>NC_079461.1:36477289-36793896 GCF_026250575.1 Diorhabda carinulata | reverse complement strand
TATACAGATTCAATTCCCAATAGAATTACAGATGATATTATTGAGAAATTATGGTCGTTTAAAATGTTATTAAGGAGGTTAAAGATTATTTTTTTATAATGAAACATATGATAATGTTAAATAATATGTTTGATATAATGTAAATCCCAATGCACGTCACTGTAAAGCGAAGCAGTGGCGTAGGAAATGATAGTCCTACGTTAATATCATCTTTTTATTGTTTGCACCCATTTTAAAAAATTTTTTTAACCATTTAAAATTAATGGAATAATGGAATTTAAAACTTTATATACATTCTACGTATTTGATAGACAGTATTTATACATACGATTTCAAAATTTGATTTTCAAAAAACATTACATTAAGTAAATTGATTTCTGCTTATCCTAGACTAATAATAATGCTTTAATTAAATAATTTATGGCCTAAAGAATAGTAAAAGAGATGTACCTAAGAACTGGTCAAAGCATATTTGTACAGAATTACAAGATATATTCAGAAATAGCTGAAAACTATACTAGAACTTGCCGAAAATCCTTTTCATTATAATTTTTTGAAAATTAAACTATCAATCAGTTTGCGTGTGAATCGTTTTAAATAATTGTCTTATTGACAGTTTATTGGATAAACGAATCCAAAATTACCTGCAATAAACTTGATATTTAAATTTGCCGTTTCGTATGAAGTTTATATCATCGCCGACCTAAATAAATATCAATCTTTTACTTTATCTATATCAAATCCAGTAGGAATAGTGATATTTTGAAGTATTTAGATCGATTTTAATACCAAATTAAATTCTTTTTGTTTGAACCTGATTTTGGAATGATTTCGTTCGCGAACAACGCGTTCATTTTTACATATTTACGAACGAACACTTACCGTCGGTTTGAAGTTCCCTGGCGCCGACACTATCCGGCGGCGAAGCACCTCTGGCCATTATAGCGGCTATAGAGAAGTCCGTAGCCCTCTGGCTTTTAGCGGTGGGTACGAGAAGTCCCCCAGGGACGCTATCTTCGGGCATAACTCCGAGCAACATCACAAAACACAGTCACACAAGTCACAATAATAAAAAGATATCACCACAACCAACCGTCAATGTTGATATTTACACATGTCCATTACAACTGCTGCCCACTCAGATACTAACAATCAGACTCAGACTAACGTCACTCGCTCCGCCGAACAGAAGGTGGGGCGAATCGAAGGGGTGGGGCTACGGAAAGGCGTGGCGATGCGTGTGGTCTGGTATCAGTTTCGCGTGACTGGAGCTATCAATCAGGGAATTGTGGTAACAGTGGCGACATGCTACGTAGACAGACCACTTGATATCACTTGCGAGGGCCACCCACCGGTCATTGGGGGCGAGCGTAATCCGGCTATGGCTGCCTATTATCCCAGTTGTCATAAAATGTACAGCCTTGTCTTGTCCAATGTACGGGGAATGATCCTGTTGTTGGTAGTGTTCGTACGTGTTAATTACCAAAATACCTCTCTTGTTCATTATAACGATTTCATTTGAATTGACTTGTTTCTGTAGCACATGCTAGCAGCTTTCCGAAGAGTTTGGGTCGAATAGCCATAATCTTTTTCAAAATATTCGATTAATTAATTGATAATAAAAACAATCCTAATACGAGGGTCGAATTTGTTTGAAATATTCTCCCTCGAGGTATATATAGGTACCTCAAACCAATTCTGAAATATTGTTTTTTTACTCTGGAACTCAGGAACCTTGTTTGACATGCTTTATGTCAAATCAGGAAAAATCAGTACTTAGTATTATTTCAGGCTACGGATCTTCTCTTAATCCTGTTGTATCTTTTCGTCATTCATCACTGACAGACGCTCCACCAAAACGAAATTCTGCAAACCAATCGTAAAAAATTTTCTCCGATGGTGTTTCATTACCAAAAGCTGCTATTCCAAGCATTCTACTTCAATAAGAACCTTTTAAAATCATAAAAAAATCATCCAGTGATTTTCGTATTTGTTTAAATTAGCTTCTTCTAAACGTTCATTATCAACAAGTTAGGTTAGGTTAGTTTTCGTATTGCGTGGAGTAAATTACCTATAGGAATGAAAAAAATGGTCAATCCAAAGTATAGAAATTTACTTCTTTGAGACGATTTTGTACCTACTGCCATTAATTCTACACCCCTACAATGCGCCGTCACATTCTAGCACAATTGTGATTGATTTTTCGGCTAAGCACTAAAGCAGCCGCCAGATTTCGATCCCTGTGACTTTTACTCTTTTCTAAACTCAAAATTCGCTGAAGGGAATGCGCCATAAGTTTATTGAAGCAATTAAAAATAATTCCGAAAACGAAACCCAACCGATGCTTACAACAAGTTTATGTAGAAATGGATTAAGAAGATTATTAATTTGATGTCTTATTCAACTTATTCTACTATTTGTATTGTTTATTTCTTGTGTTTACTTTATATTTTATCTACAGGGTCATTCATGGGACTACTTACGAAAAATTATGTCCATTTTGGAAACGGAAACTGGCCTCAATTCTTTGCAGCATGTCTACATCAATCTGGGTGACGAGTCGACGAATTGTCGTCTTTAAATGCTCCAAATGAGAATGGACTTCTTCACTCAATATCAAATTTTCATTTCCTTCAAAAATGGTAAGCGTTTGTCGACAAAATTGTAATCGTTGCTGGAAATCTTGGTCAATGTTCTCCGGAGTGTTAGAAGTTCGTTGAGGACCCGGTGGTTTTTTCTTCAAAATTGATTGAGACACTTGGATATTAAACTGACGGTGGAAATCTGGCTGAACAGCAGTTACGGATTCGTCATTTCGCACAAAGCAACTCTCATAAGATATCATATTACGTCTTCTCACAAAACCTTTCAGATATGTCACGTCTATTGTAACTGTCCGTCAAACAGTAACCAGAATAAGAAATACGGAAGGAAGCATATAGAAATGGGGTGCTCTATTGTGAAAATTTTTGTTTCAAAAACTCCAGGAACAATGACCAACTAAATTATCAAAAAGATTGACTAACAATGAAACAATTTAGATTAATACGAATGCTATTGTGAATCGACTTTATTCTTCTAGCATCGTTGGTTTAATTTACTCATAAAAAATGGACGACAAGTCGTATAATACAGAGTGATTCATTTAACAGATTTTCCAATACGTTTTATCCAAATATGTTTCTATTTCTTATTTCCTCGACTAATATTATTTTTTTTATGATTCTAGCTTAATTTTCGCACTTTTCTTAAACTCCTCCTTTATTATTATCGAATCACATGCATTTAGTTTGTTTTTCAGTTTCTATTTCTCACTTCAACTCGATCTTCTCCTTGCATCGTTTCATTTATTTCCTATCTAACCTAAGGAAATTCAAACGAAGAAAAAGACTAAATATTTAAAAAAAAAAAATAATTCCTTTTATCGATTTATTTATTACTTTTTATTTATTTTTAAAATTTTTACGTTACCAAATCAATTATTATAAAGTGGTGGAATTTATTATAGATTCAATTTGAATACGCACACCCCCCGTAGACGTTATGAAGAGGGCAGTTGTTTTGAAAAATGAATAATCTTATCTACGAGTAGGTATGAATGAACTTCTTAATGATCTATATATCTACTAGTTGAAAAGCCTTGAAGCATATATCGTATTTCATGTTAGGGAAAAACAGTAAGCGACCCCGGGGTGTCAAAGACACTTCAAAATCACCCTTAACGGTCAATTAAAGTCATATTCTTTCTGTGGTCTCAGTCACAATAAGTCCCTTATATAAATAACAAAAACACAGGGCGTTCTAGTTTTCAGAAAAAGAGAAAGGGCCTGGTCTTTTTCTAAACTACCACGGTGGGCTGGAAGCCTTCTCTTCTAATAGATGTCAGCAATAAATAGGATGAAATTTATGAGGTTTTCTCAACAGCAATTGTTAACAAATCTAAAGTTGCAATGTAAACTCTGTCACCGTATATATATAGGGTCAGATTTATACTACAGATAATTCTTTTTAAATGTATAACAATGTTTGTTTGGTTTATTAAGAAGAGGCAATACACCTGGTTCGGGTTTTTTAGTCGATTCGCACGGTCCTCGTGTCTATAAAATGAAATAATAAAATTATATTATATATTTTCAATAAAAATACTCTCTGGACGTATTCGTCGATGGTAACTTGAAAATTATCCATGGTTTGGTATAAATACTAACGCGCCTTTTCATAAAGGAATCGAAAACAGCGAATAACTGAAAATGGAGATGGAACACTGTAGATTGGCCAACTGCAGACGTCTTTAGCTGATTTAGGGATTCTTTCATTTATCGTAAACACGAGCTGCCATCAATTTGTGAAAACTGGAAAAATTGGTCATCGTTATGTGATGCGATACCTTCAAATGAGTTGACGACTCATGGATGAAACGTGGATCCATCGCTTCACACCCAAAACAAAAGAACAATCAAAATAATGGAAGGAGAATCGGATACAAAGAAGACAAAGAACGTTCCATCTGTAGGCAAGGTCATGGCGTCGGTTTTTTCAGATGTACGTGGGATAATTTCAATTGATTATCTTGATAAAGGGAAAACTATCAACGGCGAGTATCCTGCAAACTAATTGCAACGTTTTAACTAAAAAATCAAGCAAAATCGAAGGCATTTGACTGAGAAGATCAAAACGCAGCACCACCTTAAACACACGTTATCGCAATGGCCAAAATGAATAAATTGAAGTTTGAATTGCTACTTCATACGCCAGATTTAGCTCCCTAGGATTATTTTCTGTTCCCGTACTTGAAAAAATGACTTGGTGGTCAAAGATCTAAAAGACCTTGACGATTCTTATTATAAAAAGGGTATCGAACTTAAAACATTCATAAGAAAAGTGTATGTAGCTGATAGAAGATTACGTTTATACCAAAATGATTATTTGTATTTGACCCTTAACTAAATTCGCATTGAAACTACTATACGACGATCCCCGCTAAAAATATCAGAATTTTTGTATAACCAAAACGTTTTAACTTTCAGAAGGTGTTGGAATATTCAAGTTTTTCAAACTTCAAATCAAAGTTGAGTCGCGGATTGCGGATTATCTCAAAAACAAACAACGAAGATGAAAAAATAACAAAATAATGTTTAATATTATTAGTTAAGCTTATAATAATGTTTTTGATTCCAGGGAAGCAAACTTTTATATATTAATATTGAGGTTGCTTTATTTTTAACCACAGTATCACATCCTTGTTTAGAGCCACCTCCAAACTACAATTTATATAATTTCTTATCACTATTATCGATATCGTTGTTAACTCTTGATCTAAAACTGCGTCTCCTTTTCATCTGGAGTCTACAAAAGCTTTTCTTTTACGAATATTACCCTTTCATGTTTTGTGTGACCTTATATTTTGTTCAGGATACATTTGCAACTTATTCAGTAAAATAACAAACGCATCTTTAGTAAAGCATCGCCAATTATTGACTCGGAAAGGGCTTTTAATACGATTTTCGTTTTTACATCGCTTCAAATGTGTGAATTTTTTTTTGTAAGGCATTTCACAACAACAATGAGAAATAATCCTTTGGAATAATTTAAAGAATTCGAAATGAATCACTTCTAAAGTGTACGATTAAATATTTGATTCAATGAATAGTAAGAAAAAAATAAACGTTAAAATAGTATACGTAAAACAGTATACGTAAAACTTGATTCAAAGAGAATCTTCACACTCTCTGTTTGTTATGTTAGGTTATGTTAGGTTAAGTAAGGTTAGGTGAGGTTAGGTTAGATTAAGTCAGGTATTAATATACGTCAAACTTGATTCAAAACAGAATCTACACACTCCCTGTTGTTAGGTTAGGTTAGGTTAGGTATTAATATATGTAAAACTTTATTTAAAACAGAATGTTCAAGCTACCCTGTAGTTAGAGTGCTACTAAAACGATTATTCAATGATACAGTTATAAAGATACGCATCTTATGAGATATTTACCGTTCTAAATGCAACAATAACGATCCCAATCAATTTCCTGAATAAACTTGGATGATTAACAACATCTGATCGACCTTTCGTTTTTCTTCCAGCATTAAAAAACCCCAAACGTTCGAAATCAGATACCAATATATCGAAATAAATCAAAATAGTAGCAAGATTGCACCGGCTATATAAAACTGCATGTACTATAACCGTTCAGAATAATATCCGTAAGATCTCCCCTATGTTTTATACGAGAAAATTATACGGAGTTTGACCGCAACATTATACGCAAAACAGAACCTTGTCTCTCTCATCTCTATCCATTACTCAATTCGGTTCCCAGCAAAATCGTCCACAAATAAGTTTTATTGGCGTAATGCTTATATGTAGATCAGGAGGCGGCAGTCTGTTTTTGACAGAATCGAGCAATAACACTAACGTAAACTTTGAAACTGTGTCCTTAGATTGGTCAAGCGATCTAGATGGAAGATAAGCCTGTTTTGCATTATTAAAATGTTTTGCTGTTTGCGGATTCGGATGTTTTGTGTGTTCTCATAGATAAATAGATATCGTGCCATCGTAACAGATGGAGATAGTTAACTGGTTTTCTGATACGTTCAATTCCATATTAATTAATATCGGAATACCTATCTGTTATAGTTATACACTGGTCTACAACATTTTTGCGTGCGGATTATACGTTACCTACTTTTTTTGCTAATTTTATGCTCCGATTTCTATGAATTTTCTATTTTTGAAAATCTTCGTTTTTACGGAGGATTTACGATAAAAATTATGGGAAAAATTAAAACTTGTATTCATTTCAGGACTTTAAATGTTCACCAATAATTGTTGATAACTCTTTTCTAATTAATCAAATGAAGTTTTCATATTTTTTTAGTAATCTACATAAAAAAAAGAACAAATTTGAAAATAATTTATAAAAAAATGTTGATTTATAAGGTTTTTACAATTAAAAATAATAATAATTTCTCTAAAAATTGACCTTTTCTCACATATAATCGTTTGTATCTTTTTTATTAATTAATCATTAAAGTTATATGCACAAAAACATTCTTAAAATCACTTATTGTAATCGAGTGTACAATATTAAAAGTTAATTTTGAAAAATTGAAAATTTTCACTATTAAAAAAATGGTATCTTACTATGGTTACAGATAAAAAATGAATAAACAAACATTTTTCAATTTTTTTGCTCCAAAATGTTTGTTTTTTGTGTAGATTAACAATAAAAAAATACGAACTGCGTTTGATGCTTTGTAAAAAAGTTATGAACGGATTATATGCGAAGAAGTGCGTCACATTTAAAGTCAGAAATGATATTTCCTATATTTTTTCACATAAATTCGTCGTAAAAACGAAGATTTTCGAAAAAATTCATCGAAATCTAGTGATTTTTCGATGTTCTAGAACATTGATTTAGTCAGAAAACCACAAGAAATCTTTAAGTGACATAGAAAATGAATAAAAACAAAGAAATTTCCCCAAAATCTTTGTTTTTTGTGTAGATTAACAAAAAAAATGAATGAATTGCTTTGGATGTTTTGTAAAAAAGTTATGAACGGATTATATGCGAAGAAATGCGTCACATTTAAAGTCAGAAATGATATTTCCTATATTTTTTCACATAAATTCGTCGTAAAAACGAAGATTTTCGAAAAAATTCATCGAAATCTAGTGATTTTTCGATGTTCTAGAACATTGATTTAGTCAGAAAACCACAAGAAATCTTTAAGTGACATAGAAAATGAATAAAAACAAAGAAATTTCCCCAAAATCTTTGTTTTTTGTGTAGATTAACAAAAAAAATGAATGAATTGCTTTGGATGTTTTGTAAAAAAGTTATGAACGGATTATATGCGAAGAAATGCGTCACATTTAAAGTCAGAAATGATATTTCCTATATTTTTTCACATAAATTCGTCGTAAAAACGAAGATTTTCGAAAAAATTCATCGAAATCTAGTGATTTTTCGATGTTCTAGAACATTGATTTAGTCAGAAAACCACAAGAAATCTTTAAGTGACATAGAAAATGAATAAAAACAAAGAAATTTCCCCAAAATCTTTGTTTTTTGTGTAGATTAACAAAAAAAATGAATGAATTGCTTTGGATGTTTTGTAAAAAAGTTATGAACGGATTATATGCGAAGAAATGCGTCACATTTAAAGTCAGAAATGATATTTCCTATATTTTTTCACATAAATTCGTCGTAAAAACGAAGATTTTCGAAAAAATTCATCGAAATCTAGTGATTTTTCGATGTTCTAGAACATTGATTTAGTCAGAAAACCACAAGAAATCTTTAAGTGACATAGAAAATGAATAAAAACAAAGAAATTTCCCCAAAATCTTTGTTTTTTGTGTAGATTAACAAAAAAAATGAATGAATTGCTTTGGATGTTTTGTAAAAAAGTTATGAACGGATTATATGCGAAGAAATGCGTCACATTTAAAGTCAGAAATGATATTTCCTATATTTTTTCACATAAATTCGTCGTAAAAACGAAGATTTTCGAAAAAATTCATCGAAATCTAGTGATTTTTCGATGTTCTAGAACATTGATTTAGTCAGAAAACCACAAGAAATCTTTAAGTGACATAGAAAATGAATAAAAACAAAGAAATTTCCCCAAAATCTTTGTTTTTTGTGTAGATTAACAAAAAAAATGAATGAATTGCTTTGGATGTTTTGTAAAAAAGTTATGAACGGATTATATGCGAAGAAATGCGTCACATTTAAAGTCAGAAATGATATTTCCTATATTTTTTCACATAAATTCGTCGTAAAAACGAAGATTTTCGAAAAAATTCATCGAAATCTAGTGATTTTTCGATGTTCTAGAACATTGATTTAGTCAGAAAACCACAAGAAATCTTTAAGTGACATAGAAAATGAATAAAAACAAAGAAATTTCCCCAAAATCTTTGTTTTTTGTGTAGATTAACAAAAAAAATGAATGAATTGCTTTGGATGTTTTGTAAAAAAGTTATGAACGGATTATATGCGAAGAAATGCGTCACATTTAAAGTCAGAAATGATATTTCCTATATTTTTTCACATAAATTCGTCGTAAAAACGAAGATTTTCGAAAAAATTCATCGAAATCTAGTGATTTTTCGATGTTCTAGAACATTGATTTAGTCAGAAAACCACAAGAAATCTTTAAGTGACATAGAAAATGAATAAAAACAAAAAAATTTCACCAAAATCTTTGTTTTTTGTGTAGATTAACAAAAAAAATGAATGAATTGCTTTGGATGTTTTGTAAAAAAGTTATGAACGATTATATGCAAAGAAGTGCATTTAAATTCATAAAACTATATGAAATCTCCATATGAGATATTTGCCATATTTTTTTTTTCGTAAATCCGCCGTAAAAACGAAGATTTTCAAAAAAAAATTCATCGGAATCGAATGATTTTTCGATTTTCTAGAGCAAAAGTATAAAATTACCCTTATTTTTATTGCTCTTATTCCTAGAAATAGGAATTAGAACAAAAAATACAATCTAAATTTGTATAAAATCAATGAAAGAACATAGAAAATCCACAAAGAGATGATTTATTTTACATCTACATCTCATGATAGAAAAATAAATTCATGATTATGTCAGTGATCTGCTCTTCGTATTTTTCAGCTCTATGGTTTCCAAGAAAACCTTGAACTGCTGCCTTAAAACTGATCCAGGCTTTTTTCTCTTCATTGTAACTCATTCACGAATATCCACAATTCATAATTTTTTTTAGTTGAGTGCCAACAAAGATACCAACTTTAATTTTCGCCTCTGAGAGCTTTTACATTTTAGTTCTTTTTGTAATAATGACTATTTCATCTTATAATAGCATTTTCAGATTTTCATAGTTTTCTTTCGTAAGTACCTATACAATGACCAAACACCTTCATAAGACCGGAAATGTCAAACAGGACGCCAAATAATGAGAAAATTAAAACAATTCGTAAACACGTAAATACTAGTTTCACTCGTCAATAGCTTTTATATTTCAGTTAAGAGCCAAGCGAATCTGTTTTTTTGTTAAATACAGATCTCCAACCAAGTGGTGAAGCTCAATTTGGATAAAAATAACACTAATTATTAGTATATTATCAAATTTCTATTTGTCTGTTAATTTAGATCCAACAGATTGTTGGATTTGGCTTGTCCATACAGTCGATTGTTGTTTCTGTAAACACTCGAATGACAACACGTTTTGAGTGAGTTACCATTAAAAATTTCAAACTTTCTCATGGCAATGTCAATTTTGACATATTCATATCAGTGTTGCCATATCTTAAAACTTAAGTAGCAATCCTCGTATATAGTTTCAGTTTCCTAGACAACGTGATATTGAATGTATTTGTGGTAAAAAAGTTTTTCATGGGCTTAAAAAAGATCTAGAATTAAAATAGTTTAAATGAGGTAAGCTTAAATCGAAATGATTAGTATATTAATGTTAATAGATATTAAAAAAATTGCTCTTAAATCTTAAATATCGATATAAAATCTACTCAAAATTCATATCTCGACAAACTTGGTACCCATGTATGAGCCCCCAGACTTGGGCTTGACCCAACGTTGGGAAATCCGGCCTTGGCAAACCAATAATGGCCCAAGCCTGTTTTTAGTCTGGGTAACTTAGCCTCGGCCATCCTATAGTCAGCCAGGTTTGGCAGAACTTTGAATAACTATTTAAAGTTATGAAAAATAGTCATTTCTTTATAAGTGTTATTATAATTAACTAATATTTTTATGTACATTAATGCATAAATAAAAACTATAATTTTAACAAAATTCTATTTTTCCAAGCAGCCAGCCTTATCCAGGCTTGTAGACCATTCTTGGGTTCATCCAGGCAACCAGGGCTGATCCAGGCTTGGTAACTAAGCGAAGGACATTGTTATAATCCCAGAATCCCATCAAATCCGGGCCAATAACGGCTTCCAAGATAGAGCCAGAGTGGTAGGGTACATACTTAGGCCATCGTAAAATCTTATATGGGTAATTGGTAAAAAACGAAACTTATGTAGATAATAAACAAAAAAAAACATACCTTTTGCATATACATATAGATATAATAGGTATCTTAGGCATGTACAATTAAAAACATTTAACTACAATAAGCTTCTGTTCAAAAAAAGCGGAAGAAGACTCGTTAAAACACAGGTATATGTATGTACAGCGGTTTTACATGTCTCGCAATAGACCACCTCATCTGTTTTACTCGTAGAATTTTGCGTCTTGTGTATTTTTTATTATCATATATACATACATACCTATTATTTTTAGACTAATTTGCATATATACTATCATAACAATAAATCTTTATACGTTTCCAGTCAAATGATAATTAAAACGAAAGTTGAGTAAAAAGTAAATAAAACCCAGTTTTTACAAGACTTTTCTAATTAGAACCAATAAACGTAGAATTACTAATTACTTCTTTCAAGATAAGCTCAGAACAAAGCGCCGCGAAACGTTTAAACTAAAAGGCGTAAATGAATATGCAAGAAAATATTAAAAAGTTCCAATTACAAAAAAGAACAAACATACCTACGTGCATAATATACGCCTTTTATAGGTATTCACGAGAAATGAGTTTCTTTTTATGGTAATGCATCACACTATTTTCCAAAATTGATTATAAAATAATTACACTTTTCTTACTAATCTAATTTCGCAATTTATATTTGATATTTTACTACAAAACGGTGAAAAAATAGTATTCATCATTTATCTTCGTCAATATTGTCCGTAGAAAGTTTCAAATTGTGTTGTTGTAGCTAATCTTCGTCTAAATACTAATTAAAGTTCAGTAGAGTACAAATTGTTTGGTTTACAATTTGTCCATAGCATCTTAGTCTTACATTCGTAAAATAATAATTAAAAATCATAAATTACCCATGATTTTAAAGCGTGGTTGATTCTAAACAACTTATCTCAATAACTTTTGTCGTATTTGCCACAGAAAAAATACTGTTCTATAGTTTTTTTTAATGTTTTAACACTCAATTGTCCAAAAATTCAAATAACATTTGAAAACACTTAATACTGGTAAACATTTCTCCGGAAAAACGTCTTCAAAAAACGATAATCCCTGACCCTAACCGATACCTGACCCAGGAAATTACAAGTAAACTTGTTAATATCCTAATAACATGAAATTAAATCCTCTCCGTTATACTTGATAAACTTTGCGAGAAAATCTATTTATATTTACATAAACCCAGGCGAGGCGTTTAGAATCGACGAGACTTTCATTGTGTTTCGAGACAGCGAATAATCGGATCTCGAACGTCGAGATTTCATCGATGTTGCGATGTTTCCAGAGATTTAGCTCGCGTGAAATAGTTTAATCTTTCGTTGTATATAGTAAGTTTAAGCTATCGAACTTTAGTGTGCTAGCTGTCCACTAGCTTCGACACAAAGACTTGCGCCCATAACTTCTATCCAGCATAACTGAACTTTAACCCTCAAAACCCAAACGAATCTGGAAGAAAATCGAATTCTCTGTGCAACCAAGACAGTTTATCCCTCCTGAAGGTTTTCCATCTTCGATAGTACAATAAGTTACTTTAAATAAATAGCAATTTTGGGACAAAAATCAGCAGAATTTGAATGTTTCTCCTGCAAGTTTTATGAGTTCTTTTGCGAAAAAGCCGTGCTTCAAATCCAATCAATCTGTCATCTTCTAATACGAAGATGTATTTTGTAGCATCCTTTACATTCTACAACAATTTTTGGATGATCATTTGCTTATGTACTGATTAGTCTTCTTGTCATACTTCCTTACACTGCTTTTGACATTTCTCCGACAAACCTGGATGCTAAATCTTCTAATTTTTCATCTTTCCAGGCCGATATCAGCAACGTACCAAACAGAATAGTTTTTGTCTTTCTTTGACTGTAGGTAATTTGCAATTTCTAACCATGTTTCAGCGTATTATATAAGGAATCATTAAACCGTCTTGTGACAAGTATTCCAGCATTGGTAAGCTTCTAAAGTGTCAACTTGAGGCGGGCACCATCCACTGATGGATCTCCGTAGGTTACTCTAAGAGGTTTTGTGGCCAACGTCTTTTCAATCTTCTCTATTCCAGCAGTATAAACCTTTGAATTTTGGTGGTTTTCGTTGCGGTTTTTGTTTCTTATTGTCTGAATAACTTCGTTGATGGTTGGAATACTGAGGTCTGTGTGTAATGTGTGGTTGTTTATAAACCATGGAGTATTAATTAAAATTTTGCTGTATCTTGGTGTTTGATGGCTTACTGCAACCCCATAGCTCTATGCCTTATGTTCTCATTGATTTTATGATGATTTTGTACATAAATATCTTATTCTCCATTGTTAATTACGATCGTCTGCCGATTAGCCAGTTCATATTTGGAGTTTTAGCTTTAGTTGTATTTTTTTTTAGCTTGTATGAAATGTCAAAATATAACCTGTAATTTTGGTCGGTACTTCTCGTACGATAAAATTTGAGGAAGCTCCAAGAACAGTACCACTAAATTAATTCAAACGAATCAATTTATTTCGATATTAATTGAGGTAAATTGCTCCCAATCGTTATATTTTCAGCTCCCCTATACGCCTCTGTTTTGTGTCGCTTCTTATGCGTATCATCCTGTATATATATATATATATATATATATATATATAACTAAATTGAACGTTCTGATTGTTTGAGAATTATATATACAAAATAGTAATGAAAATTTCAAAAATTCAAGTTTAAACAAGTCATTTACCAAATTGTTTTGTCATAGAATTCGCCACGCCACACGCATCCAAGTCTTTCGAGATACAGTTAACCAAAGAATTTGTAACGCTTTAGAATATATCCCATTCTTATTCAGCATTGTGACCATGGTCATTAATCATACAGTATGTGTGTGTGTATGGCAATATAAACAAGTATTTTTTATGTCATCGGATACCTGAAGGTTTTTGGATAATACCTTGTTTATCATTGCCATCAACACCGTGGGGAGGACTAAAGCCTTTTGAGAATCTTTTTTAACCAACCATTTAGAGAGACTCTACGAAGAAGAATCGAGCGATGTTGTCAATTTACAACTTGTATTATATTCTGAATATTTAGAAATTGTAAAAATAGTCCGCTCCAGTTTTAAATTCATCGTTGATTAAATGATAATTGATGAACCCAGCTGCATCGAACTCAACGTGCATCTAGCGCACATTTGCAGGTATCTCCAATCCACGAATTTAGTTTGAAATTTCTATTCGTAAAAAAATTTTTTTCTATCAAAAATCTTAGATGTTGCTGATGATTTTTCGTTTCTTTTCTTAATGATAATGTTTATTCAAAATTCGTATGTTTTCCCACTTCGGAAGATCAAATTTTCTTGTGCGCTCGTCGAACGATCTTACGATTCACGCGCCCCACCGGATTTATAATGTTCAAATTGGACTCCGGAAGTGAAAATTTGGAAAGCGAGAAACGTTCTGTCGATATAATGAAGTTTCAGTACCAATTTCATGAACCAGTTTCATCGCATTCTGAAATATGAATTTTTAACAGAGAAAAAATTTTTTACCGGATCCATTTCGTGCAAATAGGTGGTGTTCTATAAGTTTTGTTAAAATTTGAACATGAATTTAATCACTACAACAATAATTGATTAGTTTTTTCCACCACCGTGTATAACACTTAATTATTTAATCATAAATAATTGCATCATATAAATTTTTTTTCTATGTAGAAAATCACAGTTATTTGTACACAATAAATCAATATTAAAACTTATACGGATATACAAGGTTCGGTTATTAATATTCAGAAAAAAAAACGATTTTACCATCAATCAAAAATTTCAAATTGAAATTCTTAGATGACGGTGTATTAGATACAGTGAGACCCATAAGGACAAGCTGCTTGGACATGCCAGGCGCAGGTTAATGCAGCAAATCAACGTAGAAGACTGAAAAGTACAAAATAATCTGACTTGGTATAATTGCAACGAAGTAAACCACACAGTTATACAAGTGATTAAAAAAAATTTAGAAGATAAAAATTTAAAAAACCCCATTTTTAATTACATAACATACAATTTGGCAACATGGTCAGATTATTCGTCGCAAGCTATCGATACAAGTAGTTTGTTCTCCATTCAAATAAGAATTGTGGGTGGCCGAACAACTTGGAGATTATTATAATCGTAAGCTCTCTTTATTACGATCGAAAGTCACAGTTGAATGTGAACTTTGGTGTATATCATAAGTGTCGACTAGATGGGAAACGGTTAAATCCTTTTTGTGGTCTATTCAAGGATGTTACAGGATTAAAGTTACATAAAAAGTGACAATAAAAGGAAGTTTGTTTGTGTCATCGCAATCAGCTATTGAGATAATTCAACCTCACGTGGAAATGATTCTGATCATATAATAGTTCGAACATGCTTATTTGACGCTTCCGAAGGTTTCAAGTTGAAGTTCTCATCATCTGGCTAATCTTTATTCGTTGTTATATTTTGTGAAAGATCCGTTCTCTTTTCTGATGTTTTCTCTTTCAAAGATGGTACAAATACCTACACCAGTTACTATCACAATTGGTAGCAGCGCCGAATGTCTTGATCTAAATGTCTAAAATAGCTTTTATCAAGTCGGACAGATGTTTTTTCCAGTTCCAAAGTGACGTCGTTTTAAAGGATATTCGATACCCAAAGAAGGACTCTTCAAATGACTTCCTCAGCGGTGGTTATCTTTTTTTTTTTTTTTAGTACAAATCAAATAGTCTGTCAGTAATTGTTTAGATTTAACTGTTTACGTATCATTCTAATTATCATTTACACGTCAAAATTTTTGTCTTCTCCAGCGAGATAGATGTCCAACATCTCCAAAAATGGTTTGTACCAGCGACAATCTCAATTGCTCTAAGTAAGCAATTTATTCAACAGTTACATTAGACGATTTGTTTGAAGTTTAACCCAATCGTTGATTGTCCGAAGTTACTCCAGATTCCGATTCTCTGCTTCAACAACACGCTATTCTTAAAAATTAATTTGTACACGTTTAAACTCGGATTGAGGAAGTTTCAGATCGCTCGCAGTGTTGTCAGTTCTTTGATCAGATAGATAGTGTTTTAAAATGATACTTCATTAACCGATTTGCGACAGTGAAAATGTTCCATTATGACAATTCTCCCTCGGGCAACAAAAATACTATAAAACCATATAATTTATAAGTTTCTGGTTCGTTTTATTACCGGCGAGATTTAGCGGTTGTTGTAACGACTACGACAGAGTCTGTACATGCAAATTTTACAGGAAAATCTCCAAAACGTCGGGTAATTACCGGGATGTAAATTGGAACGTATAATAAACTGAGAATAATCCGGGCCTTATCACAGCAGAAGTTCCAAACGACCTCGTTTAGGTGGATTGTACAAGGAGTTCATCATAAGCACGATTACATGCTCTAAATGGACGAAATCGCTACACCAAGAAAATTTTCTTATTTAATACCTACACACATATCAATGTCAATATTTGATTCAAATTCAATTATTTCATTAATTTAAGCAGATAATTGAATAGAAAACAGATTTAGAGAATTCAGACTAACTTACTTCATAATTACAAAAAAAAAAAATGTTAGAGCTAGAAGGTTATGAAGGTAATATTGTATTTGACGTAGTCTTTTATAAGAGGCTCTCTTAGCTCATTACTCCACATATTTGTTCCACGTTCTACAAAAGTTGATAAAAAATTTAAGGTTCGAACTTAAATAATGTTGATAGGAGTATCAGACAAGAAATTTTCTGAGTGTAACCTCTTCACGATAATTTGCTTATACCTCCTATCTCCGTAGTCATCTTTGGAGGGGTTGGCGTGTTCTTTTCACACCATTTCCGCGCTTCCGCCATGTTTCATCCTCCCAGCTGGTTCTCCTAATGTTCCTCGCCGACTAATTATCATTAAACTATCTAAATGCTAATTAATGATGGCTATATTCGCGTCGGATTGCGCCCTGCGGAAGGAATGCTAATGAACTTCCCTTCTTTTTCATTCCCCGTTCAACGCTGTATCGCTTATCTCTCTATTGGGGAAACAGGGGGGACGACATTGCTTGAAATTCCAAAATGTCGGCACCACTCTTTCTTCTTCTTATTCACCCGTTTCTTAGAATTATATACGAGGTCATGATCGAAGTATATCCGATATCGATAACATATTGAAATTGCTGAAAATAACTAAAAATTAAAAAAGAAAGAGTCCGGAATACAGTTTTACCTTACCTATAAGAAAATAAAATTGAGGACTGATGTACAGACGATGTGGTAGTCGTCAGGATTCAATTCAAAGTTTTTGTAGACTAGAAATCTAAGAAAATTTCTGGAAAAGAAAAAAAATTAACTGAAATTATGTTAAAGACAATAAACTTAAAATGAAACTAGAGTAGAAATGAAAAACTAGCAGAAAAAAGTTTTACGCAAGGGATTCCTGTGTGCAGAAGAAAAATTATCAAACCAATGAATACTTTCAGTAAGGAAACGGTGATTAAAGAATATGTGTCACCCTCTTGGAGTCATTATTAAGGAAAAATACGAAAAGAGTTGATCAACATCAGCATGGAACCGCTTAAGAGTTTTTTTTTGAAAACTAAAGTTTCAGTCCTTCATTTGATCTTGATCAAAGATCCAACATTCGAGTTACCTCTGTGTCTGTGTTGTCGATAGATTTCATACTAGAAAGGACAATAGAATTTTGACGAACGAAACGTCAATTCATCGATTTTGTTTTAACACGTTGAGCCCCATCCAAAATTGATAAAATTTTCCCTGAGCCCAAATTTTTTTTGTATTCTTACACTCCAAGGAAAAAATGATGATTTTTGTATGCGGTTCATATTCGCGCTCTGGGCTCGAAGTAAATTTTACCGCTAAAACTTTTCCCGGGTGCCAGAGCCTGAGGTGATTATTCTTTCTACAAAGCACGCTTAAGAGAGGGTAAGTATCGACAGAAGATAAGGAGGGGTTGCAAAACCTCGAACCGTGGTCGACGTAAAGAAGGACGTTGATGCGATAAAGGAAAATTGCTATTGAGCTGTTATTTGTCACAGCAATGATGAATGCCCATATTCTTAATAAGAAAATGATAAAAAAGAAAATATAACCATTACTGATTTCTTCAATATAGCAAAGAAATAAATTATGGATGACCTAAAGAACCCATTGCCTAATGAAGAGAGAAGGTCTAAGTCTAAGAGATGGTGTAGGATACGGTGAAGAAAATTATTGTATAATCCAAAGAAAAAAAATTGATTACTTATACTAGTGTTTATTCAATTTTTAACAATTTTAACAATTTTTTAATATTGTATTTATATTGTAATATGTTTTTTATACATTTAAAAACAAAATTAACACAAATAGGTATAGGAAATATGAAGGTAGCTCAAGTTTAAAGATTTAATCAAATATTATTTGAATTACGTCGAAGAAAACAAAAAAATATAAAAATCAAATGAATTAAGTGTAGGGTAATATTCCAAAGACCCAATACGGTTCAAAAAACTTTAAAATTCATTTAAATACGGTCCTTTTGGCCGTGGAGGAAATATGTCGGTCCTTAGGATCAGTTTGGGTTGTGGGAAAAGTTCAGATGCGGGCCTATGGACCGCACCAAGGCCCAACGTGTTAAACATAAATTGTTGACAAATCATTGATAACAATCAGGTTTCAATTATAGACATAACGTTATTAGATAATCGAGAAAAATGGAATGGAGTGGAGTAAATGTAAAAAAGATTATATAAAGAGATTTTTGAAGAAATAGAAACTTTAAAATTTGGTTGTTTTGGGTTGGTTATCTCACTGTATTATTAAACACTTCAAAACTTTCGTTGGTTTACTATATTTGCTTGTCTAGTTCATTTTGAGGAACGAAAAAAAAACTGTATAAGACAAGTACGGAAACGCCAGTGTCGAAAAGTCGCGTTTTAGTATGCAGGTCGTGTTGTAGGTGCCGTCTGCTGTTCATCGTTATACGTCCGAAACAGCCTCCAACTCATTTGTGACTCCTGGAGGGTCTTAATCCTTCACAGACGACGCTCGATGACTAAACCATCATCGGGGACTCGGATATTACTAACTCCAATAAGCTCTCAAAATAATATATAATTTTTATATTACAAATTCGTAACGAAAACTCTAAATGAACTTATGAACACGATAAGAATATTTTTAATACAGTAATTAGTTGCACCATAGATTGTGAAATTAATTGAAACCATAAATTTTTGTTTTAGATTGATTCGAAAGTTGTGCAATTAATAGAAGTAGATATTTAGTGGTATTTGGATCAGTATATGTAAGTTCCAGTATGTACCAATCAAATTTCTTTTTTAAAAAGACATATTTCAATATTTTCGAAATATGATTATGGGCTTAACCTTCGAAAAACCATAACGAAATTTAAATAGGAACCGTTGCACAAAATTTCATCAAACGTTTCGCTTCCGAAATCCCTCGACATAACGCCTGCGACGGCAAGTGGCATTTACTACCCTCAACCTGCGATATTTGGACACTACGAGTATACACTTTGCCGCAAACAATAAGCAAGGGATTACCGGCGAATTTGGTATGGAATTATTGGATATTGCGAAGGGAATGTGGATTAGGAGAATGTCGATACTCGATACACTCACGGACGTGGGAAATGTCAATGAAGGATATTTTTATTTAACAATCGTTGCATTAAATTGTTTTTTCGTATAAATCGACTCTATCGATGTCTAATATACGAGGATATATTGAAAAATTCTTAGCCTACTACTTCTAACCAAACAAAATTTCAATCTGCAAACCAAACCTCCGCAGCTTTTATTACCTACTCGTTACCGAAGAAAATTTACTTTTAACCTTTTTTTCAGTTGTGGAGAGAGATAATAGTCGCACATAACCAAATCTGGTGAATAAGGGGGGTGTTCTAGTAATTCAAACCCTAAATCACGAATCTTGTGTACAGGGGCGTTGTTTTGCAAAAACAAAACACCTTTGGATAGGTTTCCGAGACTTTTCTCTTTAATTTTTTAATTTTTTCCCGTAGTAATATCGAATAATAATCTCCAGTTCTTGTTCTATACTTATCCAAAAAATCAATCATGATTACTCCACGGCAATCCCGAAAAACTGAAGCAAGAACTTTTCCAGCAAATTTTTGAACACGAAACTTCTCAGGTCTTGGAGAACCATTTCATCGATTGTTGCTTTGTTTCTGGATCGTAAAAATATTCCCAAGTTTCATCTATATCTTTACATCGTTTTCAAATCGAGCACAGATCGAACGCGAAGCTTTTGGTCAACATTCAAACATTTCGGGATTCATTTTGCAGCAATTTTTCTCATGTCCACATTAACGTGAACTATTATATGATGAACGCGTTCGTATGAAATATTCAGTGCTTCAGATCAGATCCGTTTTAGTCCAATTCGAAGGTCTGATAAAATCGCCTTCCCGATCGGTCATCAACTTCAATGGAAAATTTGAAGGTTGCAGTCCAATTTCTTACTGTGGCATACGAAGGACATTTTCAAAATTTCGATGGACATCTCTTTTCTTTTAATTTATTGCGTAACTCTGGTTTATTTTTTTGACGTCAAACTTTACACTTACACTTCTAATAAGTTATTGTTCGTTGCTATGGTAGCGGAACTGGTCTAGACTAACTAGATATTAATACATCCTCGTATAGATGAAATTTACAATAAATTGACATTTTCCTCGACGCTTTTTTGCAGTGCCAGTACTTCTTCAACTACTTTATACGACACCTACAATTTCCAACAGTACTTTTAGAGGTTAGCTAAACAAGTTTTCCGTGATCTACACGATTCTTTCCCATCGACTTCTATGATCAAACGTGCGAGTTTTTGAAATTTTTTCAGTGTGGAGCCGACCAAAGTCCAGGTCTGCAAGTTTTGAAGATAAACACTTTTAAAAACTTCGATTTATTTGGACAGTTTTTGGGTAAATGAATATTTGATTTGATAGCGTTACAACAAAAAGTGGATATTTTTTTTATTTATGTGTCAATAGTTTTACTATTTTTCCGGTGTTCTAGGTTTTGTAACGAGAAAATAAACATAAATTAATGTCAAAAATTTAATTACCAAATATAACTTTAACCTTTATTGTGATTTAATCATCCAAAAACAGATCATTTTTTTCCAAACGAATCTCTTGAAAATTGATTATTTTATGATGATCCTTCAATTACAAAAAACTTTACGAGACGATATCGAATACTTGGAGGCAGCCTGCAACAACGGCCTCTTGTCATTTTCTATTAAAAAAAGGTCTCGTTGCTCTGATACAATTAGCCAATAATCCCCGTAGCTAAATCCCTATTTATTCCTCTCCATATAACTGACGGAGGGGTAACAAGGGACCCATCTCCGTTATAACGTTATCAAGAATAAAATATACACTTTTAAAAAGCTACGCGGATCGTTTCGATTTGACATTCGAAAAAAGCTTTGAGTAATTGCTGATAGAAAATTTATGTTTCGGGGGTTGAAAGATAATCCACAATTTCGCATTAAAAATTGATAATTGATAAATTCGTCGTTCATTTATCGAAAAATAAACGCGAAAATTTCGATTTTACTCAAAATTTTATGAAATAAAATATCAAGCCGACGAAATTTCCTGCCATCTACATCTAGAATAGTGTTCGAGTGAAAAGTATCAACTTAACTCAAAGAATCTGACGCTAGATGAAAGTTAATATTATGGCGATGAAGAAACTCTTGTTAGTGATTTGGATTCTGCATTTTCTGATGATGACATTATATTTATCTATTGTCACCACCTCAGCGTTTGTACAGACGCGATTGACTTAGTATAGAATGGTCTGCAGAGCCAGAAGAATCACACGTATCTCGATTGTCCACATGATAATTTACCTTTATTTTACTGCTTACCGACTGCTTCTAAATGAGGAAACAAATAAACAAAAATCATCAATAATTTCTTGTGGTACAAATATATGAAAATTACAAGTTTTTTGGCGATAACATAATCATGTAACGAATTAAGCTGCAGACATCGCCAACAAAAGTTTCTCACGTAATTAATATTGGAATTTCTTCGAAGAAAGCAGAAGCCGGTGGATCGTGAGTTGCGAGGCAGTCGAGCCGGTAACTTTAAATGGTGTCGCCGAAGGTCTATGGAGATGATCTCGAATGTTGTATCCGATTCGACACGTAACCGTCTTCACTGTCAGTTTCACAATCGCATGAGGTATTCAAGCTCCAGTAGACCTCGCAGTTGATTTACAGGGTGTTAAATCAATCGAAAAATTTTTGATAAAAAAATTAGGGCTCCATTAGAACTCGACACCATTAAATTCGTAAATTATTGCAATTGCAATTTTTATTATTTTGGAATCTTGATGGAAAATATTGTCTGATCTTTTCGAAAAAATCATATTTTGAATCTCAATGAACATTCGCATAATTTTATGTAGACACGAGATTTACTGAAACTTCACATAATAAATTTTCCGAGTTGGCAAATTGAGACAAATCAGTGGAAATCAAGCCGGCGATCAACTTTAGTTTATTGTCTAGGGAGAAGTCAATCTCAACAATGGGGTGAGATCCACCCCTCAAATTATTCGATTAGACCCGGAGATCAGCTTTTAATAAGTAACATCCGTATCATACGACGTCGCTAATCTCTATCTGTCGCTGAATCTCGCTCGGGATTTTCATTCAGGTGCGGATTCATTTTTTTTTTATACGCTTTCACTAAAAAATAGCCACAGGTTATTAAAAATAATAATAAAACGAGATTTTGCCCATTTAGTAATATGGAATATCAGTTTTAGAATGTGACTCAAATTTAAGTTAAGTCGCTGGGAACTAAACGTGGTGGATACAGTGGGTGGTAAACCAATTCGAAGTAAAAATCGTTTAAGTTTAAGTTTAAGAAGGTACGTTGTCCTGATGAAGAAGTTCTAATTTTTTTGCAATTTTTTTCTTTATCTTATTAATTTTTAAAGCTAGTCCTCTTCTTCTTTCACTTTTCTTGAGACTTGTTTCTTCTGCTTCTTGAGAAGTAGATGTCGAACTTTCGTACCATTTTTTTGTGAAGGTCGGCCGGGAGTTGGTTTTGGAAGTTGGTTTTTTATCCTTTTCCCTTTTATCTCAACGATCTACCATCATTCTGTTAACGTGGTCGCTCTAATATCGTCGATTTTAAGATCTCTTAAAATTTTGTTTCTTATTCAATTTCTTAGGTTCACTTTCATCATTTTCTTCGTTTTTTTTGTGTCCGGTGTACAGGTCTTACGATTGTTTCCTTCTTCAGAGCAGGATGACCCTTCGAAATCCACTTTCTCGATAGTTTTCTAGTTTCTGGATAGTAGCAGTAGCTAGTATATTTAAACCCATTAGATATTCAGGCTTCTTGAAGAAGTCAAACATATTTTATATATATAAATTGTATATGTCAAAAACAGGATAATTCAACATGTTTTGCGCCTAATTGCAGATCTTTGAATGGAACTTATCTTTCAAAAATCATATCCAAAGGTTTCAAAACTCAAATGTTTAGTAATAACGTTGTCGGGCCTCTATTTATCAACCTAAATATTTATAGTTAGTTACAAATTAATTTTGTAAAATTACGTAAATTAAATAATTTTCACATCGTGTAACACAACCACGTCTCTGGTTTTATTAGTTGGTAAAATAATAATGATTGTCTATGTTCGAAACCCATCCTATGCAAATACAGACCTGTCGCATTGTTCACTGTTTGTGTTACACAAACCACCCTTGATTCATATTCGGCCTCATCCCTTTGTAATGTCAAAGTTAATGCGAAATGCCTGTGTTGTGTTAGCTTCTGTAAATATCCCGATTTATTTAATGCTAATGATAATCAATTTACTAGAGGGGTAGTTGCCGGTTTAATTGAACATGTGGTTATAAAAATATATAATCCCTTTAAGACGAGAGGTTATATATGATGAATTACAACTTTTTTAGTCTTGGAAATTGTTCACCAACATTCAAACAAATACTATAAGGTTTTATTTTGGCTCAACTCTGATTATCATTACACTGATCTCTTTCTCGACACCAACTCCCCTTGTAGGAGACTTAAACCCGGACTTGTCAAACTAATAATGGCCCGAGCCTAGTTGAAATCAGGGTAACTTAGCCCCGGCCATCCTATGGGCAGCCAGGCTTGGTAGAACTCTAAATAACTATATTAAATCTATTTTTACAAGCTTTGCCAAGGGTTGCAAACCGGTCTAGGGTTTATCTAAGCAACCAAGGCTGGTCCAGGTTTGGTAACTAAGCAAACCTGACCAAATCTGGACCAATAACGGCTTCCAAGATAAGGCCAGAGTTGTACATACTTGTTTCAAGTCTGGGCGTATACTGGATCCATCGTAAAGTCCCATATGGGTCTACTTTTATACAATATCCATATACAAATTGTTTCGTGGGTAGACTTTACTTTATTCTTCTGAATACTTACAAGTTTATCGTCTATAGTTAGCTTGGAAAGTTGCTCAAATGTTGTGTACTCAATCTAAATAAGTTCCACTGTATATCAAAATGATCACTTTTAGTAAAATTTTATTTTTTTCCGGCTCCCCAGATAAGTGTAAACAAAAATATTAAAACGACTTTTATTATTGTTGAAATGTACGAAAACAAGAAGGGAAACAAATACCACATTTTCTTGTAATAAAGGGCTCAAGCAATATGGTAAATTGCTCGACATTCTGGCCGATATGAAGGATCAAACCACTAGAAACTGTCAATTTTGTCATCGCTTCTTGTGAAAAACCCCCCGTTTGCGTACAAAACATTAATAGACCAGGAAATAAACGTTTGCCAAATTGTCTGATGTAGAATTTTGGAAATTTTTTAAATTAAATGAGCTTAAACTTCTCTATCAAAATTCTTAGTTTATAATTGTGATTATGTAAAACCTATTATATTAGCATTTACATATTTTTCTTTGTAACACACCTTCTTTAATAATTTGTTACAACTAATTTAGATTACGTCACTTATGATGAATTATTAGAAAACACGGAAACTAATTATTAATAATAACAATCAGAAATTATTAGATTGGCGTTATAAGAAAAAAAAATCATTTCTGGAATGTCTTTGCTCGGTCTAAAAGAATAATAGCGAATGGAGGCACCATCTGCCATCCATTCCCTACGACATGATACCACCGATGGACGGGATGTTCCTAAAGTACGCATACTAATGTCGCCTAATTTGCATGTAACACGCAATAACACGCAGTGTGTGTGTTTGTTGACACAGCCGCTACTTGGTCAATACAACAAAATCTACCCTGATACTGTCAATCATTAAATTCAATTAGGGTAAATATCATATAGACAGAATTCCATTCATTACAATCAATTCATAAATATAGAAAGTATAAATTTAATATAAAAAAGAAGTTTTAATAGCAGCTATATAATTGAATTAATAGTTTTCTTTATTACAAATTGATTATAGATATTAATTATACCTTTTTTCATCCCTTTTACATCAACCTAGATTCCTAAATCCAGTCCAGGTGCACCCCCATGGATCCACGGGAAGTATTATAATAGGAGTGTACTCGAAGTTCCATCCGATTTGGGAATAATAAAAAAAGTTTCGGAACTTTTCTGTTCTAGACTATTTTCTCGGAATATTCAATGGTGAAATTGCCCTACAGTTAACTAGGAATTTTGGCAGTGGTAAGCCTTAAAATATAAGCACGAGGAATGAAAATTAGAAAAAGAAAATACAAAGTATTGTCAAAAACATTACGGAAAACTATTTTGGTTTAATAAAGTAAAAAGACACTTGAAAACATTTCGGTATATTCCAATCCGGTTGTGTGATGAAAATACGTTTCGAGAATTAATTATAAAATGATACGTATCCTAGTAACAAAGTTCCTTAAAATAAATCTCCAACCTCCATCTGTTTAGATGCGACGTATCAAGTAAATGGTTCAAATATAATTCACCCTTTCTTAGTTGAAAGTGTGAAATCGGAGCCGAGGCTATATACTCATTAAAGTACGTTAATCGCATTTAAATTTGCTGTTTAAATATGGAGCCTCCTAATAATTCACTACAAAGTCAAACATGCCTAACTGGGGTTGTCTAAAAAGGGTTCAACTCGCTACCGAAGATTTATGGTCTTGACGTCAGAATGAGCAGTGAATGTGGTGCGAATTTAGAAAATAAACGCTCTCTGACTAGCGAAAATTGTTGATAAATATGTTGAGAACATATTCATGTTTTTAGGTGTCGTAACTGTCGTATCTACAGATACAAAAAAAGATTTTTTTTAACCTCGAAAATTGATAAGAAAAGTGCGGGCTTATAATCAAAGTTTCGTAATAAATTGTATATACATATAATGGTTCGTAACTTAATCTAGGAATTTTAAAGTTTCAAAATACAATTCTGTGAGACTTATTTAAATATAATTTTTCCAATTTCCAATTGCAGAAGTCAGTAATGCGAGAAACAATCAATATTTCATAAATACTCACAGCATTCGTACCAAATTAAGAAATGAAAAATAATGTTTAACCCCCGTATAACATACGGGAAACATCCAACAAACCGTCAGTCCACGTGGACTTATCATATTCACTGTTTATCAATGATAACATCGAATGGTAAACATAAATGCGTTTCTATTGGCCGAAGCTGTCAGAAGGCGTATGTACACAATTTCTTAGAAGTATTCCCGCCAGACAGTCTGCGATAAGCAGCGGCGTGATTTGGTGAGATATATTTAATTCATAAATTTCTTTAAATAAATAGAAATCGGAAGGAATAAAGACAGGTATGAATAAACGGATTGCAATGACCGAATCTTCAAGGATAGTTAGACGGCGACAAAGATTTTGTTATAAATCACATTCTGTGCTGGACTTTTCTGGCGATGTATTTGACGACAACGTTTACAATTGACTGTGCTTACCTGATAAATGTTTTGACATCTATAACTTTGATTTTTAGATTCTTAACTTCTATTGTTGTTATTTAATAGACCACTAGCTGACCCGGCGAACTCTGTTCCACCTTAAAGGCAATAAATAAGCCGATTTTCGCATTTATTAAGTTAATTTTTTTATTATGTCCGCTCCTAGCTCCTCTCCAACTCAACCGATTTAAGTGTTCAAAATCTCAAAAGAAAGAAGGTGTTTCAGCGAGTGTCCTTAAACCAAAACGAACTCTGTAGCTATATTAGAACCTGAGATATAGATCTTTGAATGTAGAAAAATTGCCAAAAACCTACAAAAATCCATAACTCCACGTTGAATGTCCGCGCCTAGCTCCTCTCCAACTCAACCGATTTAAGTGGTCAAAATCTCAAAAGAAATAAGGTGTTTCAGCGAGTGTTCTTAAACCAAAACGAAGTCTCTATCTTAAATAGAACCTGAGATATTGAGGATAGAACGTGTATGTATATGTGGAAAACTCCCATAAGTAATGTAGAGGGGGAAATCGCATTTGAGTATAACTTGAGAATGGTGAAAATTAGATGAAATCCGATGGTTGATGGCTGATCTGTGCATCAATACCTTTCATTGAAAAAAAAAAAAATTAAGCAAATCGGTTGGGTAGAACGCCTGAACGGACTCGGAATGGAAATCATCAATTTTTTTAATATATAAGATGACCATTTGATTGCAGACCAAGCCCATGACGATTAAATCCACACTTTCTAAACCATGACCTCTGAATCTTTATGTAACTTCCGTACTTTAATTTTAGTTATTTGAATGCTTTTTGCAATTTTAATTGGTTTTTCCAAGTTAAGATTATCTTCTTGAAGAAGTATAACTTTCTACCAAGATCAACAATGAACTTGTGTGTGACAAAATTTTCTCTCAATCTAGCAAATTCACAGGTTAGACTTGAATTTTTCAATGCAGTTAAAAATTCATCAACTTTTGAGTGCCGTACAACCGTTAAAACTTGAAATGGAACTCAAATTTTGTAACTAAATCTACGTATTTACAAGTGTCGATCATCTTATCCAATATCACTTGCCCTCATAAATATTTTGAAATTCTTCAACCGTTTGGCCCAATCGTTGACTAAATTTCCATCTAGAGACAAAGATATGTGATTGCTTTGAACTTTCGAAGAATCTTCTGTCCGGTGGAGACTATGACTACAGTTTTATCTTTACTAAACATTTTTTTTGGCTTTTCAATAACCTGACACCATGTTGTGTTATGACGCTGTTAATTATTTAGCACTTTAATTATTTAATTTAAATACAGTAACGAAATTTAAGCGAGACCTCGACAGATAACCATCGACCAATTCCCAAATCTGTATGCTGAACCTTATTTTTAAAAATCAGCCATGAATCTTGACAATATTTAATCATATCCTGCAAATCTGAATCCGCTAAAGTCATTTTTTAACTTGATTCAATTTTTTATAACTGACAGCTAAATTATTTACAAGCAAATTCATATTTATTCATATGATTCATCTTGACTCTTTGGTATCCGGGGGCTCTATCTACTTGAGACATCTGACAAGGTTTTCTTGGGTTTGAATATAGATAAAATATCGAAGACGCGTACAACCAAACTGAATTTCATACAATTACACTTTTAAAAGATGCAGACTATACCTAGAAGCAACCAAAAGAAATATATGAGTCGATGGGGGACATACACCCAATAAATTTTGGTATAATGAAATCGTCAAAAGTTGAAGATAGACTTTTTCAATTAATTCATCTACTGGTTTGAATCCACCATCAGGAAAAGGCGCAGATTATAGTACATATCGGCAGTTTAAAATTGTCTTTAATAAACTGGTTAAACAAAGATTCAAAGAATAAATATTACAAAGCAAGGAACGTCGCAATAGTTTACAGAAGCGTGAAAATTCGTGGCCCTCCCTGTAGTATCAACGTCTTGGTGATCTAAACAGATGGAAAAAATAAAACAAATGAATCGAATTTTTTCATTCCCAACATAAAGATCTATTTCATCACCATCTTTAAACGTTTTAAACGTTTTCGAGTTACATTTTTAATCATTCGATGATAAACATGTGGTTTAAAAAATTACTTGCTATATCACTTAACCGATTTATAGTAGTGCCAAAGACTACTTTATGGTAAATCTCAAAACGTTGATCTCGTTAAAAATATTAAGCACGTGCAACATTGAATGCGTCCATTCAATACACTTTTAATGATCTACTGGAATAAAACTAGGAGTTTTGTCGTCTATTTTTCTACGGTTTTAAGACTATCAACTCCAAACGTTTATACGAGGGCTTACAGATAGTTTGTAGCTAGATTATAGATATCATTTTCACTAAAAATGGATAAGAAATTGAATGTGAAACGAAGGACTTCAAGTTCTTGGTTTTAGAGGTACTTATCACGTTGTTTTGTATAATTTAATATTGTTTCAAACGGTATATTTCAAGTTAGCAACAATCATTTTAACCTTTCAAGTGTATTTAAACGAATAATCATCGTTTTTAGTACGAGAAATTAACAACAATAAGATGATATCTTGGATCATGGCTCGGATTGATAAAAATTACCGCAACTTTTCGATTTTTCCAGAGTTCAATTTTTGGACCTTCATTTTTAATATTTATAAATGACATTTCGAAATGAAGTACCTTATCTTTTAATACAAAACTTGACCTCTTTCATTTTAATTATTGCATTTATAATCTTGTATTGATTTAAACATTTCAAGATGTTGGTGTTACATTTAATAGTAAATTAAACTTCATTCAACACATTAACATTATTCTTGGTGGAGCTTTTAGGAATCTTGAATTCGTATTGAAAAACTCTAGGCACTTTTCAATGTATTAAAACTAGAATAAGACACTCTTATTTGGGACCAAAACTACCATGGGACACATATCAGCAATTCACAGAAAGTATTTATGCTAAAATATATTTAGTTCAAGTCTGAAAATATTGATTCCACCTCAAGAAACAACTCAAAATCCACTCAAAAAGCTTCGACCTAAACGATTTAGCGACTTAATGCACTTGATAATCCTCATAGAATTGCGGCGATCTTTTTGTTAAAAAATCGATTAAAAAATACATTTTGACTACCTTTAGATTGTACAGATTGTCCCTGTGAAAGTTGTATCAATTTAACGAGACTACAATTAAGTTCATCTGTCGAAAGAACCGTGTATAATAATAATTTTAAAAGTATTAATAAAAATAATAAATTAATAAAATGAAGTATCTACGTCTATGGTAGATCAAACAAAATTGTCGGTGAGGGTTTTTTATAATTTGCAATTTGAAATATTGGAAGAACTAGAAACACTAACCATCACAAAGAAGTTTGAAAGTGATCAAATCAATATTTGGAAACATTAAAAATATCGCGTTGAGAGTGATAAAAATAAACTATAAAATAATTGAAAGGAATTTCTTTGAATCCCACATACAAAGTTCTCGGTAGAATTCTTCATAGGAGGTAAAAAAAAAAAAAATGACAAATAATTGTTGACTAGAACAATGCGTGTTGATGTGTTGTGCGGGAGCCGGCGATTCTCTTTGGTCACGTGCCTACTCCTCAGCGGATGCCGCAATTATGAACCAAACGCCGCCACAACATCAAAGAGTCCGTCGCCCGCTATCGCTACGCCCTTAATCAACCGGTAAAATGTACGGATTTCGACTTATTAATATTCATCGACCAGCTGCTATTTCTTGCGCAGATTTGTTGAATCTTGCCTTAGGGCCGATATTACCATTATGTTTCAGGACCAATATAGGCGAAAATGCGATAGCACCCATTAGTAGCTAATTGATTGATTACCGCCAAATAAAAAATAAAAAACTTACTCCAGTAAACCAGAGACGTAACAGTATAAATTAAATTATCAAACACCTTATATCAAATTGTCATATTTACTAATTTTCTATGTAAATTATGAACGTGATTTTACTATAATTGAAATCTTTTCAGCACTACATCACCTTTTATATTCTCATTGTATTTTTAGATTATTTCACTTTCAATCTCTTCTATTTTCCCTTACTTAATTCAACATAGTATATGTTTGATATCTATTTAATATCCCTCACACGATTTTGTAACTTATTATTTTTTCACAAAGAAAGCATAAAAAACTTTCTTATCCAAAACATCTGACATTTACAATAATCAATTTGATTGATTTCTATTTCTACCCGACCTCAGGAACGATTTACAATTAAAGGCGCGTTTCGAAGTCTTAGTCGTACTGTTCGATTGACATATTCGCACAATTTTTAATGTTTTGATTTATTGTCTGAGATCGTGAAGGAAACAATAATTAAAGCAACTACTACTATACCTACCAACCTCCCGCGACTTTTGTAGATGTCGTACGGTTAATACTTTTATTTGCTTAACTGGATTTAGTCGAGTTTAGTAGTTTATTAAGCCCGTATTACACGAAAATGGGATAATGTTTGTATATAACTTCAAATATAACCTAAAAACCTAACCTATACCAATTATAAGTATTGAAAATGTTTATTCCTATTGACAATTAAGCTTGGAAAATAAAATAAGTTGGTGTTTTGATGATTGTTGGATTTTTTGTCATTGTCTGTTGAACTATTCGTTGTTACTTACTAACCAAAGCACCATCAACAAACTTTCGTTAATATTTTTGCTAATCGTCGATTATACTTTACCTTTCATAAACTTGACGTTGTACAATACGCTGTTTATTCGGTATTTAAATGAATATGATAATAAATTAACTAGGTAAGATATAAATCCGTTCTATTGCAAGTCGGTTATCAGAATAACATCTGATTGGTTCCTTCTATTTGCTACTAGAGGTAGATGGCAAATAATAGTACAGTCAACGGCAAGACAAACATCCCGCCGGATAATTTGTTTAATGCTGAAAATGGGTGGAGAACGTCCAAGATGTTCAATAGAAAACTGAAGACGATGTTTCGATATCCACGACTTTTTATCGTGGAAATAATATTTAACTTGAACTCACCCAGAAAGTCTTGATAATTACTACAATAAAGCATTCTCCAATTCTTCACTTTGTAAAAATTGTTATAAATAAAGTCATTTCACTGATTTATCAAACGTTTCTCATGATTTTTCACGTCATAAGACGAAGTGAAATTTCAAAGGAAATCGTCTTGGTACGTACAACATTCGAAATTAACATTCGAATCATTGTATAGAGTTCAAACCATACTAATATAATGAAATATTGAGTTAAATTTACCTTTTTTTGATTACTTTCACTAGTAACGTTTGACATGATATATTTGTAAACAGTTAATAAAATGATCTCTATTATTTAAAAAATTAGATATTACAAAAAACAATTCTACTTGTAGTTTCGAAAATTTCTTTTTTAAATTGTTTAATTTTCTAATCGGATTCCTTTTTTTGGCACTAGCTATTCATTTGTTTAAGCTAATTTTCTCCTGCGGTGAATATTTTCTTATAATTGTTCACGATTATTAATATAATCTAATTTCTTTTGTACTTTCCATCATAATTCTGTTTATTTCTTCAGTATAAAATATATTTCTATTTAAATTATTTATTCATGCAACTCTAATAATTATTTGAAGCCGCCTCTCGTTTTTGTTGTCTAAACCCACCTTAAGTAATAAGGTGTCCGGGAGCACTTATACCACACACGTAGCTAAAAAGCGATTGCCCTCACTCACTTTTTAATCCATCAATCTAGCAATCGTAGAGAGCAATCGGCTTGCCACGTTTTTATAACTGACAGATAGGAGTGTTAGTGCTGCATTGAGATTTTCTTTGTGTATTTCAATGATGAACAGTGTCAGAGACGCACCAAGACCAAGTAAATATAAGGATAAATCAATTTAATTAAAAATAACCATATCTAAATACAAAAGTTTGATTATTAATAGTCTAGTTGTTATTAGTAGTAGTTGGAATAAAAAGTGCTTTTTGTTTTGACCAGGATTAAATTTTTAAAAATGTATGTTTAACTCATTTACAGTTAATGTTTGGGTAGGAAGATCTTTGTGCAGAAGCTCCTATTCATCGGCCTCTTCGGTCATGCGAATTTAATCCCTGGGATTACACAGTTTATTCGTATCTTAAAGAAAAAGTTTATGCTACAGAAATAAATTTACCTCAAGAATTGAAAGACTTCAATGACCTCCTAGTTGACTCACAACCTTTTAGAAGATTCGTGAAAACGGAAGATATTTCTCAGAATATTCCTAATAAGGGGAAACGAATTTTATCAGTAGTAAAATTGAATAATGTTAAAGTTTTTTTTATTAATATTGAACAAGTTATATTCAATTCTACTTAATACGAAGTTTGTAACTAGCGCCCTCTATGAGAGACATAAAAACATATTCATTAGATGTATCAGCTTCTAAAACATTCGTATAAAATTTCAATACCACGTTCCCAGTAGTTTTGGCAAAATAGTAAAAAAAAAAACATTTCAGTTTTCAAAATCGTATATCCTAGAGACGGGTTCACCTTTTTTTGAAACACCCTGCATTGTCTAGCTCTGTGTGCCAAATTTGAACACAATTTTACTGTTTGTTTTATGAATTCCGTCATTTTTAAATGAATCCAAAGAGGTAATAGTTAAGGTACAGCTTGTATACCAATCAATTTGTTGCTAAATTTTTTGGCATTGTCAGTGAGAATCATGCCCGAAAGGAGACAAAAATTCCCACAAAGCATGTTTTTGATATGTACCCCTATTTAGTGAAAAAGAATCGTATAATCAATATCTGTAGAGATCAATCTTATTTCCAAGAGACTAGTAGTTCTCAATATTAACTACTCTAAAAGTAGTTTTCGAACTACCAATTATTTATCTATTTATCTACCTTCTCCGCCACTGCCCGCCATGAACATACCGATTGATTATGATGATATTGAAACATTGAGAATTAGTAGATCCAAATCAGATCGTTGGTATCTGATACACTTGAGATGTCTGAGATTTGATATACAAAAGAAAGACTTGTCAGTTAGTGAATCATGCTAATCAGGTAATAATAGAATAAAACATGTTTCGTATTTTCTGGAACAAATATAATTTCAAAAATAAAAGAAAATTTGTAGTTAACTCGTTAAAAGTGAAAATTCTCATTTTTCTCAATTGATTTTGTATCTTCCCTTCAACATTAACCCATAGATTTTTATGAAGAGATCTCAAAGAGATGGAGAAATTTTATGAACATTTCAAGTACCCTAAAAAATAAAAAATTTCTTCTTCTTATAATTCGTTTACACTAAAAGATTAGGTTCGGTTTGTTAGAGAAACTACGATCTATATTGGTGATGATTCACTCTGTTATTTGACAAAGAACCAGCAAAACAAATTTTCGATCGTCTCATTGTTTGGAGTCTTTTACCAACAGTATAATTTGTCTTGTAAGATCCTTGGTCGAATCCAGTTGAATGTATCACAGATCCAAAGAATACCATAGATAAAATTCTGGATTTTTTGATATTTTCTCGTGTCAATATCTAATCTTTTTTTGTCTATAGGATTATGGTTGAGACGTTTCTATGAATTTGTTTTGAAAACAATGGATTTAATAGATAAAATAAGCAACGAAGACGTCTACAACTCTGTTAGTCGCTAGGTAATTTAATACGACGTTTAGCGACGCCTCCGCCATTATATAATCTATGGCGCGTACACCATTTTTATTAAAACCGCAATCTATTCTTCAATAACCAAATAGATCTTACGAGTACCTCTAATTCCATGCTTTCTAATCACTTTGAAGGTAAGATCATTTTGACTGAACTGAATTGGTCAACGCACCATTCGAAAAAGAAGTCTTAAGTGGTTTTAAGAAACGAACTGAAACTATTAGTGTTGGAAACAAAATTGGTAAATTTCAAAATTCAAATTACCTCCCAATTCTATTTTTTTTTTTTTTTTTGAAATACGAAATCATCGTGTTGAAATATTCAACGTGCTGATCTGACTTTGTGGTCTGTGAGTTTTTTTTAAGCGATGTGACAATTTCTAAGGATAGTAATTGGTAATTCCATTCCGATCGATGGGTTTCAGTTCTCCTAGTTCAGTTCAATTATCTGCTACTTATTTAACGCGGCGGTTCACTTTTTATTATAAATACCTTTCCTCGTAAATCATCGTAGCAATATTTTATTTAAGATATACATCTTTATGAGGTATTCAAATTTGTGTAATTTGATACCGTTGAATCCAATCAAATCTTCTAATCCAACGGTTATAGTTTATTGTGGATATAATGAATTATGGTAGACACGGTAATTTTGTTTCGAGTTTACACTTAAGTAATGATTTCGACACTAAACGTTGAAAGAGACCGAAGGATGGATGGCCGACAATCGACTAATCGTGTTTCTACACCAGAGACGGAGACAATGAAAAACGTATCTATTATACTAAAACAAAATTTATTTGCTGACAAATTTCTATTATAACATATTCAATATTTAACAATATTTTATTTAGGAAAAAAACTTTATCTTTATTTATACTTAGAAAAATGTTAAATCTTTTTCATCTATAAGCAATATCCTTGATCTAGAGATTGCGGTAGTCTCTTGAAAAATACCACGTACACAATCTCTACAGTATATGCTTCAAATTTGAAGATAACACGTTGCTCAATATTTGGTTGGTAAACACTTCATTGGTCATCATTACCATCAACCAAGTTGATCTAGATTCTACTTTGGGTGAGACTGCTTCTTCGTTATCAACACAAAAATATTCTGGGGCGGTGTTTAAACAAGGCCCCATGACGTGCTAAGACCAGCAACCGTTGTGGTTGACCTTAGGAGATGACGACTCCATAAATATTGAGCTAGCAGACCTTGCAGGCTTTCCAAAAAGTGTGATACATCGCATATTAACAGAAAATTTGGACATGAGAAAGCTATGCGCAAGATGGGTGTCGCTGAAGTCGTTTCCTTCGGTGTAATTTTCATTGACTATTTTTAACAAGGAGCGGCGAGTTTTATACGAACTTATTGCAACGTTTGAGCGAAGAAATCAAGTAAAACCAGTCGCATTTGACTAAAACGATTACAATGGCCAAAATTAATTAATTGAAGTTTGAATTGCTACCTCATACACCTTATTTAGCAGACTTAGCGCCCTCGGATTATTTTCTGTTCCCACACTTGAAAAAATAGCTCGGTGGTAAAAGATTTTCCAATAATGAAGAAGCAGTTAATGGCGGTCTTGAGGAATTTAACGATTATTATTATACTTCTGGAGAGTTAAAGTTGAAAATTTCTTTAAATTGAAGAGTATTATAAACCAAAATACAAAACACTTGTTCACGGGTTGATTGCACGTAGGGCGTAAATCCCTAAAAAATTTTAACTGAAAATTTGACATTCTGGAGAATAAATCCATGTTACCAAAATCAAATTTAATTAATCTAGGAATGTTGTTCCGAATAGAAAGCTATGATATATTGTTAATTTATTGACCTATATCGGATTGGATAATGGATCTATTTTTGTTTTCATTCAAACAACTTATTAATCTTATTATTTCCTTTTAGTTAAGCAGCTTTTATCTCAAGAATTGTTGTCGTTACCAATTAATAAGTGGAACGAAAACAGATTTCAATACATAACAATATATTAAAATCTGTTTGGGATGTGGTACGAGGTAAACCTTTTGAGTCTACGTCGGTTGATATTTTTGACTAGTTGATTAGGATGAGACCGGAATCTTTTATAGTATTTCTTAATGATCACTAACTGAGATAGATCCCTTGCAATGATATACATCTTTAAGTGGATTTCATATGTCCAAATAGCTCTGAATATTGTCTTATATATCAATAATTTATTTTCGAGAAGGAATTATCCAAGACGGTTTAATCCCAAAGTATTTTCTTCACATGAAGAAGTGTTCGGCTTCTTTTTCTGTGCAATTTCATGACTGTTTATCGAAATGGAGGTTTCCTCGTTTGTTTTTTTGCTTTATTTTTAATGTAGTGATGTAATCTGAGAAAACGATCTGAAGCAGTATAGTGTATAGAGGATATAGTAGAAACCAAAATGTTTTTTTAAATATTCTTTTTGATCTTGTTAAGTAAATTTTGAGCACTAAACTCCGCCGCTGACCGATTTCAAACCGCCATTATTTATGGGATACACGAAAAGCAAAGTTGGTTCGATAATTAGATGCTGAAACTAATTAACCGATGGAGCGGGTCGAAGGTGTAAAACAAAGAGCCGCCAGCCTCAGGCTGACCAATATCACACACAAACTTCAAAATCGCCATATAAATAATAACACTCGGTTTGTTTCAAGTCTCGTTTCAGTACTGAATAGACGATTTTTTTGAAAATGTATCCGCGATTTAAACAAAGTCAATATGAAAATTTGAACACTTATTAAAGTGAAATTGAAGACGAATTGCTTAAATTTTGATTATTTGTTTATAAATATATTTTTAAACAAATTGGCACCAGGTTATTTCAGAAGTTAGACAAAAAATTTTTAGTTACGTACGTTAGCCCGAAGCGACCTTTTATTTTCAAAAACAAATTAGTGCTGTAACAGGCCAAGGTAGTAAATTTAAATTATTGCATCAACCATACATCACTAGTGACTGTTAAAACGATTCGACTTCCACAAAAAACTTATTGCAATTTCATTCTTAGGGACCGTTCGATGACTTAAGTTGCAATAAACGCTGTTCACTGCTCTTACGCAGACGAATCGTAAAGTTTTTGTCGAGACGATTGGCATACCAACGACCACTGAGAATTAACACCAACATATAACTTAAAATTAAATAAATTTATAATTAATTTTTAATAAAATTACGACCATACTGTCTTCTGCATAACAAAACAAAAAAAGTTTAGAGATGTCACTAGCTATAAACCGAAACCTAAAAATGATTCCGTCATACTGAAATAACGAATTTTTGTAGTAGTTGTAAAAGAGTTGTAAAAATGAACATCGGGTGGTTACAAAACAACAGACAGAACCAAGCACTTTGAAATCTTGGGGAATACACCTGTTGTAAACTATCCATTAAAGCTCTTAGTTCAAATATCATATCATTAATTATTAATTTGGGGAACGCTTGGATGTGAACTAGATTTCGCCTGCGGACGCCCAAAACGTCAATTCATCGGGATATATTCTTTCTTTGGAGAAGTGCGGGCCTGTGAAATCATCTATCAAAACACGACAATCTACAGAACAATATTCACAGGTATCTCCACAAGACAAGCACCACTCGAACTACTAAAGTGTAATGGGGGTTCATCCTCTTATTTTTTACATATAAAAAGACGAATCGAATGGGGAGAATATGCAATAGAAACAGACTTAAAGTAAAGTAGTAGCTTATTTCTACATAGGGCTAGAGTCGTTCTGTAGAATCAGCTACAGGACAATAGAAAAAATACTAGAAAAGGATATAGATATAGAAAAGTTACCGGAACAATCTATAGGGTTTTAGAGAGGAAAATATACTATTGGGAACCGTACGTAAATAAGATAGTTAGATAGATAGTTAAAGATCTTGAACATTTTGAGCTTCCTGAAAGCAGTATGATTAATAGTTATTAATACTGAGTACCGGATGTTTTTGAAGTTGGTTGTACACGGACGCTCATGATGGAAAAGGAACGTGATTGGTATCTAACGTTTTCTTTGTTCATAGCATTTACATTTCAGTTATTGAGATGGAGCCGTAGCCGTTAGACCAACGCTTGTACGCGTATGACAGTTTTGTGCGAAATGACGAATCCGTAGCTGCTGTTCAGCCAGATTTCCGCCGTCAGTTTAATATCCATCGAAATGCAAACACGATATTGCGATGGGTAACCAACCTTCGAACAAGTGGATCAATTTTGAAGAAAAAACCACCGGGTACCCAACGAACTGCTAGCACTCCGGAGAACATTGAAAGAGCAAGATTCCCAGCAACGATTACAATTTTGTCGACAAACGCTTACCATTTTTGAAGGAAATGACAATTTGTTATTGAGTGACGAAGTCCATTCTCATTTGGAGCATCTAAAGATAGCAATTCGTCGACTCGTCAACCCAAATTGATGTTGAAATGCTGCAAAGAATTTAGACCAGTGAGTAAGTAAAAAATTCTATGATTTAACACGTGTTTCAGTACCAATAAAACAACATCCAGTTTCCATTAAGAACGACCCTGTATTGCACAATTTAGCACACTTGTCAAGGATCGATGATAACACATTCTCTATATTTGTATGATTATCCTTGCTAGGATTACCAGGATAGTATCAATGGAATCTTTGGACTCGATTCAAACGATCAGCTGATTTTGAAATTTTCACACTTTCAAAAACGAATTAACTTCATACATTCGTATCAAGATCCTTGCTGGAGTTATCAGGATGGCATTTATAAAATCATTAGACTCGATTATCCTTCGAGTAAACCATATTATCATTGTCTGTATGTTATGGAAATATATAAAGTTAGTTTGCATTAAATTGGATAGATAAAGTTCGAAGCTAGTTAATTAAACATTGGAAGGTGATTTTTTTTTACTTTATTTTTGTACGTTTTCGTTTTCAATAGTTAAACCGTCAGGTTAAACCATCTCCCATAATACAAAAGAAGTTTTATTGAGTAACTCGTCTACTATTTCCCAATATTTTAATGGAAGTTTCTTTATTAAAAACAAAGAAAAAAATAAACAATATTACATTACATTTTCTTTATTATGGCCAATAACATTCTTTCGACAATGATGACATACGTTTATAACTGCTTCTTGTAACAACACCGATAAAAGAACTATAATGAACTAAGAACACTCGCTTCTCAGAAGGACATTTAACAATAATACACAATGAGAGTAAAAGACCAATAACTCCTTGAGTTTTATTATTTCTCTTCGAAACGTTTACGGTAGGAAGCAATTTTCGCAGTTCAGAAGCTTGACGAATCTAGTTAGTTCTAAAAAGAACAATGGTCGTATTGTCTGCGTTAAATTATCTATTCTTGGTGGTGAGATATTATACGTATCCGAATGAATAGATTTTCATATTTAATGTACCTCTCATAATTTTTAAAAATTATCTCAAAATGGATCAATATCAATGGATCTAAATAGAACAAATCCCGTCTGTAATCTACAAAAAATGAAATGTATCCAACGCACGTTCCTTTTCTTAACTGAGTTTTTACCAGAAATCTGCGCAAGCTTCAGATCGAACTCATATTGAAAGTGAGGTTAAGGACACTACCTTATTAGAATTCGTCATCGAATCGAACGAAAAAGTTCACAATACTAAATAATTGCAAACAATCATTATTGTAAATAATCTTATAAATAATATTATTTTAGTTATGTCGCTTTTTTCGCGGCGAGTAACAGACGGTTGGATCACCAATGATAATGGTGAATTTCATGAGATTATTTAGAGTATTAACTCAAATTACACAACTGAGGTTCTCAGTTCATTTAATTGTACATAGGAAGCAGTCAATGATTTATTTCGATTTTGACGTTTCAAATATTTAATATTTCAAAATGTTACGATTCAGTCGTACTAATACTGATGAGACTGTTGATAAAATTATAGAATCAAATAATGAAAAAAACACCGTTTTCAGTAAAGAATTAGTATGGAAAGTATTTATGGACTTTTGCAGTGATAGAAAGTATCAATTAGATGAAAATCGAATTGTGGAAGAATCGGCGTTGATTTCTAAGGATTGGGCCGTGAACATGAGAAAAAAAGTTTAAAGAAACCACGGTCAAAACCATGTGTGAAAATTTATTTCAATAATAGGCGTGGGGACGAGTACGATTTCCGTGGCGCCTGAATTTGACTATGCCATTTTGTAAACAACCCAAAATAAGTCGAAAATGAAGAATAAAATTTTTCGATATCTCGCTTCCTTTTCGAGATATCGATACTTGAAGTTGGAAAAATTTATTTTTATTTAATACTTCAATATATAAACCTAACCTAACATTTTATTAGTGCACTTTTAATGTGAAAATCGTGAATTGGTACAGCCAAAATTGTATAAAAAAAATTTTCTTTTAAAAATTCATTTTATTATTATTTTTTTACAGTCATTGTTATCCAGGAAAATTGTGAAATACTACAGTAGTTTGACTTTTCAATTATAAAACAAACGAAAGTAAATAACTTTTGAAAGCATTCAGAACGGACTTTCAACTCGAGGATATTTTTATATTAAATTACTAATTAAATCTGCAAACTATCATTAGATATTTTTTTTTATTTTATAAATAATAGAAAACAACCGACAATTCTTTATAAAAAACATCAAATTATTCATGTATTTATCGTATGTTAAGTTATATTCAACACAGAGTGATGAAAGTTATCAAAAATGTTATAAAAATCTGTTTTTTTTTTCAATATAATTTTGAAGTATCAGGTAAATAATATAAATATTATTGAATTACAAGATTCATATTGAATTCGAAGCGATAAAATATTCATTTCCAACGAAGTATTGAACGACATCTGTTCAATATTAAAGCGAATTTTGAACTAACGTAACTTTAAGTATCGATATCTCGAAAACGAAGCGAGATATCGAAAAATTTCGACGGTTCTGTAACAAATCGAATGTAAAATAACTTTGATCAAGTCTAATGTGTACTGAAAACAAATTTTTAATAGGAAACAACGACAGCTACATTTTGTTAGATTATTTGAAAAATTGATGTCAAAAACGGCGAAAAATATTAAAATCAAGATTATTACTAAGAATAAATCGTCATTGGAAATCCGAAATTGATCACTGGTATGATAATCTCGTCCTTTATGGACAACTTATTAGAACTCCTAACAATTTATTTTGTGAAATTACTTTTTCTTATCTACATTTATGTCGCGATTAGTGAAAAATCGCAGAATATTTTTTGGGTTTTCTTCTATTGAATGACGCTATTCAAAATATGATTTAAAAAAAAAAACTTGAATTATATTACCATTTATATCTGCATAATACTTTGTGAGATACGATATAAATTACGTAATCATATGTTAAAAATTTTATTTTACTGTAATTTCATTGACTGACAGGATTTATAATTTAATCCACGCTATCAATAATATATTACTATAATTATAATAAAAAGCGTCATCGGATGTCCTAATAACAAAGTAGAAAAAGAAGTACAAAGCGTTGCACTTATTTCTTAAATTATACGAAAATGTATAAATGTACAGTTTTTCCCAACGTAATATTCAATCTGCTATACAGGATTGGACTGTGTTTTGCGAGCGAAAATTGTCCCATTATCAACTATTATTACAAATTCTATCACACAACTTCATAACTAATGTCGGTTTAATAAAAATACTTAAGCCTCAATGTCGTAACTTCACTTTTTCTAAACATTCTTTCTTTTTTTATAATAAATAGTATGGACTTTCAAAGAAGAACAAAGTCCCCTTTTTTTGAAACAATGGTAAACGTCATGCCTGTCAATCAACATTTCCAGATTACAAAAAGACCTATGACTATGTCTGTTTACGTGATTGTAAAATCTAATACAAGCTTTATCTAACTATGTCACTTTCATTTATGGTGAAACTCGTTCTTATGAAAACCGTGCAATTCTTTTATTATTATATCGAAATACGTTTACGAATGGATTCACCTTCATCCCCATTTCTTATGTGATCATCGTACATGGTTTCGATACATTGGGGAAGAAACTAGCGGTTCAAAACTTTCCTATAGGGCACTACTAAGTATGTATACGTACTTTTGGATCACACTATTCAATATAGAAGACGAATAAACTTGATGATTCGAATTTGTCGCTATAAAATGACAGACAATAATCAACAGTCATCAAAATTAAATATTTTCATCTTCGTATTGTGAATAATTCTTCATCGGGCTTTTCTGTAGCTGGAGTAGTGAATTAAATTTATATTTCGGTCCCTCCTTAGTCCGAGCATGTGTACTCAAATAATGAATAAATAATTCAAAAACTAATTTACATCGAATCTTTTCTATGAAAACTATGAAAATACACAGTATTATCATTCTTTATTTGGCGAGTTTTCAATCGAACTGCTATTTTACGTTTCTGTTTTCACTATAATATATTCTAATTATATATTTTCTCTATGTTTTGTAATTTGCTACTATTTTTTTTTTTATAATTGAGGTATACTTTTTGCATGGAAAATGTAAAAGCTCTATTGAGTCGTGCTATTATACGTGAAAGAAATACAAATTTCTCTACTCCAATTTTGATATAAATAATTAAGTTTTCCACTCGAGTAGTACACATCCCATTTTTTATTTCGTAGTCTTTTTGGCGCCACAAATACTATGAAAAAATCCCTACAAACTTTACATTAAGAAACTAATATACAAAGGAATGCAAAGATAAAGAGATAGATCAAAGATACAGATACAAATAAAACAAAATCTAGAGAAAGAGAAATTGAAAGCAATCAATTTGGTTTTCAAAATGGATAGTACCCGTGAAACAACATATTTGCAGCTCAAGAGATAGTTCAAAGATGTAGGAATATCTACTGTTAATATTGAAAAAGCCTTCGACATAAATTAACTCATAATAAGATGCTAGAAATAACCCAAAATTCCTCTCAGGTTCAAATAAGAAAAGAAGTAAGACGTTCTATCTCTATTGCTCTTCAATTTGTATTCTGGAGATATACTCAATGAAGTTGTAGAAAACGCTGATGAAGGTGTCCGGTTTGGAAAACTTGTCAACAATTTGCAGCTCGTTTCCAAAACCAAAATCCCTTCTGCCAGAATTAAGGAATAATGCTCAATACAAAAAAGTCCAAATATATGGTCATAACATTCAAATAGATCAAATAGAAAAATTAACGTACCTGGCAACCGCGTGGAGATCCGAGCAAGATCAACCAAAGCGAGAGCAACTCAAATAAAACCTAGATCTGCGTATAAGGATGGAAATATGTCTTTTATGAGCTCTTAATGGAGCAGAATATCTAGTAAAACATTTAGAAGCATATCTTGCCGTATTTTAAAGATTGATTTAGTCGATAGAGCCCCTGGAGCGTATCAACAAATATCTCGAAATAATATAAATAGCTAGAAATATATATTATGAAGAATGGGTTCAAAAAATAAAAGTATCTTTTCGTCATACTCATTTCACCTCTTTCAAAAATGCTGTTGATGTTGATAAATATTCGTTTGCAATTGTTTGCTTGATCTGGTATAACCTCAAATATATTCCCAACAATCCGATCTCCATAATTTTCGGAATTTCGCATTTTTCTGTTGAAAGTAAAAAATAATATCAAGTTAATTACCATTTAATGATTCCTGATGGTATATATTCAAGTTATAAACTCTTCTTTCCACTTTGGTAATTGAGAAATACTATCATTATAAACTCAAAAGGTGTTGAAGTTAATCAAATTGAAGACAAAAACGTTAAAAAAAACCTTAACGTTTAAGATATTTCTCTATGCCTCATTATTTTCTTCAGACTGGTTGAATTAAATGCTGGACATTAGCGAGTTTTAGGAATACGAAAATTGGCAACGAAAAAAAAACATGCAGTCAGTGGCATACAAAATTAAGTAACGAAGGGGTAATCCAAATGGAATTGGATTATTACCGAGCTTAGTTATTAAAAATTTCGATGTAATTCGTTAATTTGGAAACGTATCAATACTTTCAATCCAATTTGAACGACGGATACATTCTCAATTTTCTAAAAAAATGAACTCATGATAGGTCAAGACATACAATTAACAGGTGATCAGCATTTCGATCGATAACGAAGCAACAATTAGAGCCCTAAGTTCGCGGAATTCAAGAAGTCTTGGTGATTTTCAAATTAATGACACAGAAAGTTTATTGAATGTATAAACTTATGTAAGAAATATTAAGAGGAGTCTTGGACACACGAAGACGCTAGGCGCCGAGGTTGCAGGATGTATTACGTTGAGGACGAAACATTTTTCTCCGTTCTTACAGTTTCTAGTTCAATATCTATCCTAGTGTTGTGGATTTAACCACTTTTCATATTAAGTATACTGTTTTACCGAATACAAATTTTTGATTAGATCAAGTTTAATTGAGTGGGGCCAATGGAAATTTGGATTTACAAGTTATTAATTTAAATTTGTCTAGAACCCTTATCCCAGCCCACGTGCGCGCTTATTTGGGTTCCGCGTAGTAGAGTCGATAGGCCACAGTAACACCAACACCAGCTAATTCATCATATCGAAGGTGGTTGTGCCCTGTAATTATCGGAGGCGCCGCTCGCACCTTCACTTGTCTCTCGGCCTCTCATCTTAGCCTCCTAATATCACCAAGACGATTAACTTTGCGGTTCTATAAGAAACGCCGACGAATTCAGTAAAACGAAATAAGAAGCTTCACGACCAAATTAAAAAAAGATATTACGTACGATGTTTCTCCCAAAAAAAACGGTACATTCGAAAGTTCTTGTATATGCTGGAAATATATATATATATATATATATATATAGATACATAAAACAAATACAATACAATAAAATACAACTCTATATACGAGGTTTGTCCGGAAAATACGTATAAAAGTTTATTTTTACAATTGTTCCTTCAAAGTATTTTCCTCGAGACAAGATACATTCTGCCAACGTCGTTTTCACTATTGCTGCAAGTCTTCAGTTGTGATCATATGGCTCCCACATCTCCCAAATGTCTCCCTCGAAGCACCATTTTGCATTTCGGGAACAAGAAGGGGCTAAATCGGATAAAAAGACAGGTGGTCAGCTTTAGGCAAAAAACTCACGCACAACCAGTGACGTGTGAGCGGGCGCATTGTCGATCCGATCCAACTCAGGCTACACGAGCTTTGAGACGTCTCAAAATTTCCGTTTACTCTCTGGCTGGAAGGGAAAAATTCCTCGTGAACAATACCACTAGAATCAAAGGAAACAAAATTGTCTTCTCCTCGACTTTTTTAATTCTCGGTTCTCGTGCTAATTTCCATTTCTTGCTTTGAGATTTGAGCTCATCATCGAACCACAGTACTCAACTCTCTGTTCTGTTTTGCAGTCATAATGATTTTCGCAAACAATTTCTTCATTTCAAGTTTTTGTGTCACAATTTCGTGAACGAATGTTTCGGGTATTTACAGCTCGTCAGCTATCCTTCTGACTGTCTTCTTTCACTTCTTATCGGATCTTTCAATTCTCTCGTGTATTGAGACAAGCAGTAAATAATTTGTTTTCGTTTCTTCTACTAAAGCCTTCTTATAATAAGTTAAAAAATAGAAAGACATTCCTAAACACGACTTGCAGACATATTAAAGGAAAATTCAATTTTGCACATTGAGGAATGCATCCTAATTCAATCCTCAAAATATTTTTTTTCGATTTATGTCATCACATCTCTCCAAAAATGTCCGTGTGATTGATTTTTTTTGATTAACGAAATTGGCAATACGTTTCTGTAGAATGAAATTATTATTACATTAGGTATTTTGGCAAGTTTATTTTGAGTCGTTTGTTGTCTTCTCTTGTCTTGCTTTTATCCCTTGAATATCTGATTAGTAATTTTCAATTTCCATTTAAATTTTTTGGTTATTGATATTTGTTTGATTGTTTAAAGTGCCAGTCGGGATCAAATATTTGGCTGATGACCTGGAATACTGCCAAGTAATTAACGTTGTTTAAATTTTATTATTATTTGTATTAACCTCGTATACTTAATTCCAAAAACGATTTTGGTGCCTCCATCTACTATCGAATAGTTTTTTCTCTACCCAGTTGTGGAAATTAAAAAAGGGATTATTCCTATGAGTATAACACATTGTCTCATAGATGGCAGTGTATATTACATTCCAATTATATAAATTATTTATTATTATTTCCAAACATTTAATATAGATACGTTATTATTAGAATTTTATTATTATTAATATTCATCATTATATGTCACGGAACCATCGACAGTTTTGTTTTGGGAGAACAAAAAGAATTCTTCCGAATAAAAGTTTTATCTACGCAACAATAGATGTCATAAATAGTATATACAGATTAAATATAGTTATTATAAGGTTTACAAAAATATATAAAAGCTTCACAAATCTAATAAAAATTTTAAAAGCTGGATAAAACCGAATTTTATTAAATATATTCGTTCGCGACATCTATCTTCACTTTCATGTACTTATACACGATAATATTCGCGAAAATACGAAGTCAGCGACATCTGTTAATTTTCTTTCAAACTTCATTGGAGTTAACGACAAAGTCTGAATACGAACGAAAACTTAATAGTTTTTGAATTTGTTCCTTATAGGCTATATAATACTATATATTCTGCTTTAAAAACCATTTCTAGTTTTATTAGTTGTCCGTTACTGATTCCAATATGATGTTAGAAAAGGTTACTTCAATTTTTGTCATTTTGAGACTGATTCCCAAACACAATTTTTTGTTGTAACCACACAAAAACGTTTAGGAAATTACTGGAATGATAGAAATAAGGAAAATGACTAAAAACAGATAAAAAATTGGACAGCATCAAATACTTTTACAGATTGTATTGTTGTTCACTGCTATAGAAGTAAAATTCAGCGCCATCTAGTGACACGCGATGTTCGCCATTTATATAATATTTGAATCTATAGCTGCAAAATTAGAAAATTATTCTGTTTCATCGTAAACTTGGTAAATAAAACTAAGAATCATACTTAAAAATTTTAATTTTCGTGTACTCTAAAAAAACATAATAAATAATAAGGTTCCGAAATAGTTTATTCTGTTCCGTTTAAAATCAAGGATATCATCAGAAATAATTTATTGAAAATGATATGAAGCCGAAGTCGCAGTTTCAAATGGTCTCTATATCCACGTCGTTATCCAACGCATTGATATATTTTTTGGGTTCGACCATTATCGAAATAAAACCGTCTACATCATCCATTTGCTTACAAACAAACTTGGCGGCTATAGTATGTCTCCCTATACGCGGAGGAGTGAACTTAAACTCCCCTTTAGCGCGACCTCCTGGTGGAACGCTCTCTTTAGCAAATACTTTGAGTTTATCCTCAATTCCAGGACCTTCGACGGTAAATACACCTTTTTTAATTGCTATTGGAAGAGGATTCTCCACTGAAATGTCAACGTAAGTTTCAGTATCTTCTATAGGTGGCGTCTTTAGTTTAATTTTAATATCGGGTTTTCTAATTCTAAAATCATCTTGCGCTACGTACTCAAAGTTTGTGTCTTCGACTCTAGCCAAACATACCGCATTGAAAGCGCACTGATCAATCACTCGTTTAGCATAATCTTCATAAGTAACCTCCAGTTTTATTTCGTGGGTTTCCTTCGGTTTAACAGTTATTATATATTTTTCTTGTTTCACATTATCTCCAACCTTCCCCGTATAATTGACAACTTCCACTCTTATTTTTACGGAGATCCTGTATTCTTCCGTTTTACTTCTATTTTTCATATTCAATACCACATTGAAAGGCTGACCTATTTTCACGTCATCTATAAGTTTGAAATCGAAATATACGTCGTTGAAATCTTCGTTCAGGTAGTACCTAGAGAATAAATTCTCCGATTGACGCAGAGCTCTTAACATTATTGAACGTTCTTCATTGGTAGTTTCTTGAAATTTGTAGTTATAAGTTATATCTTCCCTATCGAAACTTCCTGGGGCTTTCGTGCAGATCAATTTGCCGATACCATAAGTATCTTTATCTAACAGTTTCAAAGGTTGGGTGGGTCCCGAATATTTCCAGAAAATCTACAACAAACTTTTTAAATTACTTTAGAGGATATTGAAAAATTTTGAGTTATCAGAGAAGATATTGCATCAAAAAACCAGCCACAAGACGAGATGGGGTTTGAAGAAACTAGAGGAATTTTTTCGTTTCATGTGAAATTACCTTATCGGCGTTAACTTCGGAATAAAGAAAATTTGTATCGTAAGGTCTCGATATCTCTCCTTGTTTAACAGCGGCTACGGAGGCAGGACCGCATCTATATTTATCGGCACTCAACTCTTGCGGTGTAGCATCTATGGCTTGCCATCCTCCATACTGGCTTCCGAGATCGGGGCGATCCATAAACACTTCGTTCCATACGTGGAAATTCCAAACGGAATCAGAAACCATTTCCTCCATGATAGAACCGTCTTCGTTTAGAAAATAATCCACGGTAAGGGAGTTCTGAGTGTCGTGTGCTGAAGAGTAGTTCGTTACCGTTCTAGCTGGTATTCCTATCGCTCTGCAAGCTGCAATTATTGATCAATAAACTAAGCTCTTTAAATATATATATATTTCAAACTATAAATTGATATACCTGTTGCTAGAACACCGGCAAATACCCAACACTGCCCGTATTTGACTGGTTTTTTCTTCTTATAATATTCTTGTAGTATTTCGCGGCTTCCCAACCATTTCGTAGGAGGTGTACCGCCACTGTGATCGGTCGACCAATTCCCCATCACCGCTCCATTATCGTCTGGAGAATTCACAGCTGCAGCTAACGCCCTATAATATTAATAATGGTAATAGCATGTTTAGAAGCTTGCCAAGTTTCTCCTTTCACTAATTTTCTAGATATAACTTCATGTATTTTGAACCCACAGCATATTTGAGTTATGAAAGGTAATTTTTCTGATATTTCCGATGTCGTCTATCAAAATATCAGTTTCATAACTCACATAAAGAAAACTTTTTTTGTTGTTGAATAAATTTAAATAAAAATGGAAGTCGATCTGCAGGATGGGTACCGCTATTACTTAATACTGATCGAAAACTCGCTTGGATTTTAAATTCACCTGATCTGGCTACATCAGATTATTATCTTAAGCTTGAAAAAGTGACTATATTTCATAGTGAATACCAATAAAGGATATAAAGTTTTATAATAAAACAGGTAACTCAAGTAGTAGTAGTAGACTGAAGGTAAACAGTTTACTTTGAGTCTCTGAAGACGATAATTTGGTTATCGAAACGCGCGTCAGACAGTGTAATTGTGAGGGTTGATGTAATAAACAATGTAAACGTTCAGTATGAATATCATCAACAGTTCCATAAATTCCAGAAAGAACAAAGTTAGCTTCATCATTGCTATTATTAATAACTTCAAACAAAAAGACGATTCAACAACATGTTTTCTGATGGCTGCAATTAGTTGTAATCAATATTTTATTGTACAAAAATCGAAATATTGAATCTATATTTGATATGAAAGAAATTTATATAATTTTAGTTCATTAATTACCTGGTGATCATCACGGGATCTGATCTAAGTTTAACTTTGATTTTTGCTACTACATTTATTAAATATAAAGAGCATTCCAAAATATCTTTATCGAATTGATTATATTTCCATATCACAGGTCGAAGTCTATTATAAGTTCCTCTCCAAATTAAACCGGTATCATTAAGTACAGTCTCTTCTCTCCATTCGCTCGATTTTAAATAAACTTGATCGTATACACACCAAGGATTGAAAAGAAGATAAATTCCTGGAAATTATTGTAACTAAAACGAAGCACACGAATTTCGAATGTTTGCTTACCCGTCTCCCAACTGTAACTAAACGCTCCCGAATCATTAATAAGTTTAGTATCGACTTCCATACACCATTTTCCAACTATAGCATCTGGAGGGGTTGTAATTTGGATCGAAATAATACAATCTTCGGCTTTATCTAATATCACATTCCACGACAAGTTTTTATCGGTTTTTGTTAGAAGAGGAACTGCTACCAAAGAACCGTTACCGTGAGACAATCTTTCTTCGCCTAGAAGAGTTGAAATTGTAAATTAACGATGGGGTTATTGATTGCAAACAGTGTAGGATTAGCTCTGAATATTTATTATTTCTAAACGGGTGTGCAAATTTGTAAAACTTTTACTTTTCGCCGAATATAAATTTCAATTGCAACTATGTATTTCTATTTTCTCCTCAACATTCACGTTCATAAAAGTGTTTTACATCTTTCTTTCTTTTCTATTTTTTAATAAAAATCCGCGAAAAGTCGAAACAGATGTCTGATATCTTCACTTACCATCGACGAAAAATATAAAAGAAACACCGTCTTTAGTTACGTCGTAAGGTCGATTCAAAGTAATATCTAATTGGAAACTTTGACCTCTTCTCACCACCAATTGAGGATAATAATCACGTTCCATTAAATCGTATCGAGTCGTATGATGAAATGGTCCGTTGATTTTTATACAAGCATCTATATTTCGTATGATCAGGATATCGGGATCGTCTATCACATCGTTTTCTGAATCTCCTGCAAAAAAAATTGAGGAAATTGAAATCGAACCTGTAATAATTTCGAATATCTATACGGGGTGTCCCACGACTAGTTAAAACTATCTGTATATATGGCAAAATACTTGTAGTGAAATCATAAAAATTTCTACGATTTTCTTAACTAAAATATTTTCAAAGTCGACTGTAACTTTGTTATTTTAAATACAACACCCTGTATATAAATACATTTTCGAAATCTACGTAAAATTTTAGTAAACTTTTGTCTCATATTTTTTTCCGAAAAATGCATACTTTTTGAGTTATTTATTTTTTTTACAAAAAATTTGGCCGATGCAAACCCTTCAAAATTATTTTTTTACAAGGATACCCTTAAAAATAAGAAAATGGTTTCTATTCGTTTGCTTTAAGCAAGCTCAGATGTATTTGAATCAATGTTGAAAATTTTTTTATTTTATACAGGGTGTGTATAAAAACTGTTCAAAGTTTAACCGTATAAATATGAAATTTCTTAATTTTTTTAAATAGAATCACCCGGTTTTTTCCATTTAAATGCATTCGGGGGTTAAAAAATAAGGCAAATTCATACATACTTTTCCAAACCTAAACCTTACCGTTATCCAGATATCCAGATATCAAATGTTTTCTGTAAATTCCTTTTCTGAAAGGATATTCCATTTAAAGTAACAAAGTTACAGTCGACTTTCGCTTCTACCGGAAGTCGGCCAACTTTGAAAATATTTTACTTAATAAGATCGTATCCAAAAACTCAAACTCATGATTTTCCTACAAATATTTCGCCATTTATACAGATAGTTTTAACTCGTCGTGGGACACCCTGTATAAAGGAGTTGCTGGAGTATTATAATTCATACATTACATACAGGGTTTTTCAGAAAAACTGCGATGAAATTCGGGGCGTTCAAATAGTTTTTTTATTCTAGTAATTCATTTCTTAGTAATTCAAAACTTGGATTGGGAAAAAAATAAAATCAACGATCTTACACTATCAGTTTCTTTCTTTTGAGGTGCAGTTTATACAACACCAAATCATTCATACTGAACACACTGTTTATTACACCAGAGACAGAAGGTAAACTCTGAGTTTGGTGTAGTGGTTTTGCCGGCTATTGTTGAATAAATATCCGATTTATTTCTTCTAGCAGGGTAATTGAGGTAATTTCACTACTCAAACTATAAAAGTAACGAAATTTTTGTAACTTGAAGATACATTCGAAGAGGTCCAAACAACAAGACCCCCAGAAACGTAATCCATAACGAAGATGCTTTTCGAACAACGAGTAGTAAGGTGTTAAAGTAGTTGTTCAGACACAGATTTAATAGAAAAACAAGCATTGGAAAATTTTTTTCACCAAAGCGTCTACATGTAAAAATGTGGACCAAAAAACTTGATCGAATTTGGAGATCGTATTGTTGAGTTTTAGAGTTTTCTCAGTGTTTAATCAGGACTTTGCCCATGGTAGAATGAACCTCTCCAGAAGATCCAAGTTTGTAACATTATTAATGAATATCAAAAAAAGTATTGGACATAAAACTGAACCTTGAGGTACACCATTACTGGTAAATTACTCGAAACCATTACCATTAGATCGTAACAGCTGTTTTGTTACATTCCAAGTAAGAAATTAACCATTTTAGGAAGGAATATCTTAGAAGCCTTACTACTCTAGATTGTTAATCGGAATTTAGTGATGAACAGAATCGAAGGCATTAACGAAATCACAAAAAACCGTTATTTAGGGCATTTATTAGGTAGGAAATCAGATTGTCGAACTTTCAATATTTCATTTTGTTTTTGAAAATAGACGGTTAGGAATTTTTTTGTTTTGCGTGTATGCGTATGTTAGATGATAAATGAGACAACGACTTTCGGCTTTTGTAATTGGTCCCCTTGTTATTTATCATTAAAATGAAGTATGAGTCTCATACCTCTATTAGTATTGTTTATATGGTTTCTTAGTTTCCCCTATTCTTTCAAGAAACCCTGTATATCATTTCTTAGATCCTTTTGATACGTTTATGTCTCTAAATCTTCTTGATTTTAAGTATTTTCTGTTTCAAAATTAGTTTTTTTTTTAATAATTTTACAAAGATAGATAAAATATTTTGTTAAAGATTTAAAGAAAAGTCAAAACGTCAATTATTATATATCTTTAAATAATTTAATAAAAAAATTTAATTTTGAAATAAAAGAGACTTAAAATCAAGAAGATTTAAAAACATAAACATATATCTAATTATAATGCGTTTGTGGTTTATTCAAGAAGCTGTTTATATTCACTTTTTTTGTAGTTTAGTATCAAATCGTAATATTTACCAAGAAATATTGTGTCAAATTAAAAAATCATGAGTTACAATTCGTCTCTTTCAATATTTAACAACTGAGCGTCACATAAGTTAAAAATAACTAATTTTGTTTAGTTAACGTCCAGTACCGAGATTTAGTAAGAGGTTCACCTTGACTTAGTAAGGATACCTCAATGAACAATTTGGCGTTGGAGGAAGTGTAATAAACCAGGGCGGTATTAAAAAAAATATTACAGAAACAGCTATAAAATACAATAATAAGTTCTGGATTAAAACAATTTTGTCTTGAATAAAATTCCTTATTCCTTATTCATTATTGAGAAACGTGTTCACAACAACGAGTGGTATTTGTTTGTGTCGAATAATGTCAATTTTATTTTTCATTATATGGAATTTTTATAAGAATCTCTCACTCAATACGAAAACGGTTCAGAAATACAAAAATGAACAGGATTTTTTTTCCAAATAACATCCTGTTTGGATTTAAAAAATCCAGGACGCGTCACATTGAAGTCACATTATTAAATTTGACTTTCGCTAGTCTATTTTGCATCTAGAGATCATTTTACACAATTTTGAACAAATTAAATTGGGAAATGAGAATAGATTATGCGACAGCGCGAAAAATCAGAAAAAATAAGAAAAGATGTACAAAACAATGTACTCAATGTATTAAGAGCGAACTTAGAAAGAAATATGAACTTAATACTTAGAGGATGTACGATTTGGAAGAGACTAGATTAGCCGAAATACGAAAATAATGAAAAGAAACATGTTAAATAACAACAAGAGAAAGATTGTAAGCTCCGATCCTGTTTTGGCTTTTTATTGTTTTTCATTTTCATAAAATTATAATGTGGGACGTATTACATCTATGAAATCTATATATGTATTTCAAGTGCCTACACTAGAGTTACTTATTAACTTATCAATGTCTATATTCCAATGAAAGCAATAATATTATTATAAATAAATGCAATATTAAACTTCAGAAAAATTTCAAATGTTTTTTTATAAGAATCATTTTTTATGTTTTTGAAAACGGTTCTGTTCTATGACGTTTTTTTTTCGCAAATATTTAACGTAAATCATTGTACAAATCAAACAATCTTCAATAAAAAAAAAGTACACGGTGTCTCATCGAAATAACTGCGGAAGTAGTAACTTTCTAATAAAGTATATCGAACTTCATAAAAGTTTGTATTTTCTGTAATCATTTGATCTTGATTTTAAGTTATTATCAATTAAAATTTCGTATAAAAAGCATATAATATCGAAGTTTCGACTATTTTGAGTAGTTATCAAAATATAAATTTTCATTTTGCTTTTAAACGAAATTTTACTTGATAGTAACTTAAAATCAAGATAATTTATCAAAAAAATCAAACGAAAGAAGTCCAAGAAATGAAAAATTGGAAAAATTTTTTATTGGGTGTATTCTAAGATTCTAAAAACTGCTCCCAAAAATCTCTATTATTTTTTAGATGCTGAAAATATGTTAATATACAGAATAGCGAAACCGTGTAATTGAATTTTACAGAAATAAACTGACCTTCTACTATTAGAAAATTTATGATATATTAAAAACAAACATTGTGAATGTTGATTTTAAAAAATTTCAATACAATACTAGAATTAACTCAATAGGAGATTACAAATTATTCGGTGAATCATGTTTTATAACATCCAAAATCTATTAAACACTCCATAATCGAATAGATCTCGCACTGTTTTTGTTTCTCGATAATATTCAATTAAAGTAATTTTCTCGTCGCTCCTGTATGTACTCATTCCATTCCGCGAATTATGTAGGTGCATGTGAGTCATGTGTTACATATTATGTCAAAAGTTATCAATTTAAATAATAATGAACGCATTGATACACGTCTATTTATAATTTTTTGATTGGCTTCTGGTAGTAAAAATATTTGAACCATAAGTAATCTATGAATCGATTAAATCAAAAATTTGATATCGAACAATTATCATCTGTTGTTTTTTTCTACGTCCGTTACAATATTCAAGTTTTTTTTTCATTCATTTGCGCTCAAAAAGAATGTAATTTCTGAATCTGTCAAAACTGCACACCAGAAGTTGTTGTTGAATGGTAACTGCAGCAACTATGAATCTTCTCCCTGGGAAATCCAGGGAACAGTATTTAAAAGAATGTAAATCTTTTATGAAGTTACGTACTAAAAAAGGCTTCACAGAAAGAGCGTTACTAGATTATTTTCAAACTAAATCCAAAATGTGGAAGACTTATTCAAAACTGAAATTTGAAAAATAAATCAGTTGGTTATAGATTCAAAAAATCTAAAACATTCGCCCGTGAAGAAACTAACAAGTTTATTGTTGCAAACTCCAGACATCTTTCAGGTTTCTTTAATATTTGGAATGGCAGGAGCTCTGCGGATCGTGGAATTATATAAAATGAACTGTAACTATATTTTTGTTTATTTCAGTTTAACGTACCTCGACAGCGCTGGTCATTGGGACACAAAAACAATCATAAGTTATATAAAGGACTGTTACAAAATCTATTACAATGCTTTAAGAAACTCCACGATTTTCCTTATTTCCGTCGGGCAGTTAAGTGTCTCCTTGAGGTTGGTTTTCATATCAAACTGTTGATACGCGGTAGAATATTCTCTGCAGTCGGTGAGGATATGCTTAACAGCTACAGGAATTTGACAAGGACGACTCTCTGACGACATCGAATAGCCGTGTGGTTGATGCGAAGTCTTCTTATTGTCACAGCTTCTCTCCTATTCAAAAATTTTAGGGAAATGTGAGAAGTAGATGGGTGGATGTTGTGCAATGCTGTAGTACTCTTGCTCCATGTATCTCGCCTAGATTTTTTAATGAGGTGTTTAAAGTTAATCTTCAAATCATTGGCCAGCTGAAATGGGATTTCAGAATGGGATTTCCAGCAATTCCAGTGTTCCATGGAAGCCAGATGAGAGAGACTGTTATACCAAGAGCAATCAGAGTTTGGTAGATGTCATGAATGTTTTGGACTATTGGATGGTCGGTGAATATGGTTGTGATTGACTGTATGGATGAACGAGAGTCAGTACATATGGCGATATGTTTATTTCAATTCATCAATAATAATTATAAAGTCATTTAATGAATATTTTTTGAGATAATAACTGTTTTTTTTATTAAATAGCAGAGTAGAGTTCACGTGTTAAATATACAACTTTGAATAGTCAAAATATACATAAAAAATGTTTACTGATATTTTCCGAAAAATTCCCGGAGAATTATTGGAAATTGAGAATAATATTTGTAAATTATCATTTTTGAATCGCTCTCTATTTCAGTTCTACACAAAATTATTTCAACTAGTTTCAATGCCAATGGATTAATAATTTTCAATTTCAAGATATAAAACTCAATATTTAGATTATTATAGAATATAATAAAATCCTATATAAATCAAATATTATCATAATTTCTCCAGTATTTACTTTTAAAATATTTTGAAAATGCTATTTTTGTTGCTGTTTCAATTCAAACATATGTCTATTGTATCGCCTTGAACTTTTTATTGCATTCTATTGATATAATATCTATAAATAAAAATTTGAAAAAAAAAATAACTTAAACTTGTCTGGTAATTTTGACAATTGCATTTCTTATATATTCAGTCGTTTAAAGTAATTAAAACTAAGAAAAATGTGACTAATCAAAATTATTTTTAGTCAAATATTTACAGATTGTTGCAATTCGAACTTATGTAACATTATGTGAACAAAGCGAGTAATTGTGTAAAAATTTCTAGACGTGTTTTTAGTTCTAACTGGATAAACAAATCCACAGTTTCAAAAATATCAAAGTTTCCAAAATTCATAAATTTCAAATGTAATGTAACATCAAATCTATCGACATTGACAATGAGTTTTAAAATATTATTGAAGTTGGTATCAATTGATTTCTCAATTTTTGTAATTGGAATTCAGAATATAAATTAAATGTTTTGGTTCTCAAGTCTTTTCGTTCAAAAACTAAATTGTATTTTTATTATCAGTTGAACCTATCTACAGAAATATCTATCATTTGTATTGTTATACAAAAAAAGTTCATTATTTTCGTATTGTTTAATGACTCTGTACTAATTATAAAATTTTAATTATGTTGGAATCGTTGGGTTCTTATTGAAAAACGTCTATCAATTAACTTTGATATTAAAAAAAAAGATATATAGTTGTATTTTTCACAATTTATTCGAAGTAACTAGCTTGAATTAATATCCTTCAAAGTACCGAGTATTTCTAGAAACTTCTTTCAGAAAGGCTCTTACCTACTCTAACGTAGTAATCTTAATGACATAAATGATATCGAAGATTCTCCATTTTATTGCGGTTGCTAAATGAAATTTTCATCATCCAAAATCTCGCACATCAAAACCGATTTGAAACATGGCAATTAGTCAAGATGAAGAAGTTCCCTGTTGGCTAATGTTTCAGGTCTCTTTCTTCTCTTGTTTCTCTTCACATAAACTCTAATTGTAAGTCGTTCCAAGCCATTGCCAGCTTCCATCTCTAGTGACAAGCAAGCTAGCAAAAAAATCCGGGTCTAGATGCAGACGATCTTTTAATTTAATCCCGATCATTCCATGCTCTTAATTGACTAATTTCCATTGTTAAATAACTTTCAAACAGTCTTCGAAGTTACTAAATTATCGACATTTTGCGAGCTTTGGATTGTATTGATAACAGTGGTACCCTATACTAGAAATTGGGGGTATAATGAAAGTGGTTTCATTAATTAGACCTTCTGTATGTCTTCCGTTGAATGTGTGATCTTTCAAAATAACTTTATTCCTTCTTTTAGGAAATTTATTTTTTTACTAATTTTGCATAAACCTCCCCACAAATATATTCTGTACAAAACTGTCTTTTAACTGATAATTTGGCACCGCACGTCCAAATCTAATGTCTTCTTTGAAATCGAAGGGAATATCTTGCAAACAAACCATTCCAGAAATCAATCTATCCATTTCCAATGATTTAGTATTGGAGCTACACCATTTTGGATTCTTTATCAAAGTATCTTTGAGATTAATTTTTTTTTTTTGGCTTCTTCGAGAGGCTTTGAAGTCGAAATACAAAGTTTGTATTCGCAGATATTTTACTAAAGAAGTTAAAAATGACGCTTGTTTTTGGTTTAATTATTAGAACTCTAATAAAATGTAATACATTAAATAAAAACACACAACACGCATCCGAATCTCAAGATTAAAAAAAAACAAAAAATTGAATTACCTCCGATTTAAAAGTATCGGAACCGAAATCGATTTCATATCGATCTGAAGTTTCGATTTTTCGAATCTTTGAGACCTGTTTTTTACTATTATTCTTTTATCCAGAATAAAATATGATAATGCCTGTAAAAATTTCACCATTTCATGGTTTTTTGTATCATAGTCCGGTCAATTTATACATTCGAAATTACATAAATTACCACCAAGATGAAAATCAGTAAAATTGTTTAAAATATACATAATTAAAAATAAAATTTTTCGCAATTTTCAGCAAAACAGTAAGTTTAATCATAAAAATATCTCAGACAAAAATTGTAGATCATAAAATTATCTATAATAAACGTATCAATACTTTTTTTTCTACGAGCCACCGTTTCTGAGATATAATGATTCAAAAAGTGCATGTAAATTGCAAGCAAATTTAGCACTGCACCTCTTTTTGCAGCTGCAAAACAAAATGGGCTCAGCAGTTTTTCGTGCGTAGGAGGAAATAAAATTTGAAGGGGTTCTAATGTAACTTCCAGCCCCAATCTGTAGGGTTTAGATGAGGACCCAGCCACCCTCGAACTTGGTAGTATACCCGAAAAAGATGTTGATGAGCAACAGCTACGGTTGGAGGAACTCAAACCAATTGAACTTGTTTATTTACTTTTAGTATTTTTAACGAAATTTATCGATACTTATCTAGCCAGGTAAAATGGTAAAATGGAATGACCGATAGAAAAAGAAAATTAACATATATTGCAACTCTAGAGATGTATATACATGTCGTACTTGTATATTGCGACGATTACAACTTTTACAACTTTTTGTATCATCATATCTCAGAAACGGTGGCTCGTAGAAAAAAAAGTATCGATACGTTTATTATAGATAATTTTATGATCTACAATTTTTCTCTGAAGTATTTTTATGATAAAACTTACCGTTTTACTGAAAAACGCAAAAAACTCCTTATACTGGTTTGAATTTAAGTAGATTCACTCTTATTTTTTTGGTCTAATTTGACCGGACTATCAGTAGTTTAAAATAATTAATTGTACAGGTTACAAATAGGGTTGAGAAAACCGTAGCAATGACAATGAAAAAATGTTTTTGATATTTACTAGATTTTAATGAATGTCGTATTTTTTATTTGCTGACGACATTTCTAATGAATAAAATATTTGAAAACAATTTGTTGTTGAATACTGCATGATCGCCATCTATCTTTAGAAAGCGGAATATTGAATTTTTTGTATTTATAAAAATTATTTCATTTATTTTAATTATGAAAAACTTACCGGCTTCTTTAGGCTTTGGCATATGCTGTAACTGTAAATCCGCGTTAGGTTTCCATTTTGCTCTAAAAAATGAAAAGCCTCCGGGGCAACATCTTTCAGAAAAATTCATTCTTCCCATAATATTAAAACTGATAAAATAATTTGAATATATACAAATTTCAAAAATAAATTTAAAAACTTATTCAACACTTTCAAATCATAATTTTTATTAACAAATTTTATAAACAGAAAAATATCTAGTCGATATATTATATTGAAATGAAGCGCGTGTTACCGAGTTCGCGATTCTTATAAAACTGAGAGCATTTTATATGTTACTTTAACATCTCCCACGCCTTCGACATCGTTTTCATTGTTAAAATTGTTCTCCCGTCTAAAGATTTTCTTCATTAATGAATCCAATTCCAATACGATATTTTTTAATGATATATTTCAAAAAAAAATTAAAATGTTCATTATTTTTAACACGATTTCATTAGTTTGTACGTCGTAAACAAACTATTACTTTTACATTTTCCTCCTCCCATCAAAATGTTACGGATAAGTTCGCAAAATGGTTCCCTAGGCCGGCCCTGACCAGCTACCATGATATATTAAAAATTCGGCGAATTCGCGCGGCGTATTTCACATTTTCTATAAATGGCAGAAGCTCCTTTGATGTTTCCTTTTTATTATAGCGAGCGGTTTGTTTACGTTATTTCTTTTCTATTTCTGGGAAAGTCTTATTAATTTCTTTTGTTTTATTTTTATTAGAACTTTGTAGAACTTCGTTTTTGTAGCGTGTAAATGAATTAAAAACATGAGGGACAGTGTTTACTAATTCACCCCACGAATAGCTACTGCTTAGCTACTATGGAATTTTAAAAATTCGGTGAATTCGCGCGGCGCCTTTCACGTTATTTATAAATGGCGGAAGTGCCTTTGTCTACAGTATTTCTTTCAAATAATTACTAGGAAAGTCTATTTATTTTTGTCTTTTACTACTTTTCATTTTCTAGAACTTTTTAGAATTTTATTTAGGTATATAAATGTATTGTTTAAACGCAGTTAGTAAGTTTTAAATAAATAGTCGTAGTGAAAAGAGCGAATTAGTGATAATAATTAGTTAAGTGATATTTATAAGTAAATTATCATAAGTTAAGTGTATTGTATAGTGTGTAAATAAATGAAGAATGTGAGGGACAGTTTTTATTAATTTATTAATTCACCCCACGAATAGAAAGTGTGTAAATAAATACGAAAAACATTACAATAATCATTGTACCATGTCTTTCATAATAAATTTGCTGAAACTAATAACAGCAACAAGTTCACAGATTCCAAAAATTACAATTTGAGAAAAGTCTTTTCTAGAAAAACAAAATAAAAAGTCTAATTTGTTTTCTAATCGTTTTCATTTCTAACTAGATTTATCCCAAAATGCAATTAGTTTTAAAAGACACTTTTTCAATTGTTTCATCTGTCATTTTATTTTAATATTGAGAAGTATTCTTCACTTTTTACTTTAATAATAATTTCATCTCGTCATCCGAACTTCAATCCAGACTCTGCTAGTTGATTTTCAGCAATCAAGTTCTTCTATTACCGTATACCGTCTTGCGATTAAGTGCTACTACATAAGTTTGTCCAATAGCACATAATAGAATATCCACAGTATTAATAAACGTACAACTTTTAATTTCATTCAGTCGATTCCCAGCTTGGAACCACCAATTTTTCTATAGATATAGTATAGTAGATTTTTATACTTGTATACAGGGTGCACGCTTTAAAATTTAGTCTTATGGCTATATATATATTGGACTGACTCAATCGTATTCGTTCTATTAATTCATCTGTCTTGGAAAATTTCATTTGAATAATTTAGAACACGACCACAAAAATCCTGCTCTTAACTAATGTCATTAAAAGTATTACCAACTGTATTTATTATTACAGTGTTGCCAAATATCGATAAAAGGGTATTTATTCGGTGGAATCCTTTAACAGAAAATAAAAAACATGAAATGAAAATAGATTTATTATCAGTATCAATACAGTTAATTCAAAAAATACAATATAATTTTATATTTATTCAATAATAATATTCGTACTTCCGTGAGCATTATGAATTTCTTTAGAAGTAAAATTGACGATGATTTTCTTGGATCCTGGTTTTTTAGCTACAAAACTAGCCGACGTGACGATCGTTTCTTTTGGTTTCACATCAGCATGACTCTCTTTTTTATTTATTCCTGGTCCTTCAACAGTGTAAGAACACTGAGTTAATGGAATTTCCAAAGGATTTCGGAAACTAAAAACAAAACAATCGATAAAAATAGAGATTATCGTAATTGTATATAGTGTTTTTCAATAGAGGGTCTTCAATTTGGTAACACTGCAGTTTATGTGACAGTTTGAAGTTGTTTTCATTCAGCGATTTTTCATTTCCATGAAAAGTATTAATGACAATTAAACAAAAAATGATTTTTACATGATTATATTAAGCTCTGACCTGAATTTAATATTCACTTTGTCTCCAGCATTAGCCTTAACTGGCGCAGTAATTTTTATATCGGGAAGGGTCAAATTGAAATCATCTTCTTCGCTCCAAACTTGTTTAGTTTCTTCAACATTTGCTACGGCATAAAGTTTGACAAAAAAATGATCCACCAATTTATTCAGATAATCTTTAGGAAACACCTCAAGTCTCACAGTTTCTCTTTGATGCGGTTCGAGTTTCAGAGTACCTCTGGTTTTTTTTATATCGTTCGCCGTAGTACCCATATAATAAACAGATGACGCTGTCATTACTATCTTGACGGTTCTGACGGCGTCCGATTTATTTTCAAGTCGAACTTGCATATTGAATTTATGTCCGTACGGGACGGTTTCGATATCGACTAGATCAAATTCTACGTCTTGGTTTTCATTACCGGGGATATCGTAGATGTGTTTAGCTTTAGGTACTCCACGAACGGCATTGTAAACTGCTAAACGTTCCGCTTCAGAACCTTCTTTGTTTTTGAATAGATCCGTTATGTCTGTATAGTCGTTATCTCCGTTATCGTCTATTGGACCTAACCTCTTAGTCAAAATCATTCTTCCTACACTGAAAAAGTTGAAAATTTTCACCTAATGATACATTTAAAAAAGTGAATTAACCTACTGATATTGGTTGATAGATATTCTGCTGAATCCCCAATCGGATTCATCGTTCTCTTGGAAGTGAACCACATCAGCATTTACTTCGGAAAATACGAAAGGCGTATCATACAAAAAACCAATTTCTCCTTTTTTAACAGCAACTATAGATGCTGGTCCACACCTCATGACAGTACCACTAACCTCTTGTGGAGTGGCATCGATAACTTGCCAACCCCCATAACCTGGAGGTAAATCTGGTCTCGTCATCCAAACGTCATTCCAGACGTGGAAGTTCCAACAGGAATCGTTACCGGCTCCTTCGAGACCCCCTTCAATTTTCTCTCCAAAGATATCGAAGAATCTGTAATTATGGATGAAGTATCTCCATGATTTTGTTGAAATTGAATTGAAGAAAAGTCAGTAACTCACTTATCAACCGTTAAAGTAGCATTCGTATCATGTGCCGAAACATAATTGGTAGTAGACCTACAAGGCATACCCAGAGCCCTGCAGACTGTTACAGTTGCAGCAGAATATACCCAACATTGACCGTATTTGACGGGAGTACCATTAGTCGCCAAATATTGTTCCAGAATTGCACCAGTTCCTGTCCAAGCGAATGGAGATGTTCCGTCGGAGTAATCACCGTCCCATCTTCCTTCTAATAAACCATCGTCGTCGAGTGCGTTGATCTGCAAAACATAGCTTTAAGTTTATACCATTTTTATCTAATTGCGTAAAAGATATATGGAAAATGGAGTAGATGATCTAGATGCAACTATTAAAGGAATGAGCCTAAGATATCAAATAAGAAGCAAATATATAAGAGAAGATCTGTAAATTGAAGATATAGTACGATTCACGAGATCGAGACGACTAACTTCAAAGTTACCTCTCGGTCGGTTTCCCAAGAGACGGCGTCTACCTCTCAAGAGGCTGAATAGTGAAAGAAAGAAGACTGAGTCTTGAAAAAAGAGAAAAAAGAAGATATAGTTTCAATAGAATTACTTACTATTGCTGATATGGCTCTAGCGACCATTATCGGATTTCCTCTTTGAGCTGTAGCTAAACCGGATTTTTCCAAAAGAAAAACTGCTGCCGGTAAGGAGATGTCGTCAAACTGTCCAAATATCCAATGTTTTCCTTTTGGTTTTTTGAATGTACCTGTCCAAATTTTACCAGTTTCGTTTAAGACGTACTCGTTTCTTTCTTCTTCGTTTTCCATATAGACGCCGTCTTCTTTACACCATGGATTGAAAATAATATAAACGTCATTTTCTACCTAAATTAAAAGATGCTCATCAGCTAAATTAATAGAAAAATATATTCAATATTATAAGATAATATATAAGGTGTCAATTTATAAACGTACCACGCTCATAAGTATTTTCAAGGGAAATATAACCTCAAAATCTTGAATGGAAAATCTTAGAAACACAGAAACAAGTTCTAGAGATTAAAAAATTTTTCGCTGACATTTTTTATGAGTGAAATGGATATTTTTGCTTATGATATCCAACAAAATAATTAGGTAGCATATTTGTTTTAAAATTATTATTAAACAAGTTGTAATTTACTAAAACTAGACTTTTTATAGTCCTACAGATATGGCATTGATAAGTTTGTTAATAATATTATTAATTCTCCACGTTTATTAATTTTTTAAAAACTGTATTAACACTCCAACAAGGATGGTTCCAGAAGTACCTGGCCTAACCTAAAGATGGTAGTGATTGATTGGAAAATATCATTATATTAGAAACTACACAATTTGTACAGTATATGTTCTAAGTTTGAAGACACCACGTTGTTTATTTTTTGATTGGCAGCCATTAGTATTATATAGTATTGACCTTAGCCCAACCAATATAAAAGCTGAACTAGATTCTATTATGGGTTAGATGGAATGTGGATCCATCCCTTCACACCCGAAACAAAAGAATCTAAACAAAGAACTGAAACTGGAGAACCGGCTCCAAAGAAGGCGAACACCGTTCCATCTGCAGGCAAGTTCATGGCGTCGGATAATTTTTTTAATTGATTATCTTCTGATTATTGAGTTGTTTTAGTTCTTGTTTTCAAATGAACGAGTCCCGAAAGTACGGTAACTTTTTAGTGGAAATTTATTGAAAATTATTTTCTCAAGGTTCCAGTTTCTCAATTTATTTATTTGTTTGTTTGTAGTAGAAACAGAATTTATTCAAAGAAAACAAGTTTTATCAAATCATTATGTCACATATTTGCATATTAATTCGATTATTAAAATTGAATTTGTATTTTCATTGATTATAAGAGAATAGAAAAGTTCATTTTAGACATTAAAAAAATACAACATTGAGTAAGGAATGGAATTATTATACGAGGATGGTCCCAGAAGTACGTGGACCATCCATGGTTATCTTCGTGGTATTCTCCATGCAATCACCTCTATCTGGCGACCAGGTACTTTTGGCACCATCCCCGTACATATTAGTCTAATTTTCCCAAAGTAATATTGTCTTTAAAATAAATCATCGATCAACATGTCAAGTGTATCGGGATATGATTGTTTCAGCCAAATGTCATTTTTTTCATAAATATTTGTTACTTTTAAAAGTGGAGAAATTGTTTGTTGTAACGATAACGATAAAAATATCTAAAAGTCAAATATAGGGGATATGATTGATGTAGAAGTTTTAACATTTTCTTTAGTACATAAAAAAAGTATAAAAAAGTGATTTGTGTTAATCTTGATCCATCAGACAAATGACTTATTCATCGATGTAATGATAATAAAAAAATAGTAGAAAAAGAACAAATTAAATATCTGAAATTTCAGTTTTCTTCAATTGATATAAGACAAAAAAAAGAGTTTTTTCTACTTACATTATAATCTTTCCTCATTCCTCTCTTTCCTGCTATGGTAGTTATAAGACTACAATTCCAAACACCAACTTGCACATGTGGTGGTATTCTAACATTCAAAATGACCGAATTACCATTATTTTCTTTTAATAAAACACCCCATATATGCGGGTCTTTTGGAAAATGAGTATGTTTAGGTTTAACTGGAGTTACGGATTTTGTTCCCAAAATTACAGTCGGTTTTTCCCCTAAAATTGACCAGAAAATGTATTTGGTTCATCAGCCACAACTATACCCGAGCCATTCCTCTTGATTATTATTTATTTCAGCCAAAATATTTTCAATTTCGTGAGACAGGAAAAATTTAGAGAATGTAATGTGATGTTTAAATTAAATATACAACATTAATTTTGAAAAAATAATATTAATATTCTTTATAATAAATAACGTATATCATTTGCATCATTTATATAATATATATATATTTATAATTATTTATTCGTAATTTTAAATGTGTGGAATGTATGAAACTTGCATCAATAAATAACTTCCTAGTCTTGTCAAATAAAAACGGACAAATTCAATTAATAATCACGTTCGTAGATTCAAAAAAAAAAAAGAGAAAAAATATTAATTTCCTCAATTATCTTAACAAACTTCAAGCATGTACTAATTTGGTTAAAATGTTTAAAAAATTTACCAGGATTTTCTGTCCCCTACATTTTATCACCAAGAGTAAGCAGGGAAAACAATATAAATAATTTTTTACAACCATAAATTCACCATTTTTTTGAGTAAATTTCCTTGTGGAGCGTTTTCCCTTATTCAATCTACTTATTTACAAAATCCCTTGGTATTTATTTTGTTGCTATTAAATTATAAACTCCACAAAATCACATTAACTCTAGAAGGGAAAGAGCGCGCCGAATGCGTTCGTGTATACCAGCTAAATAAAAATACAAAAATCGCGTGAAGGTGGATTTTTCAACTGATCATCAACGACTGTGAAGTATTAAAATTCTTTTCAATACCCTATTCAAACCGTTCAGTACAAAACAAAACCTTGAAACTTCTGGAAATTTCATAGAAAAAGCAATAATGGTGTCATAACGGCCATTTTTAAATTTTCGACATCATTCGCACACAACACCATCTCTCATGAAGTTTTCCCCATACATACGACTCATTTTTCGATGGATTTCTGCAGCACTATGACCTTCAGCCTGTAGAAAACGAATCACACTTGGCGGGAGCATCAATATATTGTAGCACAACGCCGACTGACGCCTGAACGTCAACAATGGCGGAGTGTGTAATACGAGAGCTTCGAAGGATGAAAAATACGATAACCAGCGATGACTTCATAAAAGTTAATCAAATAGTTCTGGACAATTTCATATATTGACTAAAGAAAGGCATTTGCGAGCTTTGTTTATTAAGTAGGTCAGAAATATTTCAGACAACTTTCGTCATATAGAGTTTTATACGGTCGGGATCGACCAACCAACCAAGGTCGCTTCGGTTGGGTGATGACCTTGAATAAATTTCGTCCAGCTACGGATGCCGGACAGTGTAGAACGCATTTAACCAAGACAGAAATATTGCATTGAATTTTCTATAAGGACATGAAAGACTTAGAAAGATGGAAGCTGCAATAGAAAGCTAACCAAAACAGTTTTTATTAAAAAAAAAACGGGATATTGAACAGATTTCAAATGCAATCCAACCATTATTGGTAATTGTTCATAAAGCGTCTTGAACTACAAGTGACATTTAATGAGATATTGAACAAACCAGATGTCTCATTTTATGTTAACGTTTTTATTATTTTCAATCACAGTATTTATGATTTTATTTAATGGAGGATATGGGGATAATGAATTTTTTATGAGGAAATATATATTTGAAAGAATGATCTATTTTATAGTTATAAATAACAGCCATCCCAAACTAATTATTCAAAGTATTACATAATAATGTAAATGTTAACCTACTTTTTCGATCGTAAAAACGAAATTGAAATATTTCACGCGAAAATTTTATTAGCACCATAAAACTAAAATTTGTCACATTTATTGAGGTTCGTGGACGTTTCTACACCATTGAAATCTATTAACTATTAATGGTTTCGATTGGGATTTTGAGTAGATATCTGCTAATAATTACAAATAACAACATTCGATGTCTCAGAAAACGTCTTACCGAATCCAAAGCTGATTCTGATAACATCTTTCTCCACGTCAAAAGTTCGATCTAGATCAATACCCAACAAAAAACTCTCTCCTCTTCTAAGGACAGGAGCTGGAGCTTCAGCTTTCACTAGTTCATATTCATCGGTGTGATGGTGCTTACTATTTTCTTGACAGAAAAAATTCACACCAGTTACCGTTATAGGTTCCATGTTTCTAAAAAATAAAATACACCTGCACTATATACAAGTTGGTCGAGAGAAATTATCTACCACGGGGTTTTTATTTCGGGAATAGTTATCAGGCAATTTCAACTACCCCATCGTATATGAATATAGAAGGTTAGGGGGGGTTATGGTGTCTTATTATAGTTTTTTTTAGTTAATCAAAAAAATGATGATAAAATAATGAAAAAAATTATGACGCCTTTCTACCTTTTCAGGTGTGAATCTTGTTGGAGTTGAGATAATTTTTCCGTTCTCATCTATCTTCTGTTTTGTTTAATTTCTAGATTTTTTCCTGTTATGTTGATTTCTCCCGTCCTCCTCTTTTTTTTATGTAAGTTCGTGCTTCATCTTCCTTATTAATCGTTATTCTTCCATTCTCATAACATGGCGAAACCTCCTCAATTTTCCCTCTTCTATTTTGTTATGATTCGGTTGTAAATTCGAATTTTCTATTTCTTATTTTGTCGTATCTTGATTTATTATCTACTAGCTTTTACCCGCGGCTTCGCGAGATTATTACAATAGAAATAAATCCATATAATTTAGAGCAAGAGCTGAACTTTCTTTTGCTTAAAAATTGCTTTAATTCATCTGCAACGCTTAACAATAAGGCTTTTAAAGGTTCACCAAGTTAATGGAAGTGAAACTTTACCATTGGAACACCACATTCCAATAGTTTCATCTTTGAAAACATCGCAATAGAGACATTTTTTATTCATTGAACCAATAACAATCCAAGAATGACTATGATATCAAATTAAAGGAACCTAGTACCATTAAATACCGTCCAATTCTCGTGGTCTGCACTTTTGCAATATAAATTCTGTTATCCTGCGATTGTTCTGGCGTTTCTATCGTTTTAATTGCTACCTGCATCGTAGCTTGTCTTTCTGAACGAACTCGTACCTGAAGAAGAGTTCTCGAAACACTTTGTGTCGCTCTGCTTGCTGTTGTCTTCTCATATCTGTGTGAACCGAAGTTTCTTCATTTCGTGCAACTTTTCCTGCACGGGATTTTTGCTTACGAGGCGTTTTTAAAGAAAAGCAGATTAAGATCTAAACAGCTGAAACTATAGTGAATTGGATTGGATACTGACGTGACCGTTGGTTGGTACAGTCCTCAGGATTGGAACTTCATTACTGGAATGGTAGACCACGTTGAATATTTTGAGATGTTTGATAAAAAATTGTTTTATATCTCGTGAAAAATAAATGTCGATAGGGAACTTTGTTTGAATTTTTAATAATTTAAAACCTACCTTGTATCCCTGCAACTTCACAAGCACCTCAAGTACAGAAACGTGAAATTTTTGACACACTGAATTGATGAAACAACTTTTATTTTCTTGAAAATAAGTCGAAGGTGATTTTTTGTTTAATTTTTACCTATTAACGAACTTTATATTCTTTTTTCAACGAGCCTCCAATCAAAATCTAATTTAATTAGGATTGAGAGGAAATACAGATGATTCGTTTCCTACAAATCTAATAACGAACTCAAATATATCAGCGATGGTGCAAAACTACAGCATCTAATACGAAGTCATAGTCATAATTAACTAGTTTCGATAGAAATATAAATATGATAATTTAATAATAATAATATATAATTGATAAAGTGGAATTTATCGGGCCGAAATTGTCGGTGATAAATTTGGAACAAAATTGTCTGCGAATATAATTTAACGATGTTGAAAATATTTGTCATGGTGAAGGCTACTTATATCTCAAAGGGGTTTTCAGCTTTCTAGGAGATGAATCGCGACTTTTAAGTCAACAAAAGACAGTTCTCATCGAGCCATGAAATCGTTTAAAAAAATGTTTCCTACCTTTACTAAAAGAAAGTTACAAAACACAAAAAAACCAAGATTTATTCACTACATGTAAAAGAATCTCGTATTCATTACTGAATCTGCGAAACTTCTATCACATAATTATATAAAAAGAGTTGAATTTCATTAATAAATAATTCATTATTGATTAAGTATCGAACAGAGGCGGATCTCAGTTTATTTAAGAGCCAGCGATTTTAATAAATTGTTAATTCTATTTAGAAACGTTTCATCCTAACCCTGTATTTAATTTAGTATTACGTTGCTAATAACATTTCGACCATCATCCTTTTTTCTAAAACGTAGTTCTAGCTCGAACTCGGTCAAATTGTTTTGAAAAATTTTTCAAATTGGGTTTCACGCCGTTATAGAATTTTTTAACACCAACACAAATCAAAAACAGACTGGAGGCTGTTTACGGCGACTTATTTAACTCACATTTTCAATTTTCGAATCGTAATTGATAGCAAATAGTTTTTTACGGACAGTTTAAATTTGTTATTGAAAATTTCTTGATACGTTTATTGTAGGATTTTCAAAAAATTTAAACAAACACTGAAAATAATCGAACTATTGATACACCCAGTACATAGAATTCGAATTCCAAGTTATTTAATAAAGGTTATCGTTATTTTGATTCAATTTAAAGTACAGTGGAGTTCTTATTGAAATATTCGATAATTGAAGATTAATTTAAGTTTATGTTTTATGATTTTCCGAAATAATTGTCGAATATTGATAATAATTTATCAAAATACGAGGTCTGGCTATTAAATAACGAGACTGGTTACAAAAAAGGGTTTTATTATAAAAATTATTCCCTTTCCTTCGCCACACACCTTTCCATACGTTTTTCCATTCATCGAAGCAGTGCTGGAAGTCTTCTTTGGTTAGGGGCCTTTAGGAGCTCTGCCGTTCTTTGTTTTACCGCTTCACTTTCAAAGCAGATTTTTTTAACACCAGCTTTCTTTATCGGCGTTTACACCCCCGGCAATCATCCGGATGCTCATTCGACCATCTGCACGCACAATTTGATTGATTTTGGTCACTGCTTCCGGAGTTGAAACAATCACGGGGCGCTGGTCAACTTTAGAACTCTCTCGGCCTTCACTAAAGCGCTTACATGACTCAAAAACACGCGAACGAGATAGAGAATTGGCCCTATAGGTCACTTGCAACAATTTGCAGCATTCTGCCGAAGTTTTTTTTTTAATTTAACCAGAAATTTGACGGAAATAGTGACGGAAACGTGTTTTGGGACGTTATTTAATAGCCAGACCTCGTATGTTTTTATAAAGGAAAAATATTACTAATTGTTATCAAAGTTTTGGTATTTGGTATTTAAAATAAGTGTAAACCTAATGTATTATGTTTATAGCTGCTACTTAAAAAATATTTTAGTTTTTTTATCGAAAACTTCAGCTAAAACATCAAATTTGACCACAATTAAACCCGACTCTGGACTGCATTTTGTAGACTATTATGTCTAAAACAACTTAACTACCTTATACAATAAGAATTTTTTTACAGAATTGCCATAAGTTACATTCCAAGAAGCATAGATACATTTTTAAGAAAAATTGCGTTAAACGTAAAACCCGTTTTGAATAATCAAATGAATAATCGTAAATCTTGTACTGACCATATTTGTTAATGGATATTACCCGCTACAAGTTGATGCAATTGTTTTTAATACTTGTAAGAACGAAAAATTTCAGTTTAATATTTATATATACATAACGTAAGATTTTTATTTACCTTATACACTATATGTAATACTACGTATGTACGTATTATATTTTTCATTTTATAATTTTTTTAATCAATCAACTTCCTACAGGAACTAATTACTTATCTGTATTGACGGTCGCTGTATAACCCAAATTTTCCGAAAACCAATCTTACAACGAATAAGCATGTGATAGCGAATTTCGACAAAGTTAATACGCGACCTAGATTGATTTTTTCATTATTAGAAAAAAATAGATGAACGAATTAGTTCGTGCTGGATACTTTTTAGAACGAACCCCGTCCTTGTACTAAACAATTTGAGGTTACGAGGCCAAATTGTTGAAAAAAGAAGTAGAATTTATTTTAAAATTCTTGACGTTACGTGATATTTTAATTGTCAATATTTTGTTCTATCGGAATAATCAATATTTAATTTTTTAATGGAAGAAACGGCATCTTGTGACAGCGAAACGGACGACGCTGTGAATAACTTGTTGAGAACAGTACGGATCAAACAGTATGAATTGAGTAAAAAAATAATAAACTTGAAGGCTAGCACAGAAACTCTAAAAGAACAACTTATCGCGGAGAAAAAGAAATGGTTGCAAGAAATACAGGAAACGCTACAACTAGAAAGAAGAATGAAAAATGAACAAATCAAATCGATGGTACATTTGGACGAGAGCGAAAAACAAAGAAAATTAGAAATATTTAAAGAATATCTGTTTTTCACAACTACGACTATGAATCTAGAGAAAGAGTTGAAGAAAAAAAATTACCAGGATTGGTTGTCGGAAATCGCCAATGAGTGTAATCACGAATTAAGCAGAGTACAAGACAGTTTGACCGTACTAAAACCTTTAAAAGATATGGCTTCAAAATGGAGTTTCGATGAAAACCAAGATCAAATTAATGAAACTCAAGAAAAAGGACAAGGAGATGCATCAACTGAGCAAGAAAATACAAATATGTCTGTAGAACCATTGTCGACTGATTAAACGTTTATTTTAATCAAAAAAAATTTGAAATCATTTTTATTTTCACTTTATTTCTAGACATAAAGCGATGAAAATTATGACAAATCGCATTTTAATATTTTTTTGATATTAACATAAATCATAGATCATATAGATATATATTTGCTATTTGCGGCTTCTAACCTAAAACGAAATTTTTATCAGTTTCCGAACATTGTCATTGAAAACTTCGAAATCAAAATACAACCTATTATTTGATTACCAGCAGCACACAATTATTCTACGCCCAATTTAAATGGCAACAAGCTATTTTTTTGTAACATAAAACCAAGAGCTACTTAATTATAGAAGTACCACGTAAGTAGTTGAAACTATACCAAACCCGTTTATATCTTAAATAAGTACATCAGTACCAGAAAATATTTTCAATAAATAACTCTAGGTAAAAGCTACCATCTTGAACCTGCCCACGACTAAATGCATGTCTGCTTGATTCGGCTTAAATCTTTTTAGCTTAATTTTCCCAAGGTTGAAAATTAAAACTTTCGTATCCAAATTGACGGTTGGCGTTTTCTAATTCTAATTTCATTACGGTATGTCAAAAAGGTTGTTTTTCATTTTCGATGTTAACTGAATCAAGATAAAACATATTGTTGTTCGTAATCTTATTCAAAATGGCGGAAATGTTTGAGTAATTCCATAGAAACAGCACATCAATAGGTAGACATGACAGACAATAAAATTTCCTTTTTAGATGACGCCATCTGTTCGTTCTGTATCCATTTACATAATACCGAAAGTTGCGTTTTGAGTGTTGTTCCATGTAGTGAAAGTGACAGTTCCGTATTGCAAAACACTTTCGGGACGCTCTGGAGTAGACAACTTCAATGTTGACAGTTGACAGTTTCACTTGGATGATTTTACATAACTTTCTGCCACCACAAATACAAACTTTCAGTCTTTGACATACAAATAACTATTTCTACCTACAGTCTCGCTCCTGATGCCAAATCTAGTACTAGCTAGAACTTTTGTATAACTAATTTATTATTATTCGCACATCTACTGTTGTATAGATATATATAATTACAACCCTCTTATTAATAATTTTCAATACTTTTCATAGTGCTGGTAACTGTCTCGCTACCTAAAATTACGCAACAACAATTCGAATGGTGGTGGTAAGGCCCACGGCGACGAAGGTATCTCAAAATTATGAACCAGTGATTTTTTCACGTTTGCCAAAATCGTAATCTATTTTTTAATTTGTTTGTATTATTAGAGTCAGTTTCCTAGCAACGACTTACCCATCGATGTCAACATTTCATATTGTTATGACATTGATACGAACGGCAACAAACAATGGTTGTTTTAGAAGTTTTTACAAAAAGCATTAAAATAAAATACAAAAGCACCTTGGTTTCAAAAGCCACTTTCGTCGCATTAATAATTTGGTCGTTGAGGATAATTTTACCATTTTTGATCGCATACAAAACCGGGGGTAAGTGCTCTACTACTGATTATATTCATAACCTACATATATGTAATACTCCTATATGTACACTTTATCTATACTGCGCATACTCGAGAATACCCAAAACCGAGCTGGAACCCCTGAGCATATCATGAAGTCCCAGGCCTTACAAATATCGAAACATTTTTTCGAATGTAGATTTAGCCTATATATTGCTTGTAACGACACCTACAGTGATACAGGAAGGTCATTATCAATTTTAAAAAGAATAAAAATCGAGAAATAAATGTTGTAAATCAAAATTTTATATAGTTTATGAAATATGATTTTTTCTACGCCCATGTCTGTAAACGTCAAAAATCGCACTGTCAACATTTCTTGTAAATGACATTTGACAATAACATGCACGTAATGAGATCTCATAACATAATGCGTTTTGAGAATAAAACTTAAACTTATTGGTTTAATTAAATTACACTTTATTTACGTAAGACTTTATTTTGTATATTTACACAAATTTAGTAAATTACAAAACATAAAAACTTTTAGCATTAGCGAGATATATTTAGGATTGAAAGAGTGATGCCCCTGAATGTAGGCAGCACATTATGCAATTTTCTACGTAGCATGTTTTTTATTTAATAGAAAAAAATAAATGGGCGTAGAAAAAGTCTTGGCGTTGGCAATCGAAATATTTTCAGGTCTTTGGTTAAAAAGTGATAAACACTTCGAACAACCGGAAATTAACATACTGGGGGATTATATTTTAATCGGCGAGGCGTATAACGCCGAAAAACCTATTATTTGCAGCACGTATGGATTTTATAAAAAATATTTGATAGATTTAGATCGTTGTTCATCTATTAAGGTAATAAATTAAGGTATTATAATCCTCATTGATGTAATATAACTTTAAATATTTTAGTTAAGGGAAATTGATAGAAATTTTGATAAAAAACCAGACGAATTAGAATTGGAGATAAATGTAATCGTTGATATGTACAAATTGAGTTCCATCCATATCGTACTTCCGATAAAATATGAACTAAATGTAAATATTGAAACATTTTTATTAATTATTTTGATATAGCTTGTTAATACGTAAGCCTCTCATCAACTTTTTGTGTCAACTCTTCATTCATAACACTAAGTCATCTAGATCATCATTCATGAGATCATACCATCACTATAAACTTCAAAAAGTTCTCGGTGAATTTCAGCAAGTCGACTTCATATTGTTTATAAACCCAATAGACTACAGGACCGGCCTTGCTAGGCCAGGCCACAGATCAATTTCCAAATAAAGTTTAAACTGCGTTAATGATCGTATATATGTTTAGTGATTTGTGATTTTCCAAAAAAAATACCTTCTGGTACAAAACATGTTGACTTATACAGTAGTAAGCACTTTTTAAATAACACAAACTTTATTTGGGAAGTAAACTATAACAATATGACAGTCGTGACGTCATGCTCCGGTTGTCAAACACCAAACAGTGACAAGAGACGTAGAGGCGTAGTAATGAGAAAGTAAAGCGTAGCCGACATTGAACTGACGTCGACATCACATGACAGGATGACGTATACAATGCACAATGGTATCTTTAAAATGACCCTCGTAATATAAATAAACTGAAAGGTTTCTGTTTGATCTGATCTCGATTCCGATTTTATTGATAAAGTATTCCAATTTCAGATGTTATGTCCTTTGAAAATGCAGTCCTTGATTTATTTTCAATATTATTTCCAACAAGAGAAAGTGACCGAATTAAAAATTTTTGCAAATTTAAAGCTATTTCAAAATAGTGTTTTTATGTGTACAAAACAGTTTGCTGAATATTACGATAGACCTATTATAGAAGACCAATATGAAAGCAAACATTTTTTGATAGAAAATATAGTAGAAAGATATAATGACAGGAACGGTAAGAATTTTTTATTTTTGGGCATTAAGAACGAAATATGATTATTCGCATAAAAACATAACATTTTGTATTTCTTGTTTTTCAGTATCAACGCATTTGACAAATATCTATACTTTTATCAAAAAAGAGAATTTGCAAACTTTCAAATTAAAACTAAATGTAAAATATCCTGAAGACAGTATCTATTACCGCCCGGGTTTCTGGCAAGTTTTGAAAATAGCGTGGGTTCAATATATTGCCATTTATCTAGTGATTGCTTGGTTATTTCAAAGATTCAATCTGTATATTTTCCGTCATAGGTTAGTTTGGTATTATGAAGAAAATCCTTTGAAAATAAAAACAATCTGAACAGGTTTTATCATTTCTTTATCTATTTGTTATGAACGATAATATCCTGTACAATTTATTATTGTATTGTGGATTGTTTGGAGAGTCATTTTGGATTTAGATTCACTCTACACCTATTCGGATGAATAGCCATTTGCCTCGAGTGTTTTATACTATTTCCTCTGTTTCGGCTTGTATTCACATTATTTATTTATAGAAAAATTGTTAACGATATACATTAGGGAAATTACACCGTAACGTAGGTGGTCAGTTGGTTGCAATGATTCATGTTTGACAGTTGACTTTTGAAATATTATTCGAATTTAAAAATTTGTTTACGTTATTAATGATTACATTTATTTTGTCTAAAAATTCATTATGAATTATTGTAAATAATATCTTATAACCTCACACAACCCTCTCACATGATTGAATAATGCATCGTCCAGTCAGCTGTCAAAATAAAACTGTTATTTAATAAACAAAATGTGCCTGCTGGTAAATCCACCACTGCCCAATATATAATTTATTGGTTAAGGAATTATTGTGAAATTTTCTGCTGTAATTGTATTTTGCGGGAAAAAGTTCATTGGTGAGAAAATTTAATATAAAAAAGTATTTCAAGGTAATAGTTTTTAGTTTACCTTCAGTCTCTGAAGACGATAACTTGGTTGTCGAAACGCGCGTCAAACAGTGTTTTCATGAGTGTTGGTGTAGTGTAAACAGTGTGTTTAGTTTGATTAAGGACAAAATGCGTATTCCTCTCTGATTTTTATTGGTTAGGGAATAAATGTGAGATTTTTTCCAAAGGGAATACGGTGGAATAATTCGGTACATTTAGGTTGGTTAAGTTATTAAGTTTTCTTTGAGATAATTTGGTTATAGAAACGCACATAACACTGTGTAAATGTGAGTGTTGGTGTCCTGGTGATATTGTAAACAGTGTGTTTAGTGGTTTCAAAAATTCCAATTTAACACCTTTATTTCTATTTAAATCTGTTAGATTGTGTAATAAAACACAAGTTTTTTTTCCAAATTTCATTTAATAAAAAAAATACCAATATTAATATAGAAGATTATATTGCAGTCACTCCAGTTTTAACAATAAACTCATTACAAATTCAACAAAACAAATTAAAATGAGACTTTTTGAAATTAATAAGTAATTTCTTCAAACGAAGTTACAGTTTCCGTAGGACTTGAATTGTGTCTATTGTCTTCTAAAACAATTACATTTTTAAGCATGTCATCGACTTGCAAATACATATATCTGTATTCATAATCACCGGCATCATTCTGAAAATGAATTCTTCAATTAGTAGTGTATAAAAATTTGATTCTTCTTGATTTTAAGTCTCTTCTGTTAAAAAATTAGTTTTTTCTAATAATTTTTTAAAGATAGATAAAAATTTTGACGTTTTGACTACTTTCAGTCTTTATCAGAATATTTTGGCTTTAGTTATTCAATTTCTATAAGGATTGAGTGGGGTCCTTATTGAAAAGTGTTTAAATTATGATTTTTTATTCTTTTTTGTATGCACTTGCTTTAGAAGAACTATGAACAAAAAATATTTTACCTCGACCATATCCAAATTAACTGTCCCTGAGTGAAACGAGCCTTTTAAATGAAATTTCATCCTTAAATGTGGTCTACCATCTTTTCCTGTATAAATAACATGGGAAACGTGCTGTCTCCTACCCCTTCTGGTTTGTTCTCCATAAGCAGTAATTGGTTTACCTAACTTATCTTCTACTCTAGTATCAGCTAAACACTTTTTAACAGCTTTTGAATAAATATTATTCGGACTTTTGCTAAAATAGAAATGTACATTTCAACAAATCTAATTTTTATATCAAAATTTCCTCATAAAGCGAATACCTTGAAAACAATTCATTGAATACTGCATAAAATAAACTTCCTGTTACTACTAATCCAAAAGCAATAACTCCTAAATAAGATACAGTCTTCGTAGTTTCTTTCACTTTTTCTCCTAAGGGTTTTACATTTGTATCTAGTTCTGCCTTTGAAGATGATGTAGTAAGACTACCTCCTTTTTCTTGAGTTGATTGACATCTTACTGATACCATTCGATAGATTATAGGGCGTTGTAATTTTAAAGCTGCTCTGTAGTTTCTTCCTAAAATTGTTTGTACTAATTTGATCGGCAACATTATTTTTTAATAAAATAAATATTGGAACATTTGAATATTCAATATTGATGAGACTTTTATTGTCCTTGTGATCGAGAAACTATACAGAACATCATACTAAAATTAAAATATAAATTTCGATATTGAAAATTATATCCGGAATTTTGACACTTTCTAACCTTAAATGTCCCTACTACATCTTCTTTTTTTATTAATATTGCCGTTTGAACTACAGATTAATAAAATTGACAAAATTAAATTGATTTGAAGTACGCACCAAGTGTGTTTAATGATTTATACATCACTATTTAGTAAATTTGACTCCAATATTTATAATAGAAATTGTTTTCTGTAGATTCACTTCAATGACATTAACCATAGATCATTAATATAGCAATAGTATATACTTGCTCTATTATGTACACGGAGAGTACTATGCTAAACAAAGGTTATGCCACACGCATGACTTTTATGCATCTAATCAAAATTCGGTTCTTTTTATCCTGGCATTTGACATTTTGTGCATTGTAGCAATCTGTCAGCCACCTGCTAAGTGACATAAATAGTGACTAGACAATGTTAAATTTATTCCCTGTTTAAAGAATTGAATCAAAAATGGATTGGGTAATATCAGACGAATTATCTTTAACTGTAGGAACAGTTGTTGGCTGGGTAAGTGCAGGAGCTATGATTATAGGTGGTGTCATCCCTTACATACCCCAATACAGACAGATACGAAAAACAAAAGATGCAGAGGGATTCTCTTTGTTAGTGTGTCTCGCACTTCTAATAGCTAATACGTTAAGAATAATGTTCTGGTAAGTGTTTTTCTATATTATATTCTCGCGGGTTCATTTAATTGTATGAATTTTAAGGTTTGGAAGGCATTTTGAATATCCTCTTTTGATTCAGAGCGTAATAATGAATTTCACTATGTTTCTCATGATTCATTTGTGCGTTAGGGTAAGAAATAGAAATCAGTTACTTCAGGCTAGGCAAAGGATTTTCACAGGTAAGTTTCAAGTATTTATAGAATCTAATCAATAATCAATAAAAATGCCTGTACTGAATATTATTAGAAATCTAATTATTACTATTAATACATTTTTTTTAATTGTGTAACTACTTTATTTCCATTTAAACAGTTTCTCATTCTTTATTAGACTTTTTGTAGTAATGTTTTAATATTTTTATATGTGTGATTATTTACATAATAAATATGAGTTGTAGTTGTAAAAACTAGTTTATAACTAAATTTTGTGTGTTATAATTGTCTTAATAGTCATCATTTTGTGAAATAAGCTATAAAATTTTTCTTTTCCATATAAATTAACAATAATAACTACATTTTATTAGAAAATTTGAGTAAAAATACAGTTTTTTATGCTTTTTAAGTTTTATGATTTTGCTTTATCCTTTATCCATAACAGTGCTTTTTATTATTTTGTACATAGTTACTGAATTTCCTTAATTATTTTTGACAGCAAAACCTCAGGAAGTACAGAGATTGCTTAATTCAAAACCTCGTAGTTCCTCGTGCAGTATAAGTGGTAATTTAGGCTTGCACCCTTTAGCTTGTTATTATTTAATACTAACACTTAATGTAATGCATAGTATCACTATTAATCACATAGTTCAAATATTGTCATGTCTGCTTATTTGCTTTCTAAAAATTTTCTGGGGAATTATGTTTCCTATCATTATAGGCTAAATTTTGTTTTTCTTAGGATAACTTTCCATTTAATTCTAGTCTGGGTTTCTTTGAGCCTCCATCGCATGAAAATTTCATAAAATTTGTACTTGTACTTCTACGAGGGTAGTATGAAAAGTTTTTGACCTAAAAAAAGTAAACAAGGCGCCGGGCACTTTTTTTCCAAAGATCTAGATAACGGATTTTTTTTTGGAATATATTCAGTGTTGTCCCTTGAATTTAAATCCAAGTGGGTGTCATAGGGGAGCGCCTGCGTCAGGCGCCATCTTGAAAAATAAGTTTTATCGAATATCTCGTGAAACGCGCATTGTATGACAAAAATAGTGCAAATCATTTTTATACATAAAAATTTTTGCCATCTTTTTTATCTGAAACTTTTTTTTGTAAATCTCATAGTTTTTTAATTATAGCGCTTCAAACTTTTTACAATATGGATTTTGCTAAATATGTAGTTAATGGTTTATGATAAATTAAAAATTACAAAAAGAGTTCTCTTATGATCAATGGCATAGTTTATCTTCAGTCTCTGAAGACGATAACTTCCGATTACCGCTTGAAAAATTATACCATCTTATCGAGGTCGGAATTTTTTAAAACGATCCTCGTATGCTTCTACCCAAAAACTGTAACTCACAAAATTTTCTCGAGTGATTATCAAACAACAATATCCGTACAAAATGAATGAAATTATCCAAATTTAGTTGAAAAGTTGTATCATTTTTAGGTTCAGGTGGAAAACTTTTCAACTAATCCTCGTATGTTTGTGTCTAAAAGTTGTATCATTTTTATTACTACGTTAGTGACGACCCTGCACATATTTAGCTTCAAATTTTATAAACGCTGTTGTTATACTACGTCAAATCTGCCTTTGATATTAGCCGGTATACATACGAGGTGCCATCAAAAAATATGATGACCTAATTTTTTGAATCCATTTCAACTGATACGTCTCATACTTTCGTGTGTCAGTTTGCTATTATAGTTCCTTTAGTATCTTGCTACAAATATTTGGATTAAAAATTTCCAAATTATTATTTCGTAACTTTGCCTAATTTACAATAGATTAAAAGTTATTTATTTATGCTGTGTAACAATTTGATCATAATATTTGAAGTTATCTTCGACTTTTACTATTTTTTTCATAGATAAATATGGAATTTATGTTTTTAATAACCGTACAATTCGATTTTATTTTTAACAAAATAACAAATATCGTAGTTATCAATAATAATAATTACTCATAGCTTTTATCTGCGATATATTTAATACAAAGGTCAGAGATCTTAAAATAGAATCAGAATCAAAGTCGAGCCCTAATTCTATTAGGTCATATTCATTTATAGGACTCAAAGGTCTATAAAAGGGTGGAAACAAATATACTTTTCCATTTCCTCTAGTATACTTTATCATAGCAAGAAATTTATTATGTTTTAATTGATTTTGTCAATTTTTCTGTACATATTTCTAATTTGTATTTATAAAATTAACTTGGGGGGTCAAAGTATAGTAAGTGATAATTACCAAATTCAAATAAACGATTGTGGTAATTGAGGTTCAATTGTACTACTAGAAATGTTTTTAAACAAATATATCTGACGAAATTTTCTCGATAAATATTTTGTAATAATAATTTTTATAATTATAAATTATACTAATTAACGTATAAATATTAATAATACACAAAAAAGAACACTATTATTTCATTATTGATAATTTTGGAAGTAATGATAATTTAACTATACAGAGTGTCTCGAATAAGAATCAACACAGAGCAGAGGCGTATAGGGCGTTGCAAAATATGAGGGTAAATTTTATCTATACCAAGTTACACCCCTAAGAAGTTGTAGGGAGTCTAAGTAGAGTCTAAAATTTCAGAAAAATTTATTTCTTTGTAACACTTTAACTTGAAAATATCAATTATGAGACGGTTAAGGGGATTGAGTAATAAGTAGAAGACAATTGAACCATTCTTGGGGGTTAATAAGAAGTGATCATATTTTGCGTTCCCTATACGACTCTTGCTCTGTATCTCTCTTTATATGACACACTGTGTATATATTCAACTGGGATACAGTCTCTATTATAAAATTTAAATAATCATTGATTATTAGAAAAGTTAATTATTCTTTCTAACTTTTTATTATAAAAATTCAATGATTGGTGCGATTTTTTGTATCTACGAGGTGTGGCTATTGAATAACGAGACTGGTGATATAAAATTTTTATTTTGATATTATATGTATATTCATTTATTATCACCTTCAATGTATACCCTTCCTCTACCCCTACATCGCTCCATGCGAATTTTCCATTGCTTCATACAGTGCAGGAAGTCTTTTTCTGTCAGTTTCTTCAGAACGCGCTCTGCTTTTTCTTTCATCGCTTCAAGGGACTCAAAACTTGTTTGCCCGGTGCAAGATCCGGCGGATATGGTGGTCTTACAATGAGATGTTGTACAAACCTTTTGACTGACTGAAATTTTGACGTTTCGGCGTCTTCTAAACACGTGAAGGCGACAAAAATTCATGCCGTACAATGGTTTCAATAAATTATTAGTTTTTCCAAGTTTCAGAACAATCCGTTGATTACGACAAAACGAAAAACATCCCCTATTACAAAAGAAGGAAACGGCTATACTGGTTTGTCTACAGAAATAGTACTCGAAAGAAGCTAAACAAGTGACAGTCGCTTACTTTTGGCGCATGCGTACTTGGTTTCAATAAATTATTAGTTTTTCCAAGTTTCAGAACAATCCGTTGATTACGACAAAACGAAAAACATCCCCTATTACAAAAGAAGGAAACGGCTATACTGGTTTGTCTACAGAAATAGTACTCGAAAGAAGCTAAACAAGTGACAGTCGCTTACTTTTGGCGCATGCGTACTTTGTTTGTAGCAGTGCTAGTTTCGTTACCAAATAGCCACACTTCGTAAACCCAAAAAATGGTTTGGCCAACGTTTCAAAGATCTTGCTGAACGTTTGGTTTCGAACCATAGAATACGATGGGATATATTTCAAATATCAAGGCTTTTTTTTGTCACACTATTTATGAGAGTCGAATATTCGAGAGTAAAATAAGAAAATGTACGTTTCAATTTTGTTTCTAGATTTTGATGCCAAGTACTTTTGGAATTGGTCAGATTTTCAATCGTATCTGGATTGTATGTTGATTTTCACGATTGCTACGTCATTATTGATGTACATATTCATAGATTATTTAATATTTGTCGAAACCGTTGGATTTTTGGCGTTGTTCACCGAGGCTATGTTAGGAATGCCTCAATTAATTAAAAATTATAGAAATAAATCGACGGAAGGGATGAGGTATGTAATAAAGAGGTCGGTAAAAGTCAGGCAACGCTCATAAGACTGGCAACGCTGTCGAATCTTTTCGTGTTTCAGACAGTTGTGCTTTTGTTTCAACAACAATTTCCGAACTACCGCTATCAAGTCGTTCAACAATGCGGAATACGTACTTAAAAACGGGTTCTGTTGCCGACGCACCGCGATCTGGACGACCTGTACCTAAAGTAACTTACGAAAATATGGAAACAGTGGCGCTGGTGTTAGTTGATCAGTCGAACCAATGCATTATCGAATTTTGCGAGTGGTACCTCGGATGCAGTCAGGTTGATTCGCGGTACCAACAATCCATTTTGTGGTCGGATGTAGCTGAATAAATGCGTGTACTGGAACGACCAGAATCCACATGTCTTTATTGAAGAAGAATTAAACCTGTGTGGTGTATGTGTGAGTTAGCAGGTATCCGTATTTTTGGAGGAATAAAGTTTTCTGGGAATGCCCGAAGAAGATTTACGTGGGCAGATGTACAGCGATTCAACACTCGCGAACATCCGTCGTACTACGCGTTATGTGTATAGGAATAACCTTAGTGTTCATTTTGAATACTAGATAGGCAAACGAGGATTCGTTGAGTGGCCCGCGCTGTCATGTGACCTGTCACCTTGTGATTTTTCCCTGCGGGGCTTTCTGAAGGACCGCGTTTTTGTAAAAGAATCACGATATTCGTAAATGCCATTAAGGAAGAATTTGAAGGTCAGTTTCGCCGTCTTTCCGACGAGAAACGTTGCCGTAAATTCATTGTTCAAAATGGGCATCGATTTGAACACTCACAGTTCCCTTTTGTAATTTCTTTTGACGACGCTGCATTTTTGTAAATTTGTTGCTTGACTTATGCCGACTTCTGTACGAAATCCATCGGATAAAAATCCTCGATTGATTATGATTTATTTCTAGCATCAGTATGGTGGTGATGTGGACTTGCGGAGACATATTTAAAACTTCGTATTTTTTATTGCGCGACGCTCCGTTGCAATTTTGGATATGCGGTTCGGTGCAAGTAACGGTAGACTTACTGATATTACTTCAAGTTTTCATTTACCGCGGTAATATCGATCCACCGCGACCGACGCCGCATCGGATCGATTGAGTAGTTATCATATGGACGCAGGGCGAGAAAATCAACAAAGAAATCAACAATCCCGCAGTAGCGGGCATCATTAACGATAATAAAATCGATAAAAAAGTTAACGGCGACACCGAACTAAGTGAATCGGTAAATAACAGCGACTCTAGTGCCGATACGGGTATCAATACCGCCGAGGAAAAATTTAATTGTACCGCTAACGTCGAGGTGCATAAAGAACATTTTTATTCTAATTCTAGTAAGGCTGTTAGTAGAGATAGTATTGTAGATATTGTTAATAACGTAGAGAGATTGGGGGTGAACGGTGTTATGAAACGCGTCTCTTATAAAGAACGCGCTAAAAATAAAGTCAACAAACTTATCCACAGGCATACGTTATGACGTTTACCTATTTCCGGAACAAAAATTTCGTTTTATTATTCTGGCTTCCTTTCGCTAATTGCGTTCTTCCTAATATAAAAAAGCGATAATTTGAGTTTGTGCTTTTATCTTGGATTGGAAAATTAAATGTAAAAAGGGGGAAACACACGTAACGGCACCGCAAGTCGTCTAAACTATGTCGAACATTTGATATAAATCTTTTTAATGACATCGATAGCGTTGAAATTGTTGTTTCCTAAAGCGACAATTTGATTTTGGGGTGGCATCTGGTAAGGAAATTTGACGTGTAAAGGCGGAAACACACGTAACCGGAACGTAAATTGACGCCACAACAAGAAAATTTGAAATCAGTCTCAAAATTGTTTTCAAAATCGACAATTGAAATTTTTTGGTCGAATCTTTAATGGAAATTTTATATTTAAAGGCGGAATCACACATAACCGGACCGTAAATTGACGACACAACAAGAAAATTTGAAATAAGTCTCAAAATTGGATCAAAAAGTCTTAACATTTTGTTTGGTGTTATCGATTCGATCAAAATTATTCCCCAAATCGATTTTTTTGAGATGGTGCTTCAATCTTAGATAAAAATTTAATCTATAAAGGGGGCTTCACACGTGACGGCACGCGAAATTTGAAATAAGTAGTTAAATTGTTCCCAAAATCGACAATTGGAATTTTTTTGGGAGAATCTGGGATGAAAATTGAAGGTTTAAAGGGGAAAAACACGTAATTTGAGTTGTTCGTTGACTCTGGATGGAAATTAAATGTATAGAAGTGGAAACACGTGAGTGGATTGCAAATCGACGGTACTACATGAAAATTTAAAATTAATCTCAAAATTTTCATTTCAATCACAGATGTCGTCAAAATTTTTGTTTTCTAAAGCAAAAATTTGAATTTGTCGTTGACTATGGGATAAAAATTAAACATATAAAGGTGGAAACACACGTAACCGAACAGTAAATCGACGGTACTACGGAGAAATTCGCATGAATATCAAAATTTTCTTTGAAATCATCAATTGGATCAAAAGCAACCATTGAAGTTTGTGATTTATTTTGGGATCGAAATTGATCGTGTAAAGGTTGAAACACACGTAACAGTACCAAAAATTCGAAATAAATCTCAAAATTTTCCTTGATATCTTCGATAGGAAAATTATTGATAATGTTCGTTTAGGTAGTACGTTATAATCATAAAAATTAACCGTCCGGTTTGCAATTTACTAGCCGCGCGGTACCGTGACGTGTGACTGTGTCTTAATTCCTTCAACGATATTAAATCATTACCGAGAAGTTGTCTGCATTATATTTCATCGTAACTATGAAGTTTTCCTAATTTTTGATGCTACTCAAATTGTGCCATAACTAAAACTGTTTTTCCATGGCATTCCGATTTACTAACGTTTATATTAACGGTCTCCAATTCACTAACCGCGCGGTGTCGTTACGTGTATAAGGGTCCTAAGTCACAAAAGTAATTGTCGATACAGTCGTATCTTTTCTTCAGGAATATTAAATTCATATTCTACTGAACAAAAAAAATAATTAACAATGTATTTTTCTTCAATTAATAATAGTTTTAAAATGCCTGCACATGCACGTCATCGTCACTGTTTGGTTTGAAATTTACTCGCCGCGCGGTGCCGTGACGTGTGACTGGGTCTTAACTCCTTCAACTTCGAACTTCTGATCGCTTTAAAAATTCTTGAGTATTGTTAGCTGAATAGATTTAAGGCAATAAGGTTCTTCAGCCTCTTATTAAGCAATATAATCAACTATTTGTTTGTTTTTTCTTTTCAATTTAAGATAAACCAACCCTAAGTCGTGTGTATATAAATATGAAAACAGGTTGTATCTACAGGGTATTCTTTATAAGTTCCAAAGTTGGCGATTATGTTTTTTTTTTAATGTAGTTGTTATTTTTGTTTTAAAAAATAAAATATTGAATATGCTAAACTTAATATCTTTAAAAAAAATTTATATTTCATCTGTTTGAAAATAATACTTTCAATATTTAAAAATAAATATTTTTTTTGATCATTTCATTGTTTAAATAGTACGCATATTTTCCCACAATTTTCTTTTTCTAACAGAACTATAATGGAAAAAATTATCGAAAAAAAAACATTTAATATAAGAGGTTTGACCATAAAATAAGGTTCACAACGAATTTCCACAAAGGAAAACATTGTCCTTTAATGATACATATTTGGAAAACGAGACCTTGGTGTTGAACAGCTGGTAAATATTTGGGAACGAAGGATCCTACAAACACCGAGCTCTACCGGCTCTTTGAAGACCCCAGCCTGGTGACAAAAGTCAAGGGGGCTAGACTCAGATGGCTAGACCACTTTGAGCTTATGTCTGAGATACGGGTGGTGCGCAAAGCGTATCTGCAGAAGCCAGAGGGTCGGTGAACGCCTGGGTGACCGCGCAAACGATGACTGGATGATGTCGAAGAGGATCTTTGGGAGCTAGGTGTGAGTGGGTGGAGACGTCGAGCGTTAGACCGTGATCACTGGAAGAATATGACAGACAAGTATATTGATTAATAATTCTATTCGTGATTGTTCACTCAAGAAGTAACTATATACACGTTATTATCCAAAACGTAACGTTAACCATTGTCATTTATTCTCTAAAACTAGAATTGTTTCAGTATAAAAAAATCACACTCACAACTAATTTATAATAGTTATTTGTTGAAAAACGAATTTTTCGTATGAATGTTTAAGTTGGGTATCAATACGACCATTAAAAAATATTTTTTCTACGACTTTTCAGTTGTAATAAAAGTTTTCAGTATGTTAATTCAAAGTTTGTTGCTCTGACAATTTTTTCACTAGTGGGTAGGCAACACAAAATACAATTTTTTGTTTTAATATTAACATTGCTTCGACTGGAAATATTAAATTTTTTTGTCAATCTTATCATTAATCGTAACCGATGCTAGGAAAAAAGTCATGATGATTTATTTAATTTAATTCTTATTGTAGCAAATAACCGATGACTATGACACAACTCATAGGACGATCTGCTTTCATTAATCTAGTTTTGTGACGTCACAAATTACAGCAAGCGTGTAGCCATTATATGAAAGCTTTCACCTTGATTATATTGTCAAGAGGCAAGGTCATATTAAGTACAATTAATGTCTTTGTTTCTTTTGAGTGGATCCGTTTTAATTTTTTAGGTTCGTTTCTCAAGTTGCGCTTACAATTTTTTCCCAACTTAAGAACCTACTCACATTTTATTTACATAATAAAGAGAGGTAATGTCATGTAACTTCTGACGTCAGAAGACAGTCTGACAGATTTGATTAAGTAGACCGTCCTGTGCTGTGTGAAAAAGTCCTTGGCAAATAATAGCTTTTTCTATGAAAAGTTATTAAAAAAAGAAGACGAAATTACATTGTTCTATTAGTGAAGTTTACATTAACATTAATAAACAAATCATGGCGCCGCACGGTAAGTGTTGTGGAGATTCATCTCATCATCTTGAATCGGATGAAATCGGAATTCATTACAGTTTATATAATAAAATAGATACAGAAAATTTGGAATGTTTAAATGAAACTACTGAAGGATCTGGAAAAACCGTATTTAAACCATGGGAAGAACGATTGAACTTCGAAATGGTAAACATTTGTATTTTTGACAGTTACATATACTTTTAAATATAATATTGCTTTCTTATTGTTACGAAATTAATAAAATGTTTATTTATGTCAAATAACAGTTCGTAGAATCTGACGCAGATGAAGAATTATTGTTCAATATTCCATTTGTCGGAAACATTAAATTAAAAGCTATAAAAGTTATAGGAGAAGATTCAGATACACATCCTTCTAAAATGAGACTGTAAGTTAGGTTTACTTATAATATAATATAGTTTTTTTTTATAAATTATTTGCGCAGGTTCAAGAATCGTCCATCTATGACTTTTGATGATACTAGTTGTACAGCTGATCAAGAATTCGAATTGGTTCACGATACCAATGGAATCGCCGAATATGTAACAAAGTAAGTACAATGTATGGAATGTAATACAATAATTTTTCGTTTAAAATAAGTTAAAACTTAGTAGTAGATGTTTTTTTTTAAATGTAATATTAATAAATTGTTTTTTTATAGGGTTGTGACTTTTAATAACGTAAATCATCTAACGTTACATTTTCCTAGTAATTTTGGAGCGAGTTCAACCAAAATTTACTACATAGGTCTAAAAGGGGAATATTTCGAAGCACATCATCACGGTGTGACAATTTGTACATACGAGGCAAGACCGATGCCACAAGATCACAAAAATCCTTTAACTGAATTTTCTGCAGGTCAATTAGGTGGTCAATAATTTTGCCGTTTCATAAGACTAAATATTATTTGGCTGTGAATGTCTAATTGTCGTATCCATAGAAAAAAATTTTTTTTCTTAAAAAAATGTGTCAAATTTTTTTTCAATAACATAAGTGAATAAACAGATTTTGAATTATGTGACTTTTTTTTCTACTAATAGTTTAATATACGAGGTGAAAAATAGAGATGGAAAACATTGTTTAAGTTACAATTATGGGATTTGGTATTAAGCCTCAGGGTGGGTGGAAAATCAGTATTAAGTTGAAGGTTGTCATCTGTAAAGTTTGTCAATCAGCAAAAACGTGGAAACCCCTGGTTTTAGAGTCCAGAAAAGGTTTAAAAAAAAGACTCAATTTATCTTTTCGCCTAAAGGTTGGTTAGAAAGGGTTTACCTAAGGCACACACCAAACAAACGTGAAGACAAGGGTGTATATTTGTATAATCACCATAGCTAACCCTTAACAAGAAGAGATGATCGAGAATTTTCCATAAAACTTTGGGGAGAGGAAGGAGACTACGCGCGAAACCGCGACGTTCAACATGATGAAGACATGTCGGAACGACAAGGGGTGGTGGAATGCCCTGTTTTGCATTCATCCGTAGACGAAACTCTTTTTTTTTTTATTATTCATAATTTTAATTCAAAATGGTGGAATTAAACTCCCCGCGCGTTGATTTCGGAATACAGACGTACGTCTGAAGTAAGTTTGTTATAGTACGAGGGTGGTTCAAATATAAAATATAAGAAAATTTTATTATTGAGAAGAAATTTTTTCTATATACTCTTCATCATACTTTTGCTTTCAAATCGCAGTTCATCAAGTACCTATTTCAATGGACCAGATAAATAATAGTCCCAACGCGATAAATCGGGACTATAAGGAGGGTGTTACAGTATTTTCCAACTTAATTCGTTCAACGTTTCCATATCGTCGATGTTGCGGGTTTTCTACAGTGTCCCTGTAACCTGGTGAACAGGTTCACTAGCCAAATGGTCGACGATAGGGAATAATACAGTTGCAGCTCTAACCGTTCACCTCCATTTGAATTAAGAAAAAAATATATCCCCAAATCAAGAAGCAAGCACTACCCCTTGCAACCTCCATAACCCCAGCTCTGCAGAGGAGTATCTCTAACAAACTTTCCTCATATAAAAAATTTCCTTTACGAAAAAATTTTCCAACGAATCTCTATCTCAACGTTTCCACCGTCTAGAGTTGCTTTGCAGCAATATCGCATTATGGATTGGAATATCGCGTCGTTTTGATCTGTAGACAGCTTTCCACGTGTTTTTTTTAAGAGGTTATTATAATACTCCGCGTTTATAGTTCCTTGTTCAGTGAGAAAATCATTTCCCAAAACACCTTTCCAATATCGTGGGGTTTCTCATTTTTCTTCATACCGCTGCAGAAAACGCGTTTAAGCGTGTAAAGTTCTGCTCAAATCTGAGTTTTGGTACCATCTGGCTGAAATTGTGAGCCGTTCATGAATGATTTATCCACGCTGATATCCAATTTTTCAACCATATCGTGTAAAGTACCGATTCGCTTTCTTAAAATCATGTTTTCTACAGCGCTTACATTTTCATCCTTAATACTTTTTTGAGGCGCCACCACCACAATTGCTTGAGTAATTTTCGTCAAATTTCCGGAGATTTTATATTATCTTTGACCGCAAAACCCACATCCTTACTCGTGATTAAAGTGTATTTATCAAACGAAAATAGTAAACCAAAACAATGATCAGTGCGTGAACAGCACGTGAATACTCCGGACGAAACGCGGCGTTTTATCGTTATAGGTCGAAATCAATGGCACCATAAAATACCATAAATAAAAAGCAGCGCGGGAGAAGCTTTCCTAATATGCTTGAATCTTTACTAGACTGGAATGTTTGTAATTTGTAATGATGCCAAGATGGCGCCTCTGACCCATAGAGTTAATATTAAAGATAGAGAGCGCCTTGAGAGTTGAATTGTACTATTTGAAGAAATACAACCATGTAAGACGGATGGACGAGAACAGACTTCCGAGAATAGTCCTAGAAAACAACCCGCCCGGCTCAAGGCCTCCCGGGAGTCCACCTAAAAGGTGGAAAGATAGTTGGCAATCCATCTCTCAGGAAAAGATGCAGAGGCAGCTTCAGAATTAACAGATCGACAGATCTCCAAGAAGTAGAAGAAGAAGAAGAAAAAGAAGAAGAAATACAAAGAGTGTCTGTATACATGTCTTTAATATTAACTCAACCCTATTAATGAAAAAATAAATGTTTCGTTTGGTCTCATTTCCTGGAAACATTGAACTAATGAAATAAATAACGACAGTTTACTTTTAAGAACTTTATTAAATAATTCAAATATAAAATGTACAAAGTAGACTTGATGAAACGTAAGGTTAGAAGAAAATGTTAATAAAAAAAATAAGCGAGAATGAAAATTTTTGTACTAGAGTATTGGGAATATATATATATATATATCTTCATCCTAAAGTAAACATTTATTTTTTAAATAGAATTACACAACATTTATCTACAGTGGAAAATTGTCAATGAAAATTCAGGTAGGTTAAACATGTTATAATTTTGAGTAAGGTTTTAAAAATGGAAAAAAGCATATTTTCGTGATTTTTTTGCGGCGACGTGAGTAATACAATTTTATTAAATTTGATTACATATTATTGTACAACTTTTAAAGTATGTCGGACAAAATTTTTAATAAAAAATATTGATAAATAAGCTGGTGATGGTGAATCTCCAGAGGCGCCTTAAGAAAAGTGGTTTTGCGGTAAACGCATCAATTGAAACAAAAAAATTGATATACATTGAACAGCAAGAAGAAATACTGTGAATCAGGATTCACATTTGTTTTCAATGACAGTTTACAAAAGAAAATTTCACTTATAAATATCGTACAAATGTACCTGTTTGTCCATTTACGAACTCCCACCGATTTAATCTATTAACTATGATAACAAACATTAATTTTTATATAGAAATATAAACCGATTTACAAAATATTTGCAAATTGTTCTAAACATTCATCAGTCATTGTTTTTTTCTTCTTCTAAATATAAATAATTAATTCTAAAATTAATAATACGTAACTAGAATAACTGAAGTATCATCATATGTACATAATATATATTATATTCATGTTATTTAGATATTGTTTTTTTATTATTTAAAATATAGTTGATTACTTTCTCGGTTACACTATTTTAATGATAAAATAAATTTACTTATAATACGCCGTACATCAATCATTATAACGAAATAATTTTTATTTTGTTGATTATTTGAAACGTTTCTTAAACTATTTCATCACAACAAAAAATATGTGAGTAATTTGAAAAAGCAGATTTTTAGAAGTAGTGAGAAAGTTTGAATGATTTCATTTCCGTAGTTATCTTTCAATTTAAAAGAATTTGAATTCATTTGAAGACCTAATTTTTTTTATTCATACATTTCTTCAGGCCTCATTGATTTAATAATCGCGAAATTGAGTGTTGAGAGTCAGATCTTAGCAAGGATGATCTAATGGAAGACCAAACTTTTTGTTAGAGGACACATTTCATTCACCATTGATGTGAACGAGCCAATTATCATTGATAATGAATCATTTGAGGTTACTCAGCGTTAAACATGGAACAGCTGAAGAATTATCATTCAACATCATTGACGATTCTGCTAGAATAAAGGGTAGAAAAAAAAGTTTTAATTTGAAATTTTTGATGGAAAAGCTTGTTAATTATTAAACATACATTAATTTGTAATGGTATGAGGTTTAAGATTGTTTTATCTTATGTTTATTTTTATTTTTTGAATGACTAATTAGTTTAAAAATAGTTCAAATATTTCGTTTACAAGTACTATAACCGATAGTCAAATTAATAGTTCAATTAAACATTTTACTTACCAAAATGTTTATAAGTTATAAATTAAATGGTTTTGTGGAGCAAAAATTACTTATTTCGAACGTAGCTGTGTAACAAATATTGTGTGTTATTTATTTTAGATTATATTGCATTTTTTGTTAGTTTTTTTTCCTGATTTTGTAGATTTTTCCAAGGGGATGAACTCGGGTCCAAATTCTACCCCGGGCCATCAAAAGTATCTCAGCAGCCATGCCAATGATTATACTGTATATTTATTGGTATAAAATCAAAATACTTATATTAATAAAAGCTATGTAGTATAAGAATAAATTTTTTAGCTGAGATAAAAGAAAAAAATTAAAGTTGAGATAGGCGAATGACGAAAAGTAATGTCAAGCAGATATCTGGAGACTTTGGGGCAAAAAAGGAATGGTGTCCAAATAAAATAAAAATTTTTTTCATACAAGTTTTATAATAAATGTCGTCTAAAAAAGTATTAATTGTAATGGCTATTCTTTTGTAAAGATCCCGGGACTGTAGCCTAGGAAGTACTTCGCTAAATCTCCACTTGGACTCAATACAGAAACCTAAAAATTGCGGCCTAACAACCGGAGGAAATATACGTCGAAGACGACTTACTAATTTGGAAAAGAAAATCCGTAGGTCATGATGAAATAACATCAAAGAAATAAGAAATAAACTTTTTCATTTACTAGATTTCATATCTGATATAGAATAAAGATTAAATGGGATTTATTACCTTTACATAAGCAAGTAGATAATACAGATTGTCCAAGCTATAAGAGTATTACGATATTAAGTTCAGTGTTCAAATTTTTTGGAAAGATTCTTCAACTAAATGAATTACAGAGTACTTATTGTGAAGGTGTTCAATATCATATCCTTACAGTCGGACAGTAAAAATACTCGCTATATATATGCTGCTTTTTGGATGTAGAGAAAGCGTTTAACATTATCCACAAGCTACAAAAATGGTCTAGTCTATAATAATTGAAATCGAATATCAAATAATATGAAGAACGTTAGAAAATTGAAAAAAAAAAAATAAATTTATAGCTTAAGTCATTTCAAAAATGAATGAATAATTTTTTATTCGTGTTTTTAGAGACCTCAAACTTGACGTCACTACAAATCTATTCAAATAACGAACCAAAAAAGTTATTTAAAATATTAATAATGATACACAGCGCATCCCCACTACTTATTCACAAAAAACTAATACAGTTTGGTTATTTTTCTGAAAACCAACGACGATTTTAGTCAATATTTTATTAAATAAAAGCATTTTTTTTGGAACAAATTAAACGAATTTACTAATAAAAATAGTTCAGCAACCTATACACAACATTATTTTACTGTACTGGTACTATCAAGGGTAGTACTTGCGATCTCAGTTTCATTATCGTTATTAAATCCATCGGCGAATAATACATCCGGCATGGAACCAGTTTCCTCGGCTATTTCTTCTGGAATTTTCTCAACAAACGCCGCTGTGGTCCAAGCGGGAGCTCGGGATGACGTTGATTCTGTCGAAGTACTAGTTTGAGGAAGCGTGTTAATTGTCATAAACAATACCGTGTCTATATAGTACATCGTTCCTAAGTTGTAGACGAAAACTTCACTTTCCACTATTTTTGCTTCGTTCACGTATACTTCTTCTAAAAAAAATAAAATATCAACATTTCATGTGTTCAAAACCGGATTTCTATATATACAGGGTGTCCCATGACGAGTTAAAACTATCTGTATAAATGGCGAAATACTTATGGTAAAATCATTCCTACGTTTCTGAACACCCTGTGTATTAATACATTTTTGAAATCTACGTGAAATTTTAGTATAATTTTGTCTAAACACTTTTTTCGAAGAATGCATCTTTTTTGAGTTATTATTTTATAAAAAATTTGATCGTTGCAGACTTTTATAAATAATTTTTTTACGAGAATATACTTAAAGTTGTAAAAATGGTTTCTATTCGGTTGCTTTTAATGAGGTCAGACGTATTTGAATCTATGTTGAAAAATTTTCCATTTCATACAGGGCGTGTATAAAAAGTGTTCAAAGTTTAACTTCATAAATATCAAATTTCTTAAATAAAACCACCTGGTTTTTTCTATTTTAATGCATTCAGGGGTGAAAAATAAGGCAAATTCATGTATCCAGATATTATTAAATGTTTTCTGTAACTTTTTAGAGATGCAGTTGTGGTCTAAATTTTATTTAAACTTTGAACACTTTTTATACACACCCGGTATAAAATGAAAAATTTCTCAACATAGATTCAAATACGTCTGACCTTGTTAAAAGCAACCTAATAGAAACCATTTTCATATCTTTGAGGGTGTCCTCGTAAAAAAATAATTTATAAGTGTCTGGAAAGGTCAAATTTTTTACAAAAAAATTAATAACTCAAAAAGTATGCATTTTTCGAAAAAAGTTTTTAGACAAAAGTATACTAAAATATTACGTAGATTTCAAAAACGTATTAATATACAGGGTGTTCTATTTGAAATATCGCAATAAAAGAGGAAACAGAAGAATGAAAGGACATCCTTTGCAAACCAGGACCAGGAGAAGAAAAGGGTGTTTTTTCCAAACCAGGATCGGAAAAAGGAAAATGCGTTGTTTGCTAACCAGGACTAGAAGACGTCTTATAATACCAATATCAAAATGATCAAATTTCGAAGTAGGCGACATTATGATAATCAAAAATTGTTTAAAATCTCTCAATCACGGATATTTCTGGTAGAAATATTTATGGTAATGGATTATTTCCATTTAAAAAGTCTCGATTTTAGCAAAAATGGAATAAACTTTTACCTTTTGTCCTTTTGACTGTGATGGTTTTGTTTCCCAAAGATTCCAACCGAACCCCATCTGTCAAATCTCTGTCGTACAATCTTCCTTTGACGAAATGATTGAGTAATATTTGCAAACCGTCTCCAGTCGATAAATAATTATCTGGCATCCTATCCAATCCTATTTTCTCGAATGCGATATCCGTTGGAACGAAAAACGTGTAACCGGTTCCGGACACGTGCGGCGCTAAATCAGCAAGATTCAAAAATCTGGTGATATGCGTAAATCTTTTGTCCCTTTCCAACGCTAAAAAAGCGTGAGATAAAAATTGTGCTCCGAACCATGGGAATGCCAATAATGGTGGCGTTTCTTTGTCTTTGTGTTGTTGATGTAGTTTGGAAACTATCGATTCGGTAACGAACAAGACTTCACCTATAAACATAATGTTACCTCTGGCTACTGGCGTGTCTCCTTTAACTAACATAGCACCGTTCACTGTTAAATTTGCTAAAACCAAAAAATCACAAATACTTTTTTGATATTATTTATTCCGAAAATAAATCTTTCAATATAAAAAATACCTACGAGTTTTCCTAAAAACAATCTCCTTTCCACCTATAGTTTTCACGATTTCCCCATCTTTTATCAAATCCTGTTTCAATCTTCCCTTTACGAAGTGGTTAACAATAACGCTTTCGGTAAATTCCGGAACACTGAAGGGATAGAAACCCCAGTCGATTGGATGCCACCGCTGAAAGGCGTGATCGGTTGGTATAAAAACCGTGTATTCTTCCTCTGAAACGATACATTGAAATTAATACAATCAGTTGTTGGACACAAAGGAAGATTGTATGAAGATATGATGCTCTAAAATTGGCATGTTAGAAAATGCAGATACCCTCAATGTTTCTTATCGATCGAATCAACATATTTTGGTTAATGTTTTGGATTTGAAGCTTGTTAGACTCGTACCAAAAGACCTGAATCTTTTGCAAAAACAACGTCAAGAAGAGATCTCAAAAGAGATACTTAACAACGTTCTGAAGCATCTACGTGACGCAATTCATTGAAAACGATAGAATTTGTGGGTAGAAAATTAACGGGTTTCCCATTACGATAATGGGTTGTCATATTTCAGGTGGTTGTGTATGATTTTTTTGGCTCAGCCATCGTATTTGCTAGATTTAGATTTTTTCGAAACTCTTCAATCTGCTTCGAGGAAGCCAGCCAGCTGATTACCCTTCCAGCCCAAGCTTACAAAAATTTGGAAACATGCTTGTATTGGCTCGAAAAGAATCGTATTTTGAAAGCGATAATAAAGATCTGTCGGTTAGATAGAAAATTTTGCTTAGGACATTCAAAATATTTATCCAGAACATATCAAATCATAATATAGTCCTCCGGGTCTCGAATTAGAAATAAGGAGAGTACACAATGTATTTTTTCAAACCAAAACTGTCCTTATCAAAGTGTGAGTAGGTACAAACATATTTGAATCGAAATATTTCAATCTACGGCGATAAGTTTTCAAATTACAAAGTAAATTCCTGCTTTTTATGTTATTAGGTGTTACTCCAAAGCAATAATTTAAATCAATTTTCTAGGTCAAGTAATTAATAAATGTTTCTTGATGTTACGCTTGTTTTATTGGTTATTTCTCATTATATACTCTTGTTAGTGACTTATTCAAACTCAATTCTAAATTTTATCGTTCAAAGCACTTGAAAAAAAAGTAATTTAACAAAATGTCACTTTACGAAATTCTCGGAACAAGCTATTCGAATTAAAATACGTTCATCTTTTTTTTTTTTTGGTAGAATTAACAAGATGTCGCCGGTTCGCTCAAGTGATAATAAAAAAAGATTGTTTGTCTCGTGCTCTACAAGTAATTTTCAGTAATGAAATTGCCTCAGCTTCGACGGATTTCCTACCAGCTGCTCTTGTTATTGCTTTACTTCTTCCCGAACGTCGTTTTCCGTTTTCGTCTCATCGTTTTTCCAATAATCACATAAAACTGCAGGATAGTCATCAATTTGTCTTTGATTCGCTTTTCTCACATTCAACTAACAAAAAAAAAACAATAGGCGTAATTACAAAAACCGCGACATGCTTATTTGCGAACGCCTTGATTCCGATCCGAGCTTTAAAATAATATAATTATGATATTTTCGACTACATTTTTCGGATTATGCAGATAATAATTTTTTGGCGCATTTTGCAAAATCGTAGCCATTTCACGAGGTATTTCGTTGGCTTAAGGCATTTTCAAAAGAACGAGAGTGAACGGAAGAAGAATCATGCAACAAAAAGCAAAAATCGATGAAAATTTTGAGAGAAATGTTGCTACGTTCAGAACGTCACCCAAATTTGATGTATTGATGATGAGAAAGATTTGTACGAAATTAGTTTCAATAAACCTTTTGCGGAAGTAAAAATTGGAAAGTTGGATTTTTAAATATCAGTATCAGAGAATGGAACGGCGCATTTCAACCAGTTCTTGGAAGAAACCGGAAAAGAATCATTCATATTAAACTATATATGAAGAAAAATTGGTAATTTTATCATTAAATTCTTGATCTCCGAAACCGTTTTTGTGGTTTCTCAATATTATTATTCATCTGTCGTGAGTCATTAAATTTTAAATTCTTTGTGACGTTAAAAAACATTAAATCGGTTGTAAACAACCAGCTAAAAACTATCCCAGTATCTTTAACATTCAATTATAATTCAACTGGAATAAATTCAGTCTAACCACTTAATTTTATTCCAACATTACGTATCTCGAATTTAAATTCATCGTGCCCGATCTAGAGTCTTGCAAGACGCCTCCTAGAGGCGAGCCGAAGCGACCACACTCTCGATTTGATCTATTTATTCATGCCGCCACTTTCTTTGACTCGTGCCCGAAAAACCTACACGGAACGAAACGACTGGAAGGCGATAAGAGGTTAGTCCACACTCAAGCCAAATATGGATGATGATCCAAGAGGATATTTTTTATTTTTGTTTTGAGGTACGCTAGAAACGAACCAATGAAGACATTTGGCAGTCTACCAACTTGTCGCAACGAGTCGTTTACAAATTCAAGATTTAGTCAAAAATATGAAGTTTGATCATTTTTCCAGCTTTCTTTTCTTTAGATTACATTCATCTTCGAAATAGGAAAGGGATCTTTGATTATTAAAGTTATCATAAAGGATTCCAGAGAACTTTGACAAGCATCTAAAACTTCCGGGAATTCATCAACATTGTCTTCATTCTAGGACGATTGAACGGATATAATTAATAGAATTAGTAAGGAAATGTCGATGCAAATACAGATTCGAATTATATGAAAGGAAAGATCCAAATATTTACGCAATTAATACCGAAAAGTTATATAATCAAATAACTGATCTCGGTAATGTATTTGGAAATAAAATAATTCTATTCTGGTTATCTCATCAACTTAAGTCCTTTTTATCTTAATTAATATCCATTATACTAAAGTTATCTCGCTCTTTCTGGTCCTACAAGGGCAAATTAATATCGCGTTAAAACGTACAAATTGTTTTTTATCTGCTATTCTTTTAGCCGTCGAGAAATTAGGTTATAAAAAAAAGCGACGCTAAAAAAAGTTGAAGTCGAGAACAAAAAGATAATTATAAGAGATCTATCTTGAGAAAATGTAGCTTTGTCGTTTTAAGGAACGCTTTTTATTGCATTTCCTGTATTTGCGTTGTTATTTTCAAGCTGAAGTGGATTTTTTTGGTTACCTCTATTAAAGCCGTACGAATTCGAAGGATGATTTACGTAAAGCTAGAAATTCACTCACACACTTCGTATTTGTTGATCTCGAAACGGCCTACGAAACGGTACTCGGCAATGTTTTGGTTCGAGCATATACAAAAAGTCAAAAGGTGTAGTCAAGTTTGGAGATACCCTATCAAAACCATTTTGGTATTCGCCCTGTGTAATTGGAGAACTAAAATTGCGGGAATGGGAATTGAGATAGAGGATAAATGCTTAACAAAGTTGAACGGCGAATATGCAAAATGAGGTTTGAATATAAATAAAGTGCAACAAGTCAAAAAAGCTACACAATTTCTAAACTCATTGCTTTGGAGCCTATTTTAACGTATGGATATGAGTGCTGGCTAGGAGAAAATTATAGAGGCTGTGGAAATTGACTTTTTAAGAAGATATCCAGAGCAGGGCAAATACGGAATGAAGATATAGCACGAAGAGCAGGTCGAAATACACGATTTCACCAAGAATACAGACTAAACAACTACTCTCGACATGTGATGAGGATGGAGCCCGAAGAGATGGCCGAAGATGTATCAACCGTAGAATAAAAGGAGACGAGGAACTATTTAAAATCAATTGAAAATTTTTGAACGTGCCAATCTCAAGCTAGACTTCGCTGCAGAGTCCTCGTTGAAAAGAACCGCGAAAAGCTTGATATTAAATATGAAAATAATTCTTCTAGAGTACTCGGTTCTAGGAAAAAGCTTTTCGTACAGTTTGGGGATTGTTCCAGAAAATAACATCCTTGGTATATTGCTGTAAGAATGGCATCAATGTAGAAACTTTTGACATTTCCGTTTGAGTTAGTGAGCTAGTTTAAATGATGTTGTTGATTGAAAGCAAATTGCTGAGATGTCATAAATCATCAACCACAAAATTAGTGGCAAGATTTATATTATAGGATAAGAATAGACAAAAAATGACATTCTCTTCTGTTGTAAATGACCTACCCTGTAAATTAGGTACAAAAAGTAAACCTCAGTGAGAACTGTTTAAATAAAAATCTGATTAAATTTCAGTTAGCGCTTTCGATGTACCTACTTGAAACCGTTAGATCTCGATAAGAAGTGTTGATGTCGTCGACGAGAAATAAAATCGCTTCCATAATGTTTCTCGCGAACGTGCTGTTAGTAAAAATCGACTCTACCATCTACCTACTAGCCCTTTAAGTTTATTTCATGGTTTATGTTTAGAGTCTATTCTCAAAGAACTTTCCAACCTGTTTCCGGCGATAAAGTGTGTTGGAAAGATATAAAGCCTTCTGGATTATATTGCGTGGATGAGCTTCGAGAAACTTTCAAAATTTTGAGGGCTGTGAAAGTTTCTTTTACATTCAAGACGATTTTTTATGAATAATCATTCATTTATATTATTCGTGAATAATATCGAAAAAAAAAATATACTTATACGAGGGCTACTCTCTATCTTTTAAGTTGCCATGAAACTAGAGGAAGGAACGCTGGCAACGCCGCATTTTGAAATACAACTATATAACTACCAGCTTCGAAATAATTATTTTGTTATATAAGTCAGCTGCTTATGATGATACCTTTTCTTTATTCATTTAAATAAGAATAATTTTAGTAATTAATAATAAATAAATAACACAGCAAAGTTTGCAATGGCGACAATGCGCATTTGGTGGTTAAAGTCCTTCACGAGCAGCTGCTTTTCACTGGTATAGCGAATTTGGAAGAAGAGCGATGATGCTGGTAAGCCTTGTTCTTCAGTTACTCTTGGAAACATTTGGAAAATGACATATTTATTTAAGAAGCCCCGTTGAAGCAACTTTGGGTGTTGAATCCGCAACATAATCATCTTCATATGGGGAAAATGGTTCCTTATTGGATACCACATATGCTTTCATGATTTTCCTTTTGGATTTCCATTAAAAGTATTAGTATTTTAATTATTTCCCTGCTAGGTAGATAAAAAACATTTTTGTATTCGCGTTTATTAGAAATTTAAATCACCTTCAAACTGGTACAAGAATTTTGAAAACTAACTTTTAATCTGGTAGAATTCTCAAATTTAGTTGCGTGCAAATATCAATTTTTCCCTATCTTTTCTTTTTTTGAAGACTTGAAAACCAAGCTGTGTTTGGAGGAGCTCCCTAGAAACGTTTTTAGTGAACTGGATGAAATCTGAGTTGAGTAAATCTCTATTTTTTGCCGGTTCTTTTGTATTCAAAGCTAATTTGGTATCTTATTAACTAAAATCCATTTTCACGCATTCTTTTGGGGTAAATTGTAAAGTTCTACAGCTCAAATCTCTCAATATAAGATATAAAAGTAAAGATCTATATTATATCTATCCAAGAAGATTTACCAATAATAGCAAAAATGCAAAAGTTGGTAAAGAAAGTTATAAATCCATTTTTTAAAGTTACAACACAGTTACTCGCGAGTTGGTGTTGTATATTGCACAAAATTTTTATTTTTGAAAATAATGTACAACAGTAATTGAACATCCACCCCATTCATCCGATTTGGCCATGCACTATTTTTGGTTATTCGTCAAGCTAAAGAAACACAAGGTACAAGAAGCAGCAGTTTATTAATTCCAATTCCAAGATTGACTTTGTGAGTTTTCTAGTTATAGAAGATTCGTGGGAAACGTGAAAAAATCTTTTTTTAGTCTAATAAATATGGTATTGAATTACTCTGTAGAATAAAATATTCTAGATCCTAAATAAAGTACGAAAATATATTCAGGAGTCGATAAATAAAATAAATCAGATCGCATTTCAATTACGTACCTTGTTGTAGTAAGTTAGAAACGTTAGATCGCGATAAGAAGTGCTGAAAAACCCTAACGCCACTCTTGAGAAACGACAACACTTCCATAATGTTTTCCACGAATGTGGCGTTCGATTGATTCTTGCTATTTTCGTTCGAAGTCGAAGAGAAAGTTGCCGAAACGTCCATCAGTTTTTCTTGGGCCGTTGGAAGCGCCGAAGCGTTATTTTGTTTTGTTTCTTGTTCTTCAGCGAACAAGTAACCGTCTAAGATTACTAACAAACCTGCAGAAGAAGGAAAAAAGTTAATTGAATATCGCGTTTTTGTTATTAGGTAGTAGTGCCGTTTGAAAGGCTTCAAAAAAGTAAATTGCTTTGGTGTATTTTGTTGTCGTTTTATTTTTATTCAGTGGTTACATCGGCCACTTACTAAGACAGTGGCGGACAAAGATCTTCCACAGACGGTTATTATTATTATTATTTTTATACAACTTACCATTTGGTACTGCAACTCTTCTTTCTACTACGTTAGCATCGTTAGCTTTGAGATCGTGTTCCTTAAATATTCTAACGGTAACACTTTTTCCTGATAACGTTGTTAAAGTTGTATCTGAAGTTATATTCGTGAGATCAATGAGAGAACCTAGAACTACGTGATCCAGTAACAGTTTCTTGATGAGTTCCGGTTGCTGAAGCAGTTTTTCAGCTCGTTTTGTTGCTGAATTCTGAGGAGCGAAGATAGTGAAAGGTTCATCTGTAAATAAAATATAAATCAAGCAATAAAGAATATGAGGCGTATATAATTTCTTCAATCTCCGAAAATTTAATTAGTTTATAAGAAAATCTCAATACGGAACGTCGCGACTCTTTCCGATTCGCATCAATCATTTTATCAGTCAAAAACACGAGGATGTCTTAATTCATTACGTCAAGATATCAACTGTACCGTATAATGCATGTTAGGATTCAAATTCACATCAAATGCAGACCCCCTTAGCCTCATCACAATGAGTTATCGTTTGATAATTTCACACAGAATTGCACTCGAAGGCGACAATGACGATGTCTTCGAGAAGACGAGTTAATTTAATAAAGGGTGGTCCAACCAAAACGCAACTTTTTGACTATGAAAAATGTATATTTTTATAAAATTAAATTGTGTAATAATTGATTGAGTCTACTCATCCCATAAGTTTATTGAAAGACACGGAATGATCTCGGATTTTCAATTGAGAGGATTTGGTGGCGGTCAAGGTCAAAGTAATAATGATATACAAACTGAAATTGGTTATTTGGAATGTTTTCTTGAGAAAGAGAAGGAATCATTGATGCACAATTGATTACATAGCTCAACGATGACAGACAACGAAGTACTGAAAACTATTTATTAACATAAAATATAAATAAATAAAGTGGTTTCAATAATCTGATTACTGTACTTGTTAGAAGTCAAGACTATTACACACTATGCGTGTATGTGCTCTCTTAAATACTAATCCTATTGTATACAAAAGCTATAATTAATTATATTTATTTCTTTTCTGTTTTGTCTTTTGTTTTAAAATTAGTTTTTTTTAAATTCCATTCGGAAAGAGTGTAGAGTAATAAATTAATCACTCCCCTGGCCACCATAGCCGTCGTCACATTTTAGAACAATTTATTATTTTATTCTATCAAACCTTTGTAAATAAATCCAACATTTATTTTCTAAGAAATTTCAAATTTCCAAATATGTTTACTAATCGGCCAAAACAATTCTTCTTCTTCTTCTTCTTCTTCTTCTTCTTCTTCTTGTAGTAGGACGAGGTCCTGTCAGGTCTGTCATCTGCCCTCTTGTGACGCCGAAACAATTCCTTTGGGGTATTTTAAAAAAGGAATGATGTTGACAGGTAAATATTTCACGCCCTTTATAGTATATACCTGAGAAAAATGATAATTAGGTACATTTTGCAAGAGGGTACACTTAAATTGTTATTGACAAGTTTCAGTATAAAAGAAAATTCCCAATATACAACTGCATTTCTAGCGCAGTGTTTATCACAGAAACGTTTACAAAACTGTATATTCAATATGTCAACCTTTGAAAACTATATTCCAATACTTAAAGTAAAGTATTCAAAAGCAATAATAATATTTTATTAATTACAAAAAACCCATTGCGACGGCTATGATGGTAAGGGACTTCTTACTTTTGGGGAGATTCAGAGGTTGGTGTGAAAGTATTAAAATAGAGAGAGAAATAAAGATATCTAAGTAACCGCTTACGTATAAGGGACATATGGAATCACTCAAGTAAGACGTTGGTTCACATCAGGTTCAATATCATCAATCAACTCTTTCTGAAATTTCCACCAGGCGAAATTTGATATCACCAACATAGTTTTAATCACCCTATATTCGATATTAATTTTTTTGAAAATTATAAAGCGCTGTTTCAATGTACGTTAATTACTTTAAAACGTAGTTCGCCTTGTTCAATGCTAGGAGACATATAATTTCTTGATTTTATTCCGTTTGAAATTTCCTGGTCTATTCTTCTATGAAAACACTTCAACATGACGGTTTCGCTTTAGCACTACTCGAAGATGATTTTATCAAGTTAGAGGATAGGAAGTAGATGGAGAGCTTTTCGAATTGTGTATAAACGATTCGATTGGATGTGAAAGCGGTGTAGTTCTGGATAAACAGTGAATTACGAGGTACAAAAAGATATGTATATATTTTTCCTATACTCATCATACATTCTTTATACGTAGAATCAAAATTCCACTTAAGTTTGTTAATTGTTTGATAAAATCAGGACATGGATGAGTTCTAGAATGAACTGCCATTGCAATCATTAACAAAAAATGACAAAAATCCTGTAGGATCCAACCTACTTGAAGCAAACTTAGATATTCTTAGTATTTCTATACAATCTAGAACTAAATTTCGCGTTTTTTTTGCATATGTATTATCAGTTTTTTTATTTACTTTTACACTCCGCACACGTATCCGCCCTCGAACATAGAATTAGATATCCAAGTGTGAACTAAACGTTAAAGTTTTAGGTTTGAACAGGGTGCAATAGTTTGAACAACAAACTTCGAGCTGTTCCAATCCCGTTAATTTGAATATTATAGATAGAAACCGTAGAAGTTGGCAACTTCCAGTAGATAAAGTGAATAATATTAGTTAAATTAATTGATTTGTTATTAACTATTCAAAAATTGATTTATATTCAACAAGAAAACTTTATTTAATCACCTAATCATCATATCTTTCATTTCAACAATACCTTATGTATTTATTTTTTAATCTATACTTAATAAATGCAAGTTTTATTGCGCCACCTTGTAGAAGGCAATCGCCGAAGAGACAGATGGGTAGACCAAACAAAACCCTTAATAGAAATGAGACTGCATCTTGTCGAAAAGATTGCACAGGATAGACAAGCATGGAAAAAATGGTGTCACTTCATCCTTTGGAGGATAATGGAAAGATGAGGAGGAATTCGATACTGTATGTCATACAACAACGTGTAACTAGATCAATATTATATTGAGTACCCAGTATGCTAGTTTCTGATTATAGTTCAACTAGTAAACCTCATAAATTCAAGAGTACAAACAAGTAATGATAAGATATCCATTTAAATAGAAATTTTTCTACATCAACTTGTATAATTTTAGTGATTGTTTATACAAATATGTGTACCTACTTAAAATAAAAATTTTTAATTGGGAGAGCACAAAATTTCTGATTATTTTCAACTGCTTTCAGAAGTAATCAAGTTTCATCACTTGTAAAAATTAATTGGTTAATCAGCGAAAGTGTTTTCTGTAATAAATGACTGAATTAATAAAACTGGCGGATATTAAAACTCAAAATTCGTAGTTTTAATGAAATTAATTTAAATGTTTAGCAGGAGTCTACTTCGAAACCGTTGATGTATGGTCCTCATAAAATATACAAATCGCAATGACAACCGTTATCCACACCATGCCATTTGCAATGGGAGTAGTTGGCGAAAGCCAAAGTTCAAAACTTCACCATTACGCAAAATGGAATTGCCACTAATGAAATTTCTGTCCAATCAATCTTCACTAAGCCAAGTACCTTCCGGCAACGGACCATAAATGAAATTAACATTTTCACGTGGAAACTTCGTTCAACAGTTCAAAATGAAAGATGTAAACGCGGTGACTGACCGATGGGCCTTCTAATAAGCTTAACCCATAGGCGTACATAACATTCTTAACTTTAATATGACAGAAAGTAATCGTACTATAGTTGTATCGAAAAAAACTAACGAATTAACTGGTATTAATTTCAATAGAAGTTAACTGTATTTCTACTTAGAGAGTAGTCTCAGAAGATAGTGAAGAATCGTCGATTACTAGCAGAAGGAGTTGCTAGAAAACCATGCTTCATAATTCATCGTATTATAATATAACTTTCATCCATCTATACACAATCAATATTTTCAAATTTAAGTTTCGATAGCACCAAACAACTAATAAATCAATCAGTTTTATCCGTATCAACTGAGATTTATATCAGAAGAGGCCTCCAGTTGCCAGTCTGAGCAATTTCAAATGATATAACCTGTATAGATACTCACATAAGAAAATGTATCTCACCGGGATTCAAGTTGAAATTAATTTAGTCCCTAATATCTGTTTTCTTAACGAAATAGGAAAGCAAATATATGAAACTACTACGCAAAACGTATTTAATTATATATTTAAAACACTTGTACAAGTGATGCAAAACAGTTCTGATTTCTGACTGGTTGCTCAGTTTAATAAGATAGGCATGCTATACAGGAGTGGTTGGGCGACAAGGTGGACAGCCAAAAATAGCTACGCGACTGGGCGCCTTCGTATAAGCCCCATCACTCGTTGTAAAACTTAGTTGCCTCGTTTGATACGGGCCCAATTCGATTTGGACTTTCAGTTCTTTTTAGTTGAAGCGATATTGTCAATTTTTCAACGTTTTTCCATGAAAATTCTTTAGGTTTTTCTTTCGAAAACACCGGTTGTATTGATAAATAATTAATACAACGTTTAAGGTATCATAAAGTTTTTTTTCCGTTCTATATATTGAAATATTAACTCATTTAGAAGCTGAAGATATTTCTAAATCGATCTATTCAAAATTTGCTATCATCAGAAAAAGATTGTTAGAACATCTTGGTGTTGATTTTCGTATTGATGCCGATAGACAAAGAACTGGAAGACCTAAAGTAATTACCGCCATTAATCATTCTTATTAGGGATTTTGAGTTCGTAGTGAGACCATTTTGATCTGCGGTAGTTGTAGAAGTAACAGAAAATCTTTTAATGTACCACTTCCGATCGCCTGATTAGAATCCCACGAAGCGTGCAAAAATCACACAAACGTTATTTTGTATCATCAATTTTCGATATTTTAAACTGAGAAAAAAGTTTTCATGAATCGTTTTTGGCAATCTAAAAGTTCCTCTTTAAAGAAATACTTTTCTCGCAAATCGAATTTATTCAATAGCTAAAATATTGCTTCAAGAGTGATCTCACACGATATCCACGAAATGTTTTGATTAAAAATAGATGTGACGCCGCTGAATCTGCGTTGATCGTTCGTGTACAGGGAGGTATTGCTTTGATTGATGTGCTACATAATTGCGAATACCTTCTTTCCATCATCACACGTTCGCCATTAAAATACCTTGGCTGTCGATATTACTCCCATCGGTTCGTCATCAATAGCAACGGTTCCTTTTTCTTGACGGTTGTAAGATAAAACAATTTTATTATAAATTCTGAATATTTACCGCATAAAGTTATAATGATTCATTTATCGCTCGGAAAGAAACAAGTTCCGAAGTAGATACACGACCGCAAAGAGAATGTTTTAATCACGTTTTCAGTAAATTTATCTCCAAAATATACCGAATCGTCAAATTGTGTTAATTTAATGTTAAAACCAAAGAATGATGATTAGATTGTGTACACGGTTTTCGTTTCAATTCCGATCAAATTGTTTAAAGATAATAAATAACAAATATTTACATATTTTTGATTAATTTGAAGTACAAAAGTGTGATTTGGACAAGTCTTTGGTGCTTAAAACTATCAAAATTCTAATGTTAATTTGAAACAATTGTTGAAAGAAGTTCTCGACGATATAAATGCAATAAACTGACATAACCTGAGGGATTGATTCTGATCCTGAAAGACCCATATTATCTATTCATCTCATCAACAGATTTCTACGTCTTCTGATATCCAATCGTGTTCACGCTGAATCCTAATGAAAATTTGTTATCGCAATCTCCATTTAATTCTTTTCCTAAACAAAATATTTTTTCCTTCACTTTTTGTATCCAAATATTTGTATTTTTCACAGTATTTTGTTCATTTTCCAGTGGGGTCCTACTGCACAAATTTTTTGTTTTTTTCTTCTATGTTCTACTTTCAGTTTTCCGGTTGGATATTCTAGACGGTCAAGGTCTACAGCAGATTCTTACTAAATCAAAATTGAGGAAAAACGCGTCGAAAATCTTTATAATCTAGCCAATAAAAGATTTTTTAGACAAGTTAATTGGCTTAATGAAAAATCTAATATCGAAAACAAAACAATAAAAGAAAAAAAGTCTCAATTTCAAAATTGGACTGAAACTTATGAACAACAGAATGGAGAATGGATTTAAAAAATAATGTTTCGTTTGTGTACGGGATAGCAAGGATAGACACCACCATTATATTTGAAAAGAGAGGCTTCCTGGAGAACAATTCGTCCCTGAGGAGTAAAATATAATACATCCTGCTCTCATTAAAATTGAAAGTTTATTTCTCCATTTATATGTAATTTGAATGAAGTAGTTTGTTAAGGGACTGGATACAAATGGTGACTGTTTCGAGTTTACAGCTTATGGATACCTTGACTGAAATACAAAGCAGTTCGCTTTTAGGCTAAAAGTATCGTATCACATAATGATGATCAATGTTTACAAATTCATTGAAAACTTAATATTGATGGCTGCCAAGCTAATACTAAACAACGTGGCGTCTTCAAACTTGAAGCATATGCTTCAAGCAACTACCGCCATCTCTAGATCGGGTTATTTATTAACGAATAAAAAGACAGATTCTATCTAAAGGGTAAAACGATATAAGGGCAGATGGGACGAACATAAGTTTTTCTATTCGAGTGCATACAGATAAATATTTTCATTTTCAGAACTACGGAATCGAATATCAACAGAGAAGTTGTTATTTTTTGATCTCGTCCAACAACCATTGGCACGTTGACTTACAAATTATTTTCACACTTCTACATTTGTTTTTTCTGCACTATTTTTGATATACTATAAATAAATATCATATTTTGAACGACGAATTTTATTTACCTTCGATTAATGGACATAAAATAAACGTCAAATTTTAAATTGCCCGTCATTAATAACATTAATGAGAACGCTGTTTCTCTTCTTCTCTCAAACGACGTATTTCATATTTGAAATTAATTAAAAAGGGCTATGGCAGGTACTCGACTATATGGGCTTACAGGAGGCTCTATATCGCGTTCATAAATCCAATTCTACTATATCCTTCGACGACATCGAAAGAATAGATTTTCAAAACCAGATATTGTAGTCCGACACCTCCGCAAACACCTATTTCAACACGGTTTATTCGGGATACATCCAAACTGTAAATCCTCCTAATTCATACAGGATTTTCATATTTTCAGAATGGCCAGTCGTACTTAAATCGAAATTATTGTGTAATACACTGTTAAAATATTTATCCGACATATATACTTTTCAGAAAATATTATCGAAATTTAAATCCCATCCCAAAGGATGTTTTTAGAGCTCCAATTAACCAGGAACGAAATTACTTGTTCTCTTTAATGAGTACATTCCGTTTATGAGATGATAAAAAGCTTTTTTCCATTTTAAAAATTCATCGAGTTGTGAAAATTTCATAGTTTTTTATGGTGTACATAAAACAAGGATTCTCATATTATCGAATGGTCCGTTGTATAGTGTTATATCCTGCAGGGATCAAGGACTGTCGTAGAATCTTAATAAGTTTGTATAGCTTTAATTGAAAGTAACATACAAGTAGAAAAACGTGACTTATTTCGTTTCGTTAGAAGGTGTATCTACTTGATTTCATTACATATATTTATACAGATAATATTTCCGAAGAACTCAGAAACTTTACGTTCTACAAAAACCGCCATTTTCTTACAGTGAGGTTTGTTTCTATTCCCAAAAGGTCTTATTGAGTTGAGGATTCCTTGTATCACCTGAATGTTCTTTATCAAACATTCTTTTCGAGATGTAATGTAATTTCTACTCCTACAGATTTAAGCCTTGGAATCAACCAAAAAAAGGGGTGATTCACCCTACCTCCACTTCTTTCTTGATAATGGCTTCAAAGTGAGGGTCGAAACGTTCCAATACGGCTCGAAACGACTCGAAAATGGGTTTATACAAGATTTGTTTCAGCATGCTAGTCTGGACCGTTTTTGGAAACGTTTAATTGATATTTTCTGCGTAATCTCCGGCTAAGTACGGTTCTTGTAGTATTTGCTATCAAGCTTGTGTCGAAAAGACCGTTCTGGAGACAGGTGGAATACAAAAGAGAATCGGTAACTACCCGGTTGGAACACGTAATTTCTATTGCGCAGGATCGTCATTGTACCAAAGACGGTTTTTTGATAGGATGGAACGAACCAAACGCTTAGTTATTACGAAGACGCAAAATTTGGTAACTACCTACCATTATTTGCTTTTAAAGAAGCAATTGCCGAATATTATGTGCGATCTTGATATTCCACTACAAGTCCACACCAAAAGAAGATGATGCTACTCAAGAAAAAATAAGGAAAAAACTGTCCAAGACAATTTGCATTTAAATCTTTTGTTTTTTCGCAGAAAACTTCTAATTCTTTCTTAGGTTTTTATTTACGCATGAAAATCTTTATATGATTCTGCCATAATTTCCATTTTCCTTTTTGCTAGTTTTACTCAAGTGAAGCCATTTAAGGTATTGTATTTTTCCCGTAAATATCACATGTCAGGTTTTTTTGGATTTCGAATAAATTAGACCAAGAAAAACGATGTTTGATGATTTAATATTTTTTTTTCTAAGCCCGGGTTTCTTTCCCTATCAATATAAACTAGAATTTTCAGACCAACACATCTTTCTCCAACTAGCGACTACTTCAACGTAACCTTAAAAAAACACGTCCACAGATCGTTGTCACAAACACAGATCATAGGAAACTGTCAATACAAGAACGTTTTTTTTGTTTATTTCTTTCCTTATTCAATACATTGACGATTGCTATATAGGCATCTTTCATAGTGTTACCAACGAAAGAATATTTGTTGAGTACTTAATAAAGTACTCAAAATACTTATTAGTTAGTTCGGATTTAAACAAATTAGGGTGGAGAAACTGTAAACATTTATTCGACAATTAAAAGTTCCTACTAAAATTAAGCGGCTAATAACTATTTGGCACTTCATTAGAACGTGAAGAAACCTAACCTAAAATATATAATTCATGCAAAAGATTAATAAAGACGTTCCGATATAGACAGGAATCAATTAGGAGGTATGTCGATTATTAGAAATCTTTGTCCAAATGCCACTTAAAAAGCCTGATTAGTCTTATTGTATGTCGAAAAACATTTTCCATATTTTTAAGTTAAATTTCAAAAATATATTTTCCAGTTTTTGATTTTTCTAAAGGTATTATTGAACTCGGTATGTTTCGTGTTTTGTCGAATTCAGCATTCACATTCATGGAATGATGGGAAACAAGGAATGAAACAAAATACGTAAACTGGATACCCTCCAAACGACGATTCTCAACTGGTCACGTTTATGTACCTTTTGTATCTAACAAATACTAATTCGGACTCGGTTTCCACGAACTGCTTTTGAATTTTGTTGCACTTGTTTGTACATAAAAAAAAATGCAAACTTTACGAAACGTGATTCTGGTCTGATCTTTTTCACCGTTAGATCATAACACCGTCATACACAGTTCATAGAAATAAGATATTTCATTATTTAACTAATTTTATTTTCTCTATTTCTATCAAATAATAAAGAGGGTGTTGCTTTAACCCCGAGCTCTTTAAGACCTTGGTAAAACAATTCATTGGGCTTAAATGGAAAAAGCTGTCGTATTGCATTGTCAATATAAATAGTAATCTGACGGTGTAAGGTCTGGAGTACATAGTGGATTTGGTAGGAGTTTAATAGTTCCAAGTTCTTCGATTTCTGAGTATGTGATTTAGCATCTCTTCAAAGTACACTCAAAGTATAAGACGTCTCAAATCGGCTTATTTTTGCGACGCTTCTGGTAATTGTCCTTTATTTAACCTCTGATTTCTCACGTTCAGGCTGTTAACATGAATCATTTTTCCATCGCATCTAATAAACAACTTTTATAGATCCAATATTTACCGAATGGCTGGTACTAGTTTTTCACTGCTTTCTTTGTAACTTCAATATCAAAAACAACGCTGTTCCTTTCGCTAATTTTTCTGTCTTCCCCTTCAATTTTTCATATTTTTTTTTGCTGCACGACAGCTTTAAAATTTTGTTTCCAATAATTTTCGTTTCTTAGAATTAGAGACTGGTTATCACAAATTACGACATTTTTAGACGTAGGAATTTTCTTACAATAAATAATTTTCTATGTCGATTTAATTAATATTTGGTTATATTTCCAACTACATATTAGAGTTCAAATTGCAACATTTTATATAAATTTTTCGCGAAGCTACTATATGAATTTTCTTTTTTTTTATTAAATAATTTATGTAGATGACTCGGTATTTGCAAAGTTCGCTGGCACTCGTGAATTTTCTAGATCGTTTCATATGTACTGGCCACATTCCAGAAAATTCCACGAGACGATTTGAAATTCTTACACTGCGACTAATTTAATCTCACCCCATAATATTTACATATATCTCAGACGTTGTCTTATTAATGACGTGTAAAAGAAAAAGAGTGAGGAAATTTACATTTTTCGACTATTGTGCTTTAGCATTCTCATTCGCAATGATATTGGTATTCGAATAATTGATTTTCATGGTATGTTTGTCGTTTTCGAAATGAGACGACTGAAATTGGTTACAACTTATCACACAAATAAAATGAGGAAATCGGAGTTTGTTTCCAAAATGAATTATAATATTTTTGTTTGGTTATAATTGCTACAATAATCACTTTGACTTGCTAGGAGTAGGATATTAGTTAACAAGAAACTCCATAACAAAATCTAGAGGGTCTGTTCTGAAAATAGTAGGACTTTTTTTTAAAAAACAATTTTCATTTAAGAAATTACGACAAACGATTAGAAACACCCTTCTTATCTACACACTACTGCCAACGAGTTTTCCAGTTTTCGTATGCCTCCAGGAACACCTAGACCGGAATGCTGTTCAGTTTCTGCGTCATAGCTTATTCGACCGCCTCTACCGAGCCTTTTGCGTTGATTTTAATACTCAGAAAAATCCTGACAGAGCAGTTTCTGATCGGCCTTTTGCTTCTCTAAAACTTGTGAATTCAAAAAAGAATAGTTCATAGGTGTGGGCGACCATAAGCCTTCATATAAGGCGATCGTGCCTCACTTGAAGTCCAATGTCCTTTGAGAAGGTTTGAACCCTTTGATGTCGTTAAATAGGTGTTTAAATCGCATCCGTGCATTTATTTTATACCTATGACGTCACGAAATAGGGCGGACTTACTGAAATGTTTAAACTACCCACAAAATTTTTGAATTTTCAATAATTTTTTTCTCTATGAAAAATTTGTATATCCACTATCCAAAACTATTTTTTTCACTAAACATTCAAGTACCCTATTGTGTAATTTTTGAAATAGTGGCTTTATGCTTTTCAAAAATGTATTTGCTTGTATACAATTAATAAGAAATTACATTTAACAAAAAATTAGATTCCGAATAAGGAATTCAGTTTAATAAATTTATAGACAAGGAATATCGCAGTTGAGGTATATTTATTTTCAGGACTTGTTTAAAATTTTTTACTTAGACGAAGTTTCTTTTGATAAAAACTTTGTCTATCTACCTTCACTTGCATAGCAATTCTGCCAACTTTGATCTTTTGGAAATAATGAATTCAAGATGTAATATTTACAGAAAGTCGTTTCGTTTCAAGACTTTTGTAATTTTTTTTCATCAATTTTTTTAGGGGAACTAATAAAAGCAATTAAAAAAGAGAGGAAGGGAAAGAATCAACAAAAAAGTTGTGTTCAGCTGGAGGCGGATTTCCCTTTTTTAATGTTTTTTGTTTTCTTTTTGATCTCAAGAACTGTCGGAATTTTTTCACATCATAAGTTATGCTAATAGTGAATGTAGCAAAAAAAACGGGAACTCAAACAATAAGGGAAAAGTTTTTATTGAGTGTGAGCTCTAAAAAAATTAGAAAAAGTTGTCAAAGCGACAGGGCAATTAATACCTTTTTTTAGGTAACGGTTTATATGCTATATTTTAAGTTAATTACAACATTTAAAAAAATCCTTGACATTTGTTTCATTGTAAAATTTAACTGTAGGACATAAATATAAGAAAATTTCTCTATCGTTACTTTTTTGCCCGGTTCAGTAAGTTTCCAATACCATTCTCATAACTGAACATAAACCTTTAGGCACTCAGTTTCCCTGGATTAACGTTGTTTCCTGTACGAATCCAATTTTTCATGGATATTACAGACAAAAATAGTTACGGTTTAATTTAATAAAAATATTCGTTGTGAAAACTGGTTAAAAGTTTTATTTTTCCGAAAATTTCGAACGAGGCTTTTTTAATTTTATTTCTGTTTTTTTTTATCCGTACAACAGCATAAACGTATACGTTGGCTTAATTAAAAAACTAGAGATAACGTTTTTTGGAAAAGCTCCATTTTAGGTACAAAAATCGAATCGAAAATCGAGATAATTCACATTTAGTTCGAGAATATTACAAATTTTTTAGTATAATTATTTAAAGTTACAGCATGGAACAAAAATTTATGTATTCAGAAAAGTAAAATTAGTTGTGATGTTGGACAAACTAGATGATAACTAGCATCCGGTTCAAGGAGCATCTAACTCAATCACCTTTTTCGTTAGTTACGAGGTTTTTCTAAAAGATTTATGAGTTACAGAATAAAAATATTGAATCTTTCCAGTGTGTTTATAAAATGTGATTGTCTATATTGTAATCGCGTTGTAGTTTAACGCGAAAAATCGTATTTTATTGTTCAAGTTTTATATCTGCTTCACAATTAAGGAAATAATAGTGGATTTAGTTACTCCGATCAATAAATATTCCGAAATAGTGGTCGATGATAATGATAATCAAAGTTTTCTATTTGCCTGACTACAGCGTGAATGCTGTCCTGGAAATGACGCAGAAATACTATTTAAGAAGCTATATCAATGAGGATTTGTATTAGACGTTAATTGTGAGAAAAATCATCTATATATGAAAGAGCAGACCATAGAAATAATTTGAGCAATTTATACAGATGACGACGTTTTGATTTAACAGAAAACTAACGAATATGTTGAATAAAGTAGAAGCAGAATCGAAGAAGATAGGTTTTGATACGAATTAATCAATACAACAGCTAGACAACTTATCAAACTTATTAATCCACCAAAGTACATGGTTTAAATGACATAAATATTACCAAGGGATCCAGAAATTCCTTCTACGGTTCCCACACAATAACAAAAAAGAATAGGGTTGAATTTGATAAAGTATACAAAACGAAAACACTGATATTTAAAAAATTGAAAAGGAAGAGAGTTAATTAGAAACAGAACTGAAATAAGGAACATGACAAAAGTAAAAACTTGAAGGTTATAACATAAGACGATGGATGAGGCTGCTGAAGAGATTATTAAGAAGATAGATGAAGACTATAAATGAAAAAAATAGATAAAAATAGATAGAAAATATTTTATATATGTGAAGATGTGGGATTATAAAAGAGATGACTTGAAGAAACAAGCATGATTTGAATGAATGAATATAGCTGATGAAAGGGAAGAGAAGAATCATGTTGAGAAGTGGATTAGTGGAAGAGGAAGAGGAAGATAACAAATGAAAAGATTAAACGATCTGAAACAAGCAAGATTCAAAAGAATGAAAATCCGCGATAACGAAGAAAAAATAGACATCACTGTTAATCTTATGATTAATATGGATGGAAAATATGTAATTTAAACATAAAACGTACATTTAGAATTAATTTTTTTTATGATTTCAGTTCAAAAACAAAATATTCGCTTGTTAAAAATGTAATAAAATCGAATACTCGCGTTTTCAACATTTCTAAGCGAAATCTTCAAAGGATTGCATTTATTAAATTCTGCTTAAAATTCATATCGTTATCTGGATTTCTTTTTATTCGATAGTTAGGATTTCTCTCAACACTTCGATTGCATGTATTTTCTAAAATAATTTCATTCCAGTAATATTTGTACCGATGCAATTATAACAAATCAAATATATTTAAATTGGTAACTCTACGTATTTCTTGATATCGCAATCGGTTTACCCGACAAGTCAAGTTTATTTAGTGCCCTTTCTCTTTACATGCAAATTAGAACTGCGTCCCATTGAACTGAATATCACACACGGTTACCAAATAAAGGTAATGTCTTATAATCAGAAAGCGACATAATTTAGCCCATTGTTAATACCAATGCGAAAAGCTCTTTAATTCCACAATATAATCAAACGGGCGATGACTTAATGGTATGGTTCTTGTAGATATTGGAATAAATTTACATTTTGTGAATGTAGAGGATTATGGAGCTTTATTGCGTTTAAGGTATTTCTTAGAAAAAAAACACACACGGACCGTGATTAAGCCAAAATAATGGTACTTTGTATCAATGGCGCCGATATTGATATTGCTTATTGTAATACGATATTGAAAATACACAAAAATTGACGTTTTAACCGTGAAACAGAGACTGAATAGGAGATTCAACTATAGACTTACGTACAAGAAATGAATTATCATGTTGTATAAATGTTGTATGCTTCGAGTTTGAAGAGGCCACGTTGTTTAGTGTTTGTCTGGCAGCCATTAATATTGAACGTTTTCAGTGAATTTGCAAACGTGGAAAAAATTGGTCTTCGTTATATGACGCCGCGAGGCCACACGACGTGCTAAGACCAGCAAAAGTTGTGGTTGACCAAAGGAGATGATGATTCCAAAAATATTGAAGCAAATCCACGGAGCAATACTTGATAATGGTCGACTGGAATTGCGGACGCTAGCAGACATAGTAGGCGTTTCAAAAAGTGCGTTAAATCATATTTTAACAGAAAATTTGGACATCAGAAAGCTGTGCGCTAGATGAGTGCGCAATACAACAAAAATAACATCAGAAGATATTTCCATCGAGTGTTCCATAACCATGGATGAAACGTGGGTCCATCACAAAAGAACAATCAAAACAATGGACTGGAAAGGAAGAACCGGCTCCAAAGACGTCAAAGACCGTTCCATCTGTAGGCAAGATCATGGCGTCGGTTTTTTGGGATGCACGTGGGAAAATTTTCATTGACTATCTTGAAAAAAGAAACGGCGAGTATTATGCAAACTTATTGCATTGTTTGAGCGAAGAAATCAAGCAAAATTGGCCGTTTTCGGCTGAGAAGAAAGAGTTTTTACATCAAGATAAAGCACCAGGTTACACATTCGTTATTGCAATGGCCAAAATTAATGAATTAAACTTTGAATTCCTCCATACCAATAACTTCTTCGACAGACCGTTTATTAAAGGCCGTTAGAGGATTTATTCATATACTTTCTCGTCTACTGTCTAAAAACAATCCATAATGAAACCTATCTGTGAAATTATTACGCCAGTGCTGGTTTTCTAACGCTCAAATTAACCTTTTTTAGAGCTGATGTCAATGGTATTCTCCTGAAAAGTTGCATGTACCTCAAATTAGTCCTAGGGACTCTTCATATTATTGAGATCGATACAGAAACACCTGTAGCATTGAAAAGTCTTGTTGATTCTGCAAGTACGATCATCAATGATGGTTAGTACAAATACATTGATTTATATCATTTGTTTCCTTGACTAGTTACAGTTAAAGAGCGTTCGAAACGTTTGGCAATTCGATAACAATTCTTTTTTTGTCATATTAGTTTTCTTTATATCAGTATCAGAATCAATATATTCGTCAGAATTAAATTAAATGTTGACATTGACAATTTCGTCACTTAAGTTGGTGGACGTAAATTTTTCAGAGCAACGAAATTCGTTAAAATGATGAATATAATTGAAAAATAACCAAAAAAAATTATTTCTTGTTTGTCATGTTGTTGTTTCTACGTTGTAAACAGTTTTCTGTCAGTTGTTTGTAACTGAAGGGAAATAACGAACTTCTAACTTATACTATAACTAATTAAATTTACTAGTTACCACTTCGTTAATTAAATACAATTTCGTTATACACGAGAGCGACTAATTGAATTTATTTTCTAACCTTTGCTGTTTCGAAAATACTTTTACAGGCCTCCGGGGATAGTTGCCGGACTAAATAAATTGGGTCGACGACGATTCCGTTTTTTAATGTCCTCATAATCTCAACCTTTTTCTGTTCCTATTAGAGAATCTTTTGCATCAAGAAAACATTTCAAAATCTATAAATACTTTAGAGCCAAAATTAGATTTTCACACTCGATTACAGATTTTTTTATGGAAAAACCCATGTATGAACCCATGATGTAAAGACTACAAGGTGTGTTATAGCGAACCAGCTGGGAAGCAGCCAATGAGAATTCGCCCTCGGAAAGAACACACCTTGTAGTCTTTAGATCATGTATGAACCTATGAAATACTTTTTTCGCGTTATTGAGTCTCATCAGCGCTTTTTTAAAACGTCCAGGTCCAGGTCCAAATGGTGGATCTCGAGAAAAACACTTTTAGACCGAGAAAAACGGGAAAATATCAACGAATTGGTATCGCAGGGGAAAAAGCAAAGAAACTAACATGTCGAATGACAGACGAAGAAGGTACAGGCGTTAAACTAAAGAAGAAGGAATCATCTTTCCCGATGCAGTACAAGCTCAAAGACAAAGTGATAATGTTCGATCAAACTCGTTTTAGAAAGTCTGATGGATTCTAGAACTGATAGAAGACATTGTTCAAATATACAGAGTGAGCCAAAGAATACAGTCAACATCGAAATTGTGCAGTAATCATTATATTTCAAGGAAATAGTGAAACATGTTGATATACACCATGTGAATATCATTTGAATAATAATCGTCAAGGATTTCATAACAAACATTTTATGGTTTTTTTTTCTGTTACATCAAAACAAATTATTTAAATTAATATATCTTTAATTGTACATGAATAACAGAACTTTTAGATATTAGAGATGATTTCTTCGTTATTCAACGAACAAAATGGAAACGATCCTTCGTTGAAACTATTTTCGATTACTCCGACAATTTATATTCCTGATACCGTCACTACTTTATTAATTTTGCCAAATACAAAGACGGGTTTTGTTTGGTATACCAATAACGAAGAACGTTATACAACCCTGGAGAATTGTACGATTTTCTATTGTAGTTAGTTTGGTTCTTATTTACCCTCAGCGGAGTAAACATTAAGGATTGTTAAAGTCAGTTTGAACTTTGTAAATGCACTATACAGTGCTTTTCAGATAAAAGTATCCACCTTTAATAACTTTTGTAATACTGGTATTTAGAAAAAATCCAAAAACACGTCAATTTATGTTGGAAGGGGCAAGCATTATGGCTTATTTAAACTTACTGGAAAAGCCACCCCCTCACCCCTAGCAGCATCCCCTTTATTTTTTTAAATTACTTTTCATATTTTTTATGTAAAATTTGGATACTCCTCTTTGAGCTGATTTCAAAAATGTATAATACTTGTAGGTTAAAGTGGTTAGTTTATGAGATAAACAATTTTTCTTTTAAGAGCACAAATTTTACTTATTATTTACTTTCACCTTATTTGCCTGTACTAAAATGGGTTGTACAACAGTTCAAACTCTTTAATCTTTTTAACTGTGCTATTTATTCTACTTAAAAAATCCAAACAACAAAAAACTACTTTTTATTAAAGTTTGACATTGTCAACTAGAATTTGTAGTCACTATTGATAGTGTAATTTGATACATTATTTATTTTGTTTCTCTGAAATGGTTTACTCTTTGCAAGAAAGAATTGAAATTGTAGGTTTATACTACCAAAATAATAATTGTGCAAGAGCTGCTGCTAGAATATTAAATTAAATTAATTAAATTATTAAATTAAAATATCCAAGTGGCAATTTTAGGGCAAGTCAGCTTAGAGGCTCAACAACCCCAATCGTTGTCAACAATAAGTAGAGCGATCGGTGTTTCATCTTCTACAGTTTTCCGAGTTCTACATAAATTCAAGTACCACCCATACAAAGTTAAGTTGGTGCACGAGTTGAATGAAGATGATTTTGATCGTCGTCTAGAGTTTTGCGAATCAATGACGCAAATTATCAATAACAATCCACAATTGTTAAACAATATTTGCTTTTCTGATGAATGCTCATGGTCATTAAATGGCTTAGTAAGTAGGCATAATTGTAGATATTGGGCTGAAAGTGATCCACATATTATGCGTGAATTCCATACACAACATCCCCAAAAGTTAAACGTTTGGTGTGGTATCCTAGGTGACCACATTGTCGGACCTTTCTTCATCAACGGAAATTTAAATGGTGAATCATATCTTGAGTTACTCAGGGAAGGGGTTGACCCACGTATTACAACAATAATAGAAAATGATGATAACCTTTCCGAAGATTTACTGGTATTTCAACAAGACGGAGCTCCCCCACACTATGCTATGTCTGTCCGACAATTTTTAAACGAAACATTCCCCGCTCGTTGGATAGGTAGAAGGGGGCAGATGATGGAGTGGCCACCTAGGTCACCGGATGTAACACCCCTAGACTTCTTTTTATGGGGGTATTTAAAAACAAAAGTTTATGCTACCCAACCAGAATCTCTGGATGATTTACGAGAGAGGATAGAAAATGAATGTCGACAATTAAATCCAGCCGTATTAAGCAATGTCAGAGAGGCATTTCAAAATAGATTATACCATTGTATGGAAGTGAATGGTACTCATTTTGAACACTTATTGTAACTTCATAATAAATAGCACAGTTAAAAAGATTAAAGAGTTTGAACTGTTGTACAACCCATTTTAGTACAGGCAAATAAGGTGAAAGTAAATAATAAGTAAAATTTGTGCTCTTAAAAGAAAAATTGTTTATCTCAAACTAACCACTTTAACCTACAAGTATTATACATTTTTGAAATCAGCTCAAAGAGGAGTATCCAAATTTTACAAAAAAAATATGAAAAGTAATTTAAAAAAATAAAGGGGATGCTGCTAGGGGTGAGGGGGTGGCTTTTCCAGTAATTTTAAATAAGCCATAATGCTTGCCCCTTCCAACATAAATTGACGTGTTTTTGGATTTTTTCTAAATACCAGTATTACAAAAGTTATTAAAGGTGGATACTTTTATCTGAAAAGCACTGTATATTTCGGTCAGCGAGAGACGTTAGCAACCCTTTTCGACCGTTTGTTTTATAATAGATTAGCTAAAGAAAATACGGTCGAGGATATTCGTTTTATTCACCACTCTGTAGAAAACATGAAAACGTGAGATGTCTAGAAATGAATTAGTGAAAATTCTTGTGTTGGATTCCGACAAAATTTAATTTAATTTAATGAACAGGAGGATTGCATCTATCATCGAATAAAATGGTGGAGTATACAATGAGAAAACCTTGGATATGTTCAATGAAGAATTCGAGGGGTATTCCGAATTGAAATACTTCGTGAATATGCGAGAAATTAGCTCGAATTTTTTTTTTTTGACATTCATATCGCTCAAATTTTAAAACCTGGAAGTGATATGGTTTAATCCAAAGTAAATTAATTTTGTTGTAATCAACTGCAATCAACAATCTAATTAACAAAGTTATACAAATTTCTTCCTTCGGTATCAATTTTGAATTAGTTCAAAACGTTAACTACCGGAATATCAATAATTGTTTTCACTTGAAAGCTGACTAATTCTGAACTAGCCATAAAAGCCAACCAAACACATAGACTATCAGGAAAATCGTATTCAACAAAGGACTCGAGTTTAGTTCAAAGAAAATTGTTCGTTAAAGGGAAATGTAGAAATGACTAATGAGCCGACGCCTCCAAAGCAACCAGAACATCCGTTGCATAATAACTGGTATTTAATAATTAACTAATTAAATAATTATTTGATTAATTGATACCACATTACAAAGAGAATCGAAAAGATTTTCTTTCTGTTCTCTTTTGACTTCTTTCAGCCTGTTCAGTCCATCCACCTTCCATAATTCTGTCGTCAATATCGTCAATATCGTTGTCTTGGTCTCGTGAATCCCACTATATCCTGAATTCTCAGAGCTTCTCTTATATTTGATTTCTTAGTTCATTCCTTTGATAGTTCTCAATGTCAATTATCGAAAAATAATTGTAGAAAAATCGTTTTAACACGAAACAACTACCATAGAAGGCTCGGGGAGGATCCTAACAATATTTTCCAAATTAGAACAACCACTCAATTAAGTAAGACTAGTTTCTACAATTGCCTTTTTCTCTCTTTGTTTATTGACGATGCGGTACGTTTTTATGATAGTATGGAATGCAATAAATATGAAATACGTTTATTGTTTAGACATTATTGGAAAAAAAAACATATAAAAGCAGACGTGGTAATTGAGTAGAATCGAACGACACAGCGTTTAATCGTTTTTAGAGAGAAGATTTGACTGTTGAAGATCGTTCGCGCTCAGATTGTAAACTAAAAAGTTCTGGAATCAACCGAGATTCAAGCGAAACGTCGAGTAGAGGTCGATTCGAGTGGTAATCTGGTTGTGTAGGTTCAATATACTTCCAAATATTTCCAGATGGTCGAGCTATCATTGCTGAGGTTTATAGTGGACAGCTGATGCGCTCTCACGAGATTTTATCAAGAACTTGGTGGTATTCAACTTCTATCATATCTATATATTCAGATCTATGGTGAAGTTTTTAGGTATCAAGAAATTTGAATCCAAAGGAAATATTGAAATGATTTGTAGCGTCTAATTAAAAAGAAATGGTTTTACGAAGGTTTCTCTGTAAATTATATCATCAAATTATATATGAAAATGAAGATTTTCTAATAATTGTTGTGACATAGTTTATTTTTTTAACAGTGAGATCTGTCAGACATTTAAAAAAATATAAACAATGACTTTTGTTTTAGACTGTTTCCTAAAACGTAAAACAGTTTGTTTATTATAACGAATTGTTATAGAATTGTAATAAATAATTAATTAACCATATATTTTCCCAATGATAATTTTTATTATATAGGTTGGTGAAATTAGGAATTTGTTTTTTTACGACCGAGAAACGTTACTAAATTTATGCGCGTCAAGACGTAGTATTTTGTAGAAAAGGAAAAAAAAAAGATAAGAACCGGTTTATTACAACTTTATTGGCAACAGAAACTGCGAATTTTATGGTTATTATTCATAGCATTTGTTACAATTCTGGCACAAAAGTTAGCTCTTATCTTTTAGTAGAAAAATATGCTTTCTACGTATGTTGTTTATGAGAAATCCGTTGGTAAAATAAAACTTCGAATAAATCCACTGATACAATTTAATTTTTCAGCAGTAGCGTCGAATTTTTCATCTATATTTAAATACTTGAAATATGGAAAGAATCGTCATGAAAGACTAATCTATTTCTACTGAGCCTTCTCTTTTTATCTTATTTAACAGATTTTTCATATCGGAACTACACTTTTATACATCCTTGCATTGTCCTGGTGCAAAATCTTTCTTATTCTTTGTTTTAAATTTTAGTAAATCATTGAATTGACATTGTTATACCCTTTGAAGATGATTATACCAAGAGCATTCCTAAAACCAGACGCCATGACTTTATTGGGTTACAACCCATCTTCGGCGCGTTTGATATGAATGATGTTGAAGTTAAATTGATATTTATGTCTTAAAATATGGCAACACTGATGTGAATATGTCAAATATGACATTGTCATCATACAGACATTTCTAATGGTGAACGTACTCAGAAATTTTTATTTACAGATACTTGAAACATTTGTCTTGGTCCAAAAATGGAATTATCGTGCGATGATTTTCGACATGGATTAAACCAACAGCAGTGTATCGATCAAATCTGTTCTACTTTTGATAAAGCACTTTCTAGAGTCATTGTTTTCCGATTTCAATCGTTGTCGCACTTCGTTTCAAGATGAATTTCGTAAAAATCATCCGAAATAGGCTGTTGCGCCACAAAATATCGATGAGGTGCATAAAATGATATTACAAAATGGTCATGTGACATTGAGGCGTGCTTGGGCATTAGTTCCGATCGCTTATATTCAATTTTAAATAAACGTTTGGCCTACAAAAAGATTTGGTCGCGTTGGATATCGCATAATTTGACAATCGCTCAAAAAAGCTCGTGTCGATTGGTGCAAAGGAATGTTGATCGACAATTGACTCTATGAGCCAAATCAAATACGAAACACTTAGAAGCAAACTCTTCTTCTTACGACGCCGTCTCTCTACGGAGGTTGGCGATCCAAATGGCTATTGTTGAACGAGAAGCCGCAGCTCTTTCAGCCATGAATTTTGTCTACGGCCGACCGACCGTTTTTCTTCGATCTCCCCTTCTATTATCTCATTATATGTCCCAGCTACTGCAATTTTCTCTTCTTGATTGTCGTGAAAAGTTCTTTATGTTTACCCATTTGCTGTACGACCTCTATGTCTCATGATCCGTCCAAGATAACCGTAGCACTCGCTTTTAGGCTTACGTTTCGAACGCATCCATTTTCTTCTCCGTGGCCGCATCCGTAGAGAAGAACAGAAAAGATGTAACAGCGAAACAATTTGGTCCGAAGTTCCAGGCCAAGGTTGCGGTTTGCCAGAAATGTCCTCATATTGTTCAAAGTTTTCCGCGCTTGCTCCATTCATGATTTGCTATCGAGTTTTTGGGTCGCACTGCTGGTTGACGAGCGTGTCCAGGTATCTTAGAGATGACATTTGTTCAATGGTCTCCCCATGGAGTTTTAGAGTAGCGTTTTTTTGTATTTTTGAGAATACCAATAGGTTGGTGCTGGACTGTTTTTTCGGTATAGCAGGACATGTTGCTACCGTTCAATCAGAGCAACGCAGAACGGTCAATTATCAATAGTATACCAGCGTTTATTTGCTACAAGTGTAGCAACCAATGGAAGAAGATGAATCATTTTTCACTACGACAATGCTCTAACGCATTTTTGAAAACCATAATTCTCCAGAATCGAAATAAATAAGGCGTTCTATAATAATAAATTTTGAAAACTTGCACGTGTATCTATATATTTCCTTTCTTTACTATTCCATCATTGTATAAACATTCAGTGTATGTCTACCAGAGATACACTCTCTATTAAGCGATTCTACATACTTGGCTAAACTTATAAACCATCCTCTTATATTTCATAAAAGCTTAAAGGATCTGTCGTGGATGAAAATCACAAGATTTTGAATCCTTGTCACGAATATGGAATATAATGTACACGTTACTGGAAAGATAACGTTGATTTTATCTGACGATCATGTTAATTTCCATAAATATACCACATTTTCATATCAAATATACAGAGATAGTTCAATTAATGACAATTTTCTATTCTGTTTCATTATCACGATTTTAAAAACAATAATTTGTTGTTATTTGGAACAGACCGGAAAGTATAAGAATCTAAAAATTCATAAAAAAAGTGAAGCTACTTCTACGAATTGTAGATGTTACCATCGCCGAGGCAATCAAAATGTGATACGTAATAATATAGGAATGTCGGTAAAAACTTCTCGGTCGATAAACCAGTTAACGACCTAACGAATCGTGTTTACTCGTACATCATAACTGAAAGGCATCAAACTCGTAGTAAGTGAATGGCATCAATATGTTAAAAATTTTATTAAACTGCAATAAAATTGAACCACAACGTTATGTAAAGTTACAACAATATTGTCGAAAGGATCAAAGGGATTACCTGGTAAATAACAATCACTTTGATGACTATATAACGTCCATATACGTTCAACAAACACATCAAAGCTAAAATATGCCGGAAACTATAATTTCAAAAATTTACATTTTTTGTTTATTAAAAGTAGCATAAAGTTTTACACGTGTATATATAAAATAACTCTGAGGGTTGTTGCACACCCGAGCATAACATGAGATTTTGCTCATTTTCAAATATAGAGGTCGGTAAATGTCAGGCAACGTTCTCGAAAAAGATTCGAAAAACGAAGCATGTTCGTGCTTGTCATCATAACACGTGATCGTCGAGTAGAGTACGAACGCGGATTACGATTACGAACTCGTCCAACAAAATGAAAGACGTACCAGAAATTCAGAACTGCAATTTGAACACTAACAGTAACTTTTTTACTAAAATCTTTTGTAATTTCTTTAATCTGGAACTGTACAAAAACTTTTATTTGAAGCTGTTCGAAAAATATTTGTTGTAAGTATTACAAAAAGACGTTTTCACATGATACACTCGTCGTCGAATGTTATCTCAATACTTCGCGAAGTTATTGTCAAAATGAGCTGATTCTGATTCTTCCAAAACTTCTTGTGTAGCATTATTGGAATTAACAAAGACAAAGTTGTTTTCTGTCATCTACCAGCAGTTCTTAATCACATAAACAAAAAGAACTTGAATGAACAATCACGTGTAAGAAAAAGAAAAATATCGAGCTTACTTTTGCCCTTCCATAGCTTCCACAAATCTTTCATGAAAGCATTAAGATTTTTATAGTAGCTAGTGTGTATAATAGCTAATATCCATTCTTGGAAACTCTTCTGGATTTATCTTTAAATTTGAATCACTAAAACTGAACGGGGTTCTATTCATTCATAGTAAACCAAAAATGTTGGGAACACAACATTGGAACGCAATGCGTTTCATTGGCTTTCCACAGTGTCAAACAGAGGAAAATTATGAGGATATGGAAACTGGAAGTGCCACAGAAGTCGATAAGATAGGTGATGATTAATATTTTGACTTATATGGAAATGGTAATGACAAAACAAGGATTATCCGAGGAATTTGAAACTAATATTGCGGTAAGACAAAATGATGGATTCTCAGTAGTATTTATTAACATTTTAGTTGCATAATTAGAACAAATTATATCTTTGGAAGTATCATCGATAAAATGAGAGAACATATACTAATATTAGAGCGAGGTACCAAAAAGAAGAAATTAGAAGAATGTGTAATATGGGTAAGATAAAGAGAATCGGATACAAATCAGAAATATACAAAATGGAATGGAAATTGAAAGTTTCCGAACCAGAAACAGTGAAAAAGAAGAAACATAGAATACATTGTAAATGGGTGGCGATGAAATCTGGTATAACTTCCCACAAACTACAGGGTGACTACAATCGAAGAGAATGTATAGCCTTGCATATTTAAATCTTATTCGGGGATCATGTTTCTGAATCACTAATATAAAAAAAAAATGTGCTAAACTAAAATTGTTTGATCAATTTATCTTCTTTTCATATTTTAATTATCATTTCGCGTTTAAATACAGCTGGAGTTAAGAAATTCCATTAGAAACATCCCACGCTTTTTGTAATTGCCGGGTCAATGATTTCAATTCCGCATTTTTTGCACATTCAGAATGTTACCTAAAGTTTTTATCATAGTAGTACGTGAAATTCTTCAAACTCAAATTTATTTCAAATAATTTTAGTCACACTAATCAGTTAAAATAAAGTATGAAAATCCAAAGGGTTCTAATTCAACCCACATCAGGTTTTAAATTGCTTGGTATGAAACTCTACAAAAATTACTATAATGATCTCTGCGAAAAGTTACTAACGTGTAGAATACAGAGTGATTTAGAAATAACAGTCAGCTTTTGGGCAGAAGTTGATATAATATGGAACTAAGGATGGAATTGCGTGAATAACGTACGACAATCAAAAGAAAAAGAAAATTTTACGTATTTCCTATCCTAATCAAAGTTTTATACTTTTGAAGAAGTTGCAATTCAAGCCTAACGTAAATAAGTCAACTCGGGTAACATTTAATTTAGGCAAAGACACTTATCCACCACTATGCAACATGAGTTAAAACACGAAATAAAAGATGCTGTCCTTAACAGAGTTGGTGGATAACATTAAATTCCTCCAGTTGATTATGATGGGTAAAGTTGAAGGAATTGGAAGAAAACAAGCCTCTTGCTTGAAGAATATTATCCTAATTAAAAGAAGTTATTTAAACTAGCTCAAGATACAGAGAGTTTTGCCATGCTGATCGCCAACGTCAAGGTGACTTAATACGGCACGTTCAGAAGGGTATTAACTGCAGAGTAATGCATTGGATAATTGGTAGAAGCTCGTCTATATAATAAATTCAAAACTCACATGGATCTACTTACTGCTAACAACTCTACCATTGAAATCCTCCAAAAGTTTCAATACAAAACCCTAAGAACTATTGTGAACGTCTCGTGGGAGTGCCTTCTGTTAGACATAAAGTTTACAGTGTCAGAATGAGTGTCCACCTAAATGTACTCGCAAAAAAATTAACTTAAAAGATTCAAACCAAACGGACTTTTTATATAGAATCAATTTTTTTTAATTCATATTCAACCTGCTTGGCTACTATGGCCATTTACACATGGCAAAGGTTCACATCCCTAGGAATTGAAGCTGGAAAGTCATTCAGGGTATCTTTGTGATTGCAATCTTTGGGAAACATATTTATGGCATTCAGTCAATATGTGTTTTATCGTCAAATTGGAACTACAGCTGGTGCAAATTGATCTGGCTATAGAAGACATCAGATAACTATGACCGAGTCTGGAGTGTCCGATTCTTACCCTTCTTATAATGGTTAAGTCTTGTCTGAAGATGCCTGCGAAGCTATTTGTTTGAGGGTGACGTATAGAGTGTAAGGTAGTGTTCAAGTTTTGTCGCAACGTTATTTTGGTTATTCTTTTAAAGTGAGATTTTAAGTCCCAAGTTATATTATCGGTGATGGTAAGAGTTGAAGCATTTTTTGCTTGTTGGTTTGCTAATTCGTTACCTACGATCCCAATGTGGGAAGGCAACCAGGTAACTGTTACTTTTAGTGATGTGAGAGATTGCTGCAAGTTGGTGGAATTAAAGATGATTTGATTGGAAATTGTGACGGTGTAGCTGCGTAGTCTACTCCTGTTCCGCTCTTGGAGGCGTCTGTATATAAAATAAGATCATAGTTGCCACTAATTGTTATTTTCTTGAAAGTATTTTTGATTTCTTGTTTGCACGTTGAGTGTTTGTTATATTTCGTAAGGAATGTATTGAATCTAGGAAGGTTAATGGTCCATGGCGGGCCATAGATTCGAAAGAAATTTGAAACTTTCAGTAATTGATATAAAAAAAAAATTATCAGTGCATGTTGTCATACAAAAACTTATTCATTCGACTGTTAAAAGACGATTTTTAGTTAAGAATCATTCTTCGTTGTACTATGAAGAAACATTGTATGTTATAAGGTGTTAAATAAAAAAAAATGTAATTAAATGGACTAAGGTAGAGATGTTTATGATACTAGGTAAGTCTTGTAATGCATTTTATGTGTGTACAGGTATTCCGCTTGGTACACCTCTTGTTAATCATCGTTTTAATGACTTAATCCGTTTTTATTGCGGATCTGTGTTTCCCGATAATTAAAAACGTCTAAATTATTTCTATTTAAAAATATTTTCTCACAATTCCAAATTAGTATACACTATCGTGTTAATTGGAATTAGTTTATAAATAATTCAGCGGTTCTATTAATGTTTTTCTTTCGAGCTAAATGAGTCATCAATTCAAAGTTTGAATCGCGTATCCAGTGAACACTTAATCATAAAATGACAAGAAAAACGCTTTGGAAATATTTAGAGTAGAGGTTGGAGTTCCATAAGGTCCAGTACTGTACTTGATAGTCAGTGCTAGCCACAGCTGCAGCATACGCAGATAATACAAGCATTTTCGTATCAATTTTTGTTCATTGTATATTCGGAGAAATATCAAAATATCAGCTCGATTGTTGTCAAGGTTCTCGAATGGCAAGAACTTGATCATATGGTTTATAAAAGTTGTTTCGACTGAAAATTGAAATGACAACTCTTCCCAAATCTTTTTCCATTTTCTCTAGCAAAGATTTCAACTGTATTTGCATCCCATTTACATATTCATTTATATTATATAGTTACCTTCATGTTTATATCATAATAAATACAGTTATTCGAGACGCCTGCAATATGTCTGAAAGTTTTTATATATCTGACTTGCGGAAAACTTTTCCTTCATATTCCTGTTGCGCTTTGCATGTGAGAACGGCAGTTGTACGATTTATTATGATTGATTTTTAGTATTTGAACACACCTCATAAATATTGATGACATCGAACATTCTTTTGTAGGTCACCGCATCTTGTATTCACGGAGAATTTAAATACCGGTGTATTTAGTTGATAGATGAGACAGGTTTAATTACATTTTGAGATCACATTAAATTATGATGATATAGAAGAAGGATTGATATGTATAGAAGGTCATTAGAAAGGATAATTCTAATTTTTCAATATACCCCTCAAGTATTTTATTTATTTGATATAGTTATGGATAAAATGTAGTATTCTTCACGCGTATAATGAGTTATTATTCACCAGGTGAAGTTTACTACCACGGGAGCAAACGTCCATTATATACTTGTGAATAATATACTATTATACATAACACGGAACGTTCAAATGAAGAACAGGTTTCTTTGGAGGTATTATTGACGAGAAAAATGCGTTTAAATTCATTTGATGTTAATCAGAAATCCAAATATCACAATCTATTCAAAAAAATTGAATCAACTACTGACTGTGGTACTATCTACTCAATAACCTTCGTCGGTTGATGGATAACAGCTTTGTTAAAGCAAAATTTTATTAAAAACGTATTCATCATTCTTCGAAGCCTTCGTTGGCTCATGTACAACATTATCTTATATTGGCCAGACAAATCGACGTATTTCCGTCAGAGCCAAGGAGCATTTGTTGTCTGGCTAAATCCGATATTTCCTTCACCATTGACCAACTTCGTGTCCAAAATGGACACCCAATCGATTTCAGTAGAACCAAAACCATCGCCTCACTCCAAGTCCAGGATAATTCGAGAAGCTATCGAAATTTGGAGAAACGTCTATACTGAACACAAGCCAGAGATTATTGGCAACCAAGACCAACAATAACATTTCGTCTAAAACCCCCCGAGAAGCCGATCTCCACAAAACCCTCCAACAGGTCCCCTATAATTACAAATCAAAATATTTTGATAAAGACTGAAAGTAGTCGAAACGTCAAATTTTTATCTGTCTTGCAAATATAAAAAAAAAGAAAGATCTAAAATTAAGTCGTTTTGAAAACGTAAATTAAAGAAATTTATATATTTTCAGACCTTTCAGACTTCAATCATTGCCATTATTTTTCACCATTTCCTTCGGAATTTCACCAATTTAATAAATCAAACTTCAGAGCAATTATTAGTTGTTTTTGGACTTTAAAAAGTTTTCAAGGAAAGAAATATTAATTAAAGTCATAGTTGAGAGCCTTATAAAAATCGTTTTATAAAAATGAATTATCTAATCTCAAAGGAAACTATCTCTCATTTAATTCACAATTCCACCATAGCAAAGTTTCATGGATTTAGTGCTTAGTAGCATTTTTCAATAGAATCCTATCTGGACTAATTTTTTCTTGACGACTTATGAAAAAAGATTCAGTCAAGCGCAACTCAAAGAAGGCCTAATTTTTGAATAACATTCAGTTATAATTTTATATCAGACGAAGCTTTTTGATTTTTTCTGTTATTCAAAAGGGAACAAAAGATTTTCATCGAATATTGTTAAATTTTTCTTCCATGGAAAAGCGTCAATCGAAGCTCAATTTTCAAAATAAGATATCAAAAACATCCATATTTCGTACATTATTCAGTATATTCCTATTTATCCAGCTGATATGTCACTAAATTTTAAACGCAATTCACCGTGGGGAATTTGTAAGATTCCGAACGCCAAAAGCGTTGTCTTTTTTCGAATTTCTCCTCATCTCGTATCTGCGAAACTTACATACAAATGTGAAAGATATTCATAATATCTGATGAAAGTAGAGCATTCCTTTACTGGGATATAAGCAGGTCTGAACCGCTTTAGTTTATTTGAAACAATTTAGAACGTATTTTGAGCTGACATTTTACGAAGTACATATATCAGAACAAAGAAGGATAAACGTAAATAAATTATAATCGATTACTTTAACTAGCAGTCGTAATATAGAAATCATTAAGAAGTGATAACAATTAGTTTCCTAGGAAGTATAGGAGAAAAGAAATATAGGAATGGTAACCAAGTTCTTATCACCTCCTCACTGGATCTAAACAGATTTGTTTACCAGCAGAAATAGAGACCAGAGGAATAGAAAACCTCACACGAAAACTGAGTCTGGTATCTACTTGAATTTATCTATAGATTGGACTGAATCTTACATCCTTTGGTTAAACTGCATCTCTGAATATTTGATCTAATCTGATCCAATAACTTTCCATGTTTTAAAAGATTAACAAGATGTTTTATTGGAATCGGTCTCCTGGTCTGGGAATCACTTAGTAAACAGGAAGATAAAATAATGAAATTCTATTACATTGCAGTGAAAACATCGAGTAAGATGAATTTGATACATGAAATCTTCAACAATGAAAAAAATAATGAAGCCGGCTGAAATGAAAACGCTAAATTGGGAGAATGGGACTCAGAGATACACTGAGAAGCCAGGATACTAAGAACTGGGAATTCAAAATGTATTACGATGATCTGGAGATCATAAACGAGATTGGAAAGATCATGTCGAAGGAAAAGAATGGACAGAATAGGCAAAAAACCAGAAGCACGGAAACCACTAGAGAGGACAATAAAAATGGTATGGTATCTGGAACTGGAAAAAAAAAGAAGAAGCTCCTGGTGTATTTCGAGGGAAGTTTCTTCCCATTATCAAAATCTTGAACATTAATGAGTCAATCTAAGCAAAAAGGATACTTTTGTTTATAAATATAGCGAACGTTATAGTAAATTGTGACAGATAGACCAAATTAGTTCAGTTTGGATGCAGATAGATGATAAAGAAACCACATTATCGCTGGAGAGTACGGTGGTGTCATTTGGAAGAGGTCTTCATATTGAAATCGATTGATAACGCTTGTTGATTTTGATAATATTAATTTTATTAATTGCTGCTGAAAACCAGCCGAATGTTATTGGATATTCCAGTAAATAAACAACTGATACTGGAGATAATTCATGAATAAATCGAAATCTGGTGAAACATTTTTTAACAATGACCCCAAGGTTGAATAATTTTTGTAATAAGTTCAGAGCCCAAGATGGATCTTCCATCATAACTATATCCATCTAAATACAGTCGATTTGTGGTGTATAATAAACTAAAGCTTCGATATGTTTGAAAATAATTTTTTCAACAATAAATAAAAAATGTATTCGTTGCTAATGAGGCTTATATATAAATGATAATTATCCGGTTGAATATGGAAGTTTAGAATTTTTTTTTGTCAACTATTCGTAGTAAGGCAGTCGCGAGAATCTTGAGATATAACCAAGATAATAAGGGTGGTTTTAAATGGAATTGTATAACTTGGATTCATGGAAATAAATTCGGGAATACATTTACTAACTAGATATCATTATTATGATGATTTGTAGCAGGTTTTATAACTATTCGCTCTAATCGTCTCTTCTAATACAGAAATATTTATAAATTATAAACACAAAGTTTAATATAATGTAATTTGAACATAATTTATGTGATAAAAATGGTAATTACATTATTTATTGCAGTTTTCTCTTGTTGTTTGTTAAATTTCGAGGTCATAGTTAACGATGTATCCTTAAACAAAGTAATTGGACCCACGAAATCGCATCAAAATTAATGAACAAATTGAGATTTGATTTTATCGTTTAGAAGCGATAATTATCTAAATAATTTACAGTAGTATAAAAAAAGTGGTATGAACATATTGAAAGAATGAGGAAAATTACAGGATGAAGACAAAACGAGAAAGGACTGCCAGAAATTGTTTCTACAAACTTCGAAATTATAAGAGCTCAATCTGAGCGGCTACAATTCTAACCTTGTACATATATGATTATTTAGACCAGGACTGAAGCCAGTGAAAGAAAATGGTAATAGAATGAAATATATTGAAAAAGGAAGAGAACATAACAAAAATAAAAGGATTTACGTGATATTTGAGGTCGGAAAGTGGAGAAGGGGGTGATTTAAATGGTAAAAACCGTTTATTATCTGAGATTTCCAAAAATGACGTGAGAATTTTTGATTAAAATTGATTAGGATAATTTTTTTATATTAAGTCAAAATAAGATACAACAAAAATATTTTAAATCAAAAAAAAATACGTGTATTTTGGGAGAAATTATATATTTTTTAATAAATGAAAACAAAAATTTGGTTATTTGAATTTTTTTACTGTAATTTTTGAGGTTATGTGGAAAAGTGTAGATTTTTTCGTAACCTACAATTTTGCTATTTAAATTTTTCTCTTAAGACATTGCCGCAAAAGGATATAAACCGTTTCTAGATAACTTCTCAAAACAACTTGATGAAATACATTTCATATATATAAAAAAAAGGTTTTTGAAGATTTCACAAAACATAAATTATTTTTTTCAAGCTGGAATAAACCTTAAAACAAAAATAAAAATTGAAATCAAGAATGTCTTATCGTTTTAATGTTAAAGCAGGTTAAATATTTAGAATTGAACAAGACTGTATTCTATTAATAAAAAAGAAGAAATTTCTGGTGTAATTCAAGTAAAGAATGAAGATCATGCAGGGATACTTTTGTCTATAATTATACCAAGCGAACGTTGTAGAATTTGAGAGCTTTTAGCTTTTTATCGTCGTTATTCTAAATTTCTCGGAACATATCGTATTTTTGTTTCGATTCATAAACATCTAACAAATCGTCAGTCCACGAGGACTCATCATCTTCATTGTTTACCAATGAAAACATCGAATCGTAGACATAAATGAATTTCTTTTGGCCGAAACTGTACACAATTTATTTGAAATATTCCTGCTAGACAATCAGCGATAAGCAGTGACGTGGATCGGTGAGATTTATTTAAATAATAAATTTTTTCTTAAAAAAATATTCAGTAATCTGATGATGCCATCATAATAAATAAATTTCCCATTTATCGAGTAGTTCCGAAAGGGGTTGCTGTAGATCATTCACAGAACCGAAAACATGTTAAGAAAAATTGATATCAGTTGACAAAGCTACTCAAAATTTTATACGTAGGACAATTTATAGTTTTGCGTCAAGTTTTGTCAGGTTTTAAACACAGAAAACTGAATAAACGGTTGGCAATAACCGAATCGTCAAGGATAGTTTGGCAACAAAATTATTATCATCAGATAAAATACTACTTAAGTTATAATAGACGAATGAGGTACAAAAAGGTGTCAGTTCACGTCTGGTATCCTGTTTAAACCAATCTCCCTCACAGACAGGAACATTTTACTCGTCTATTTACGTTTTATAATTTGATATTCAGTATAATAATGATTTTTTTAAACTCTAAGTATTGAAAGTATTTATCAAAATAATAAATTTATAAAATTGGGTATCTATGCCTATGGTAGATCAAACAAAATTGTCGGCAAGAGTTTTTTATAATTTGCAATTGAAATTGCTACTTACCAATTTTCATACAAAGCTTAAGACACGTCATGTAAAACCTTTTTGTTTTAACGACAATACAATTGTTATGAATTTTTTTGTGTTATTTAACGATAGTTATAGAAAAAAAAGTGAGAAGAATGTAGATTTCGAAACGCCGTCTGTATTTTTATTTCACAAATCTCTAGTGAAAAAATATGAAGTTTTACCTTGTTTTCTTTTGAAAGATATTAATTAGAATCATTCAATTGATTAATGGTTAACCTTATAGAGATAAATATGACTATTATATCCTTCATTAATCAAACGTTCTGAAGAATATTTTTTCTTGGCGGAGTTTACACAAAGGTCAAACCGTTGATGATAATAAATGAAAATTCACATTTTTCGTAGTCTCAGTATAGTTTTTTTTATAATATAATACAACGTTTACTACTTTTTTGTGTCCTAGCGTGAATTATTATCATTATTATTACAAATCACAAACACCCTTGATAATTAATTCACTAGGTAAATAAGAAAATGCGGCAAAAACCGAATTCCCTACCAAGTTATCATACAAATGTCTAAGATACTCCCGAAATGTATGTCTTTGAACATTTGTATAAGTGATAGTCTTAATTAAGTACCGTAATTATTATATGGAAACACTGTAAATGCTTTCACTGGAACTAATTATTTATGTAATTCAATATGTGGTTTCGTACAAGATTTAATATATCTTCACCTCTATTAACAGAGAATATGATCTGAGCTCGAGATAATTTATTTATTATTCAAGCTTGTCTGTTAAGTCCTTTTTCTTAATTAAAAAAAATTAATTCGAGTACGTAGAGTGAATTCTGTATTAGTGTCTGTCAAAACGCAATTGTATCCTCAACCAGGAAAACATCTACAGGAACTTCCACTTAATTATCTTTTTCCTATATTGTCAAAACTACAAAAATTTGCTAAAAACTATGAACTCAATCTATTCAATCTGTTCGGTTCCAACACAGGTCCTGTACTCATTCGATAAAATTGCTGGAAAAACTCGCATCCGAATTTTTTTTAATAACGTACAATTTTTAGTTATTTATCGAATTTTTCCACTCTAATTATACGAAAAATTTGAGCCTAATAATATCTATAAATTGTACATATGTCCGTTTTATTTTTTGTCTTTTCTAAGAAAGTTTACCATGGTGATGGTAATATTCTTTTACACCATCAGGAAATAGAGATTTCAACGAACCAAAGTCTCAATGACTTTTTAAAAAAAAGCTGATATTTTGAGGGGAGAATTTTCTTCCGAAAATTAGGTTGCTTTTTCGATATTATGTCAAAATAACGTGAAAAATAAATATTTCGAATTAAATAAATTACAGTGTATAAAGGACATGGAAAGGTAACTTTCACAAAATTTTGTGGAAAGGAAAAGGTTTGCTGTGAAAGGAAAAAATAAAAAACAAAAAACTCCGTTTTTTCAGTTTTTTACTTTAATTTTGAGATTATGCGAAAAAAGTGTAAATACAAAAGTTTCAGATCTTTTTACTAACTACAACTTATCATTAAAATTTTTTCTATAGGACTCGTAACAACGAGATAAACCGTTCTTCACCCTTATAAACTCACCCCCTCAAACTATCCGACCTCAGATAGCCCGTAAATTATTTTTCCTTTAGTTTTTATCATAATCTTCCCCTTTTACAATAAGTTTCTTCCTACTATTATTTTTTTTTATTTTCTATTATTTTTAAACACTTCTACTCTATATACTAAATCTTCAGACGTAGTTCAATAATTACAAACATTCCGATTTGTGTTGTTATGCATATACGAGGTCTGGCTATTGAATAACGAGACTGGTTACGAAAAAAAAGGTTTTATCATAAAAATTCTCCTTAAAATACTTATCTCCCATCGACATACATTTTTTCTATTGATCAAAGCAGTGCTGGGAGTCTTCTTAGGTGAGTGCCGCCTCAAATCGGGTTCCTTTTAAAGCAGATCCTTTTCTAACCTCTCGAGGAAATCTGAGCAGACCCATTGACGCAAGAGCTTTTGGTCAGGAGTCAGATTTTTTGGCACCAACTTTCTTTATCGGCGTTTACAGCCCCGGATACTCATTCGACGATCTGCACGCACAATTTGGTTGATTTTGGTCACTGTTTCCGGAGTTGAAACAATCACAGGGTGACCTGGGCTCCGGTCATCTTCAATATTCTTTCGGTCTTCACTGCACCACTTAAAAACACGCGCACGAAATAGAGAATTGTCCCCATAGGTTTCTTGCAACAATTTATAACACTCAGTCGGGAGTTTTTTTCAATTTAACGAGACATTTGAGATTGAAACTATGACTACTGTACAAATATATATAATAGTGACGGAAACGTGTTTTGGGACGTGCATAGACGCGTCTAGGGTGCCCTCTAGGGTCGCAGTCTCGTTATTTAATAGCCAGACCTCGTATATACTTATTACGTAGCGCTCATCATCTACTTTTTCGAATCTTCAATATCCTTATTTAGTTTTAATTCAATCAGTGGTGATAATCCCATTTTTTTTCTACTGTTACCAAATATGACGTAATTTATTATTATTAATCAGAAAAACCCAACCGATTTGGTTTAATGCAATCGTTTTCGAATAAAAATCACGTCTTAGTCCATTAATTTTTAATAACAATGGCGCGTTATCTTCTTTTTCGATGACAACCGGTTACGTCATGAATTCTATAAATATTCACGTTAGGCGAGTTCCAATATTTACAATTCAATCTCAAGGTTATAAGAGGAATCAAATCAAAATGATTCATCATTATTACTACGATGAATGTATGAAATAATTATAACCAAATTATTATTTAACAGTTTATAGAAGGTGTTTTATCGAATATTTGGCCCCCCTCAGAAATTCACTTACCAATTTCTTTAAAAAGTGACGCCTTGAAACAAAATTCGCCTGAACACACCATGGGATTCAAAATTCAATATTCAAAATGACGTTTAATAGAAATATGGATTAATTGAAATATTTCGGTGTTAAAATCTCGAGATGCGAACACGCTTATACGTCTTAAACTTTAACCAGTTATACGACCGTCACAATTTGATAATAGAGATCAATTGTGATTTATATAAGACTTTAAGTGATGTGATAATACAATTTATATATACCCAGTATAAAATTCTCCTTGCGGAAACTCTACCTTTTGTTAAAACAAAATTTTAATACAATCAAAATTTGAACTGAACGATGTTCTGTATAATCCACTGTTTATTGTTTTTCAGGTGGAAATTTTGTAAAACGCACTAAGATTACGAGATTTTTAGCTTCTGGTGAGGATACACAGTTTTAGACAATCACAGACGTCGGAAACTTCCCTTTTCATACGAGACAATCTTTGTGATATCTACCAGAATTCTAATAACTTTAATAAGTTCATCGCCAATACAGATATTAACTCCAGATAATTTAAATCATTGCTCCAGATCACCGATTAAGGTTTCGTTGCCCGAAACGAAGAATCTGTTTTTTCAAATAAATCACTTCGGATAAATAATGGAGTTTTCGTTGCTATTTTACCAATAAAAATCGTTCCAACACCCCAGATCACTCATTAAAGTTTCGTTGTCCATTTGTCCATCGAAATTGGTTTCTTCAATCGATTCATCATTCCAAATAACTCTTTACCAATACAGACATCAAACTCATTGAGATTTCGGTGTTATTTTTTACATAAAAATCAATTTCTTTAATGGGTTTTTCACTACAAAAAACTCATTGAGGCCTCGGTACTGTTTTCCTTAAGAAAATCAGTCTCTAAATCAAATCATTACTTCAAATCACCGATTGAGGTTTCATTGCCCGAAACGAAGAATCTGTTTTTTCAAATACCACGTCACTGAAATAAATTATGGAGTTTTCGTTGCTATTTTACCAATAAAAAATCGTTCCAACACCCCAGATCACTCATTAAAGTTTCGTTGTCCATTTGTTCATCGAAATTGGTTTCTTCAATCGATTCATCACTCCAAATAACTCTTTACCAATACAGACATCAAACTCATTGAGATTTCGGTGTTATTTTTTACATAAAAATCAATTTCTTTAATGGGTTTATCACTACAAAAAACTCATTGAGGCCTCGGTACTGTTTTCCTTAAGAAAATCAGTCTCTAAATCAAATCATTACTTCAAATCACCGATTGAGGTTTCATTGCCCGAAACGAAGAATCTGTTTTTTCAAATACCACGTCACTGAAATAAATTATGGAGTTTTCGTTGCTATTTTACCAATAAAAAATCGTTTCAACACCCCAGATCACTCATTAAAGTTTCGTTGTCCATTTGTCCATCGAAATTGGTTTCTTCAATCGATTCATCATTCCAAATAACTCTTTACCAATACAGACATCAAACTCATTGAGATTTCGGTGTTATTTTTTACATAAAAATCAATTTCTTTAATGGGTTTATCACTACAAAAAACTCATTGAGGCCTCGGTACTGTTTTCCTTAAGAAAATCAGTCTCTAATTCAAATCATTACTTCAAATCACCGATTGAGGTTTCATTGCCCGAAACGAAGAATCTGTTTTTTCAAATACCACGTCACTGAAATAAATGATGGAGTTTTCGTTGCTATTTTACCAATAAAAATCGTTCCAACACCCCAGATCACTCATTAAAGTTTCGTTGTCCATTTGTCCATCGAAATTGGTTTCTTCAATCGATTCATCATTCCAAATAACTCTTTACCAATACAGACATCAAACTCATTGAGATTTCGGTGTTATTTTTTACATAAAAATCAATTTCTTTAATGGGTTTATCACTACAAAAAACTCATTGAGGCCTCGGTACTGTTTTCCTTAAGAAAATCAGTCTCTAAATCAAATCATTACTTCAAATCACCGATTGAGGTTTCATTGCCCGAAACGAAGAATCTGTTTTTTCAAATACCACGTCACTGAAATAAATTATGGAGTTTTCGTTGCTATTTTACCAATAAAAAATCGTTTCAACACCCCAGATCACTCATTAAAGTTTCGTTGTCCATTTGTCCATCGAAATTGGTTTCTTCAATCGATTCATCATTCCAAATAACTCTTTACCAATACAGACATCAAACTCATTGAGATTTCGGTGTTATTTTTTACATAAAAATCAATTTCTTTAATGGGTTTTTCACTACAAAAAACTCATTGAGGCCTCGGTACTGTTTTCCTTAAGAAAATCAGTCTCTAAATCAAATCATTACTTCAAATCACCGATTGAGGTTTCATTGCCCGAAACGAAGAATCTGTTTTTTCAAATACCACGTCACTGAAATAAATTATGGAGTTTTCGTTGCTATTTTACCAATAAAAAATCGTTTCAACACCCCAGATCACTCATTAAAGTTTCGTTGTCCATTTGTCCATCGAAATTGGTTTCTTCAATCGATTCATCATTCCAAATAACTCTTTACCAATACAGACATCAAACTCATTGAGATTTCGGTGTTATTTTTTACATAAAAATCAATTTCTTTAATGGGTTTATCACTACAAAAAACTCATTGAGGCCTCGGTACTGTTTTCCTTAAGAAAATCAGTCTCTAAATCAAATCATTACTTCAAATCACCGATTGAGGTTTCATTGCCCGAAACGAAGAATCTGTTTTTTCAAATACCACGTCACTGAAATAAATTATGGAGTTTTCGTTGCTATTTTACCAATAAAAAATCGTTTCAACACCCCAGATCACTCATTGAAGTTTCGTTGTCCATTTGTCCATCGAAATTGGTTTCTTCAATCGATTCATCACTCCAGAAAACTCATTGAGGCCTCGGTACTATTTTCTTCAAGAAAATCAATCAATCGATCAACTTGGTTGAGGTTTTTCATGCTTTTTGTCTTGAAAAATCTAAATTTATAACTCGAGAAAACACATTCAGGTATCGGTGTCGTAAACTATTTTAACAAGCACTTAAAATTAGGAAAAATTTGTCATTATTATTAGGGGATGGTCGTACTAATGTGTCCTGTACATTATTATTTCTTTCTGTTTATTCAAAGTGTACATAAATCAAAATTCCTTTCTAACATTTTTATTATTTTGTTTTAGCTAAAAAACATATTGTTTTTAAATCAATACGAATCATAACGTACTTAGAATCCTTTCAAATTTTAACTATTGTCATTGAGATCAAATTAGAAGGTAAACAAAATGATGAGTATTTAGAATTCTTATTCACAAGTAACGCGGAACCAATTGTAAATACATTTGTTTATTGTGCAATTTATGCATATCATAAACTAGATTATTCAATTTAACGTAAAAAACTTAAATACTCGTTCAACTTTAACTATAATTGTCAGTAATACCAACAACTACCTGTTATACTACAGTCAGACGATAAATTTGAGGTAATCAACTACGGAGACAAATTGAAACGAATCTGAACGCAAGCATTGTGAGAGAGGTTGTTGTTTCATTTAATTTAACTGAAGATCATTACACGTGTAGTTCTGATTTATAATATATTAGAAATTATACGGAAAATCTTCATTACCAGGAATTGAATGTCACAAAATATATTTATAGGTCAGGAATAGAAGGGTTTAAACATTTTCACGACCGTAGAAATACTATGTATGTTCTGTGTACGAAAGACCGTCCTCTCTATCCTACCAAGGACACTAGCAGTGATACTGAAGACTACACAGATGATAGGAGAAGAAAAAATCACTGTCGGAGCCTCAATTGTGCCTTATTCAACGTCCCATGTCCCTTGCGGAATCTCGATACCATTCCTAAGCAATCCTATTCTTGCACTAGACAAGATCTGCTACTTTTCAGATCGAGAACAGTTCTACAGCCAGCCAACAACTCGAAAGAGGACTTGTCCTTCTGGATCCGTACAAGAACTACTCGAGGTTTGTGCCGTTCGATACCAAAATTTACTATATTACTATCCAACGAAAGTGCTAGATGCTAATTTGAATTATTCCTACCTCTAAAGGTGAATTCGGCTCAAAGAGATAATAGGGAATGCAGCGTTTTCGTCTTGTTAGATGACGATTCTGTTGATTGGGATGAAGAATATCCACCGCAAATTTATAAACTCCCAAGTATTTATATTTGATTTGACACTATCGATATCTATATGGTTTCAGGAATTTAAATCAGATCTAAACTATATCAAGATGGGTTGGTTGTGTATTCGTTTCGATTCTAACCGAGCTAAGTTGTTAGTAACCTACTCAGAATTTCCTCCCAACCATGGCTTACTTTTTCTTCACTTCACTTATTGTTCTACAATCTAGTAGTTAAAATTATTACGAAATTAGTCTTTTCTAATAGCTCGAAGTAGTTGTAATACATATTTAACTGATGCTCTTCGGGCAAGTTGTTGGCAGTTGTCAAAGGCGTGGAAATTTCTTTTTTTTTCGGTTTTCTCAACATACGGTCTTATATAATTTGTTCTTGAAGTAAATCACCTATAAATATAGAGAGTATCGGATCACCACTTCAATTGGCGCCTTTTTAACATTTCTTTACGATTATGACTCAAGTTATATCGTATTAACTCTTGATTGATATTATTTACATTACTGAAAAAAACAATTAAAGCCTTGAAACTCAACCAAAAGAAACCATGATAAGAAATGAGTGAAATAAAATGAAAAATAACGACTTAACAAAAAAGTAGAGCTAAAAAAAAGGAGAAAAAGCAAATGAATATGATAACGTCGTTGATATAAAGAAGAATATAAAATAGTAAATTCCACGTAGATAATTGAGAATAATAATTTACTGGTTAATATCTTTATGTTTATAAGATTTAATAGTATGCGGTAGTTTCTTCTAGTTGTACCTCAAGGCTGTGGAAATGCTCTTCACATTTTAACAGTTTATGTCTATAAAATTTAATAACTATGAAACCGTATACTACTGGCAAGTTAGTTTTACTTCATTAACCAATGCTAATATTAACTTTTCGCCTAGTAGTCACTCTACTGTAGACGTATTATTAAAAATTAAATACTCGGAAAGTCGTTGATTCTTTCGTACAACTCAATTAATTTCGCTTCTAATTTAGTAACAAATAACTTTAAAAAGTGTAACAAGAAAGTTCGTACTCTCTGAACTAAGAAAACCGAAAAGGTTAATTGGGGAAACTATTTCCTCTCTTTACCGTAGCTCGTTCTGTTTATTCTATTTCAAAGCCGTCCCTACAAAGGGGTTTATCATATATCAAATTAAATAAGATTGGTTGCGACGTGGTACCTTAAGATAAAGAAAGTTGTTAATATAAATTAGCTTTCACATTTATATTTTTTCAATATTAACTGCACAGTCCTTTTTCAATTGCTTAGCTAGTAAAATAAGCGTCCAGTCCAAATATTTTCTTCTTCTTTATAGTTCAATAGAGTTTCTGATTGTAACTTAACATTGTAACGATCAGGTACAAAGAATGAAACGACCAGTCATCCTCGTCAAGCTCCACAAAATATTCACAGAGTTAGAATCAAAGTTTTTTGAATACTCCACCCCTTAAAATGTAAATTTAAACTCCACTCATACAAGAATACGATTTTCCAGGAGTTCATAAACGTAATTTTGATCAAACAGATCTATAAACAATCAAAATCGTCGTTTTTGGACAGTAATCTGTCCAGAAGAATTACATAAAACAAAGCTAGAATCATTCCTCATCCATTAAAATGTAAATTGAAACTCCACTCATACAAGATTATATACAGGAGTTCATAAACGTGATTTCGATCGAAAAATGTTTGACCACCCTGTTTAGTGATGGAGAATCACCGTTGGGTCTCATTTTTATGAAGAAGACTTAAATTTCACCGTACATTATTGCAACCACAGATTTAGGTAGAGATTGGTTCCAATTGCATCAAAAGAAAGTTTAATACAATCTCCATTGGCAGGAATATTTATCTATCTGCTGAATTGGCGAAGCCTTCGATGGAAATTTGGTTTCAACTCCTGCACAAGATGAAACGTTAAAGCTCCAATTCTAAGATTCTTCAATAAATTTTTTTATAAACTGGAAGGACGACTTAACCCTAGTTGTTTAGACGACGAATCTATTTTGATTTTGATCTCAATCCAAACTTCCCTGTACAGCTTTTTCAGCGCGAACGTTCTCAATAAGATTGAATCTTGAATACAATCTATTGATTGCAAAACGATTATGTACGTCATGAATTGGACGATAAGTATGAAAAAAGGCAAAGTAATATATTATGTATATTTGAAAAAATCTCCATTCAATTTTCTTTACTTTCTATAATCATTTTGATTTTGATCCGCAACTCGTATTCTATGGATTCTGCAGTATCTTAATCTCATTTTTTTCTTCATCCAACAGTATTTTTCTGATATATCAAGCAGCAAGTCCAGCTTACTTAGCCAGCAGTTAACTTAAGTCGATATGGCATAATTTACTAGATTTCTACCACTCAATTTTTAATTGAGTACATTGCATAATTATTATAATTGTCAGTTGAAACTAAAGTATACGTTTATGAAGTTCATCGTCCCCTTTGGTAAGAAAAGAATGTTTTCAGCCCGCCCTTGTTTCCGGAATTATTTCACAATAGAACTTGTTAAGTATATCCATCCAAGTAATTTGTATGTATGTTGAAACAGTGTGTGTAATTACGGTAAAAAGATGTCGATACTTTTTATAAGGACAGCGATCTTTTTATTATCAATTTAAAAGTAAATGTGAATACTCCAAATATTATCTTTCAACTTATTCCAAGGAAATAACTCTAGAGAAACTTTGAGTATACGAGAAAAAGTGAAATTAAGCCGTGAATCATCGAGACAAAAATTATTTCAAACGCGGTTTCCAAATAAAACCAAAAGCTGTTCAATGCTTGAGGATATAGTTACGTTTCTGGACGTGATTTGGACATTCTTTATAAGAAAATAGACCCGAGCTTCAATGTCATCTTACCTAAATACCTACTTCGTTCACAGGTTTTTTTCTGTTGGACAAAACGATCAGTTATTGGCATTAAAATCCGATATGTTTCCTCGACGGAAACGCTCTATTTGCAAATACAAACAATTATTTATTGGAGGCGTATGTGTAGCACTCAAAATCAATAACAGATGGGGTGTTATTCAATAATTGATATATAAGTCAATTGTCAATGTCGATCTTAATTTATAGTCACTAAAATATGCAAATGAATTGAACTAAAAGGACGAATGTATTCAAAATGGGAATCAGGACACTCGTTATAAATTATCTGATCGACTTCAACAATGTTTGATAGTTTGAATGGGCATTAACTAACAGATGTAAATAGGGATTATAATATCACAATTTTCGTCAAACTTTTCCGATTTTCTATTATATTTTAATATCATAATCTTCCATATTGAACTCCCACATCCTATATGGATTCTAATCAATGGAAGAATACTCCATCACGGTATTATCTAAATCGTGATCATCTCGAAACGAATTAAAAGGACCTCGGGTTGTTCATCAACGTCTACGGTTTTGGAGAGAACAAAGAACAACGCCTCTAAGATTTATTTCGGATGAGTTAATTTCATTCTTTTTATACCAATGAGAATGTATAAAGGTGAGAAAGTTACTTCCTTTTTTTTGGTTACTACTTAACATCCGACTGAGTGTGATTTAAGAGAATTAACACAGAGAAATTTTAGGAACGAAATTCCATCTGTACTTAGATGACGCTAAATATTTCGAGATATAAGAAGATGATATTATTTATATTGAAATCGATCGTATTACATCAATTTTTTTGATGAATTGCTTCATCTATAACATCCTCTGTCGCGGAACATCGACCATGTGAATATTTCTTGTAGAATAATTAGGAATTCAACTTAACCAATTCAGACGAAAATAATGGATGTTTAATAACAAGTATACAGAGTATGGTGGTAGATTTTTGTATTCAATACTTATCCTAAAACTTGTTGTTTCGAATTGAAAACATTGACAAAGCAGTTCAGTAAATTTATCCATGGTGATAATGTGGTAGTAGAGAACGAGCGACTACAAACTGCAACTACGTCCAATTTAAGTCGAGGAATTTTCTTTGATCATATGCAATAATTTGGCAAACAAATATACCTATGATGAATCGAGAGTCAATATGATAAAAGGAATTACAAAACTACAAGTTTTACGTCTTCTTATCTATTTATATCCACCTTAATCACTCGATTTAACACCAAGCGTCTTTTTCCAAAAATGGAAGAAAATCTCGGCACCAATATTGGCATTACGAACATGAAAGAATAGAAGAAAGCTATTTCCAGATATGAAATCAACGTTGGACTGAGTATATTGCTCAGTAAATTAAAATTTTCAGTAGTACTAACCCAAAGACATTGATAATTGTTTGAAAAAAGTTTATAACGTTTTCGAAGGCTTGTTGCTAAAAAAATTTTTTTAAACATTTATCAATATTAGAGGGTGACTGACGTTTTGAAATATTAGATATTTGAAACGTTAAAATCGAAATAAATCAATATGTATCCATGGCAACGTGATAAACTAAAAATAACCCACGGTATCTGTTTTTAGTATAATATTTAATCGACTGATTTCGTGGTATTTCTACTGGAGAAAAAAATATCAACACAACAATTTACACATCGTATTTTTTTGGATAAATAACGACAGATTCCTGGGTACATTATTAAGTAACTAAATTTTTTATTTAGCAATCTTATTTAGGCTCAATTTCCATTTCAATATTGTACTGTTTAATAGTTTAATTTTGTTTTAATTAATTAGATTATGTTTTTTCAAAACGACCCATCAACTTTTACCTACGTACTTAAATAATAAAACGGTATTTCCATTAAAGCCTCAAACTGTATCTTTATTCTAATATTTAACATTCATTACCAAATTCAACAAGGCATTTTCATTTTATTCTGTAGATAATAAGAAATTTCGCCATCGTTTAAAATGGATTGAATTTCTTGAGGCACTAAAGATATTTTTGAAATAATTATCATATAACGACATTTCATGATAATCAAATATTTATATAGATATTTCAAATTTTGTGCTACCGATTTTATGTGATTGATTCGTGGATGAAGAAATAAAATTGTAGAAAATAGTGGAAAATTGTTTGAATGTTTTACCCGATTAAGTCGGAAAGGGGCGCAAACTAAAACGTTGAGTTGAATTAGGGCAATCACATTTTTTAAAGAACTGAAAAATTAAGGTGAAAATTGTTTAAAGTATGTAAAAAATTGAAAAAATGCCCAGATATGCATGAAATTTGAATAAAGAACAGTTTTTGGTAATTTTATAATTTCGCGGTCCTCTAGTTTTTTGGCACTGAATTTTTTCTTTAAAATATTCGATTGTACTGCGGATTTACGGAAAAAAATTAAGGAATGAAAAAAATGGAAAATTATATTAGTTTCAGGGCTTTAAATGTTTATGAAAATGCACTCATTCACGTATAATTGTTGATAACTTTTTTCCAAATAATTAAATGGAGTTGTTTTATTTTTTTTCATAATTTACACAAAAAAATGAACAAATTGAAAAAAAAAATACACGAAAATGTTGATTTATCAGGTTTTTACAATTAAAAATATTGACAATTCCTTTTGAAATTTACCTTTTCTCACTTGCACCTTTTTTATTAATTAATCATTAAAGTTATATGAACGAAAACATTCTAAAAATCACTTATTGTAATAGAATACGATACTAGTACGATACTAAAAGTTAATTTTGAAAAATTGAAAATTTTTACCATTAAAAGAATGGTATCTTCCTAAGGGCGATTGTTAAAGATAATTTAAAATCAGAAAACCGTATAAAATCTTCTAGTTAGATATTTCCTATATTTTTTCACATAAAATCGTCGTAAAAACGAAGATTTCTAAAAAAATCATCAAAATCGGATGATTTTTCGATTTTCTAGAGGGTTTATTATAACATTTAAAGTCAGAAAACCACATGAAATCTTTAAGTGACATAGAAAATGAATAAACAAAAAATTTTTCCCAAAATGTTCGTTTTTTGTGTAGATTAACAAAAAAAATCAATAAACTGCGTTTGGTGTTTTGTAAAAAAGTTACGAACGATTATATGCGAAGAAGTGCGTCACATTTAAAGTCATAAAACTATATGAAATCTCCAGGTGAGATATTTCCCATATTTTTTTTCATAAATCCGATGTAAAAACGAAAATTTTGAAAAAAAAATCATCGAAATCGGATGTTCTATAGCCAAAAAACGAAGGGACCGCGAAAGTCTAAGATTACTCAGTTTTTCTGTAACATTCCTTATAAATATAAAACAACTCGTTGATGATTTGGATATTCCTAATTACACTAATTTTACAAACCTGATATTTTAACTTCGTCGTTACTAAAAACCAGCCACAACGAAAAAAAATGATCGACGTTGTGATTGGCAGTGAGTTGTCCATCAATTCCTGAAGTATTCGGCAGAACAACGGCACCGTCTACGAAGAGCGATGTTGAGCAGGTCATGAGGACGCACACGAGGTACGATATTCCGACGTTACCGGCCATGTCACTTGTTGAGCAACGCGACTGGTGACTCTAAACTGCGGAACACCATAACACAAACTGCCGGTTTGTATCGCAGTGTGTGCCGTGCCGTCTTCTTTCTGTGCGGCGGTGCACTGGCGGTGGTGGATAACTGTGGTGGCGGAACCGAGGAGAAGGACTGGAGAAGTAGTTCAAGAATCGATTCTATATGAGATAATACTCAACTTTTTATTTTCACTATTTTATTACCCTACCTAACATTTATTTATAACAATAAATTAATTATTTTTTCTTAGAATTCGATGGATAAATTTAATCTACTAAAATCAGGTTAGATGTAATTACGAAATACAGTATGAAACAATAAATATCTAGCTTATCAAACGTTTCGAAAAAAGCATAATCATCCTCATAGTAAGTATTTGTAAACTGTTAGTTTTGCGAAATGTGTTGTAAATAAGAATTTATTGTAAAGAAAATAACCGCGTGAATAAAAAACAACTTTGAATTAAAGTATATTTATCCACGCATTTGTTATATAAAGTAATTTCAATTTCAAGTCGGTAATGGAACCATAAATTACCGTTATTACTTCTGCTTAGTTATAATTTATCATCGAGATGATTCTAAAATATGCATTGTCAGGAAAGGATCCAGATAGGATCATTTGCTTTTCCCTCAAATATTCAGGGAAATTTAACAGGGAATATCTTATAATCTGGCTGCGAAAGGACGATGCCGATGTTACTTTTTAGAAGCGTAATGCGGCGTTACAGTTTATAGTAGCTACAGGAGCCCTCGAATCCTTGAAATATTAAGTGGATTAACGGACAATTCGAGATCGTAGAAGATGCTAAAAATAGATAAATATTTATGGATTTATTATAAAACTTATGTCCATGTGTTTGAATAAGATAAACACGATCAATGAGACGTTTTTCTTTTCCAAATATTGCAGCTGTTGCAGATTTATGCGAGCTGGCATACGGAATCCATCTGGAGCAGATCTTTCAACACCTAAATGTTGTGCATAGCAACAATGTCAAGCTCAGATACACGTTGGAGATACTTCTACGGATTCTTCAAAGATGAGATGCTCGAATGTGTCTCTGACATGGGATTTTTGGTTTTTATAGAAATGATGGTCACATAGAGGGGTGCCTTCAGCTAATAGTACACACCTACACTCTACAAAATGTATGGTACTTGAAGAAAAAGTTGCCACGGGGTTAGAAAATATTGAGAAGCCGTAAAAATGCTTTCAATCAAAATACTCGAACCTATCGAGTTATTATAAGATACACTACAAAATCTGTTGATTATTTAAAAGGGTGTTCATAATCTGAATTATTATTCTTCAAAATTATATAGAAATTTCTTGGGAAAAAATCGAATGGAATGATCTATAATCCATTTTTTTCCGAGGAATCAGTCCAAGTGCAACTTAAGCATGTAAAAACTGGTCCAAAGAGAAATTTTTAATTATTCTTAGTTTAGTTTTAACATAAAAATAAATGGATCGCGCTCAAGAATGTCAATGCAGCGGTTTGTGGATCTTCCAGTACCTCAAATTATGTAATTAATCTACAACGTTAAAGTAAATCTCGACATTCCTGCTTGCGCTCCCCTAAATTATACACAATGGAATATTATGAAGAAAAATTCCAATACACAATATGTTGCATGCCTCTTTAAAATACGTCATAAGAATTAATTCTAGTAAATAATTAGCGAGGCAAGGAGAATATGATTTTTTTTAAACTCTATATTGTAGAAAAATCTTTCTTTTAGAATATCAAAAAAAGATTGAATCCGGGATTGGCTTTTGAGAAAAGCGCTTGCATCATACAGGCAAAATCCAAACTTAGTAGGGCAATCCTCTTCGGTGCTAAGAAGCGGAAGGTGAGGATTGCCAAGTAGTTCATTTCCGAATCTTGAGCTTAACGCCTCCCGATATCTAAGAAACATAATCCTTCCATTTCACAGATTCTATTCATTATTATATCGACATAGGGTGTATAGACCGAGCAATAGTGATTAAAAAATTGCTCAAAATAAGATGGTATTGAATAATTTCCATCTCCAATGATTTCATGTATGAAAAAGGTAGTTTCTCCTATAGATTCCTTCCTCTTCCTTGGTTCCCGATGTATAATCCAACATTTGAAGCTTTACCTTTTGGGTTTAATGCGATCTTAAAGACATTCTTTGGGTTTTTCTTTTATTTTTGTATTCTTTATGGTGTGTGGTTTTGTGTAACCTAACCTAAACTAACGCGATCCAATTGTTTTATTTGATTGATTAATTGACTTATTTATAGAAATCCGGGATGATATCTCCTTACGTTAGGCCATAAAAATCATCTAGATTCTACTATCTAGTCTGTACATAGTCTTCGATGAATTCATCCTAAGTCCAGAATATTTCACACCAGAAAAACAGAATTTTCGTTTTATATTTTTGCATATAGTAACAGTAAAGAAACAAATGTCATTAGAGATTTTTTCTATACATCAGTTTTGGACTCAATTCTTACTCCTTATTAAGTTTAAAAGACTGATACCTACTGATCATTTTGACAATCAGTTATTTTTATTTCAAATTTATTTGGATTGTATTACAATTCGATAGTTAATAATTCCTGCCAATTACCAAAATATGCTCGTAATTTATTAGATATTGAATGAAATTCTTGCATTGTTGAGTTATTATAAAAATAAAAAACGACCCTCACTGGTCTATTCACATTTTCATCGTCCCTATCCTTAGAATCCTAGCAGTTTTCGTAATACTCAACTTGGTTAAGCTCTTGGCATTAATTAGAAAATTGCATTAAGCCGAATCGAAGAAGAACTGTTTGATCTCAATGGAAATTGCATACCGTAGTTTGGACTTTTGCGTTTAAAAAAAGAGAATTCTTAGTAATATCAGTCACAGATATACCAAATTGATTAGTTGAGACGTTTTATTTATTTAGTTTACTTACTACTAGGGTTTAGTTTTATTCTATGGAAGAATATTAAGTACTGAAAATGTTTTATTGATTTTTCTAAATCCAGTTCTTCAATGCAATGGAAATTCCGCTATATGAATGAATGAATGTTTAAATCAAGCTTGTAAGCGATTTATTATTCTCATTACATGTTTATGATCCAATTTTAACCGGAATAACGTATCCAGAATGATACATTTCTTTGATTTTTGCTCGAATTTGAAAAAAATAATCTATGCAATTCGTGTGGTAAAAAGCAACTCTCAATATGACAATAATCTTGGAAGAAACGATAAATAAATCATGAAGTTTTGTAGGTAGCGAAGCTTTTTTCTTTCGAAATAATCTTTGTTGTGTAACCTTCTGTGTATATTTGAATAATGAATAAAGTAATGAAAGCACCACACCCACCTCTATTACTTTTTTCAAACTTCATCTTTGTAGTCTCATCAAAGTACATTTGCATAGAGTTTATGTTAAATGCGACGTTGACAATGTTTATGTTAATAAAACTGAATTATGACATGTTCGCGTGTAGACTTCATATTCGGAGTTGTAAATATTTAGGTTTAAAACCCTACACACCTAGGTGGTATTTACTTCTATTAGAGCAGTTACTAGTTTCTGTCACGCAAAATTATTTGCTTCTAATTAAAAAAAAAATAACTGACGAGAATTCCATTGATTTTCAGTTGACTAATTTTGTAGTTATTTATCATCAATATCGGTTGTTTTTATAGAAAATATTGTGTTAGTCGAATCAATTTATATTTATTAATGAGAATTATATATATTGTGCGAAATTGTTGGGTTTACAGTGTGTCCCACGACGAGTTAAAACTACCTGTATATATGGCAAAATACTTGTAGTAAAAGATACTGTAACTTTGTTATTTTAAATAAAACACCCTGTGTATTAATACATTTTTGGAATCTACGTAAAATTTTAGTATAATTTTGTCTAAAAACTTTTTTCGAGACATTCCTACTTTTTGAGTTATTAATTTTTTTGTAAAAAATTTGACCATTGCAGACCCTTATAAATTATTTTTTTTTCGAGAATACCCTTAAAGTTGTAAAAATAGTTTCTGTTAGGCTGCTTTTATAAGGTCCCACGTATTTGAATCTGTGTTGAAAAATTTTTTATTCTATACAGAGTGTGTATAAAAAGTGTTTAAAGTTTAACTTCATAAATATCAAATTTCTTCATTCTTTTAAATAGAATTACCCGGTTTTTTCTATTTTAATGCATTCAGAGGTGAAAAATAATGCAAATTCATGTATACTTTTCAATACCTAAACCTTACCGTTATCCAGATATTAAATGTTTTTTGTTAATTTTTAGAGAGGCTTTGTAATAAATGACACTTATTTAACTGTCATCTGTCAATTGTTGATAGTTTCGAAAATCTTTAAAATGGCTCGTTCTCAATATAATAACGAAGATTATGTAAATTTGCTTTTAACCACGGAAGGCATTAAAATAGAAAAAACCGGGTGGTCCTATTTAAAAAAATGAAGAAATTTGATATTTATGAAGTTAAACTTTGAACACTTTTTATACACGCCCTGTATGAAATGGAAAATTTTTCAACATAGATTCAAATACGTCTGACCTTCTTTAAAGCAACCGAATATAAACTATTTCCATATCTTTAAGGGTATCTTTGTAAAAAAATAATTTATAAGGGTGTGCAACGGTTGAATTTTTTACAAGAAAATTAATAACTCAAAAAGTACGCATTTTTTAAAAAAGTTTTTAGACAAAAGTATACTAAAATATTACGTAGATTTCAAAAATATATTAATATACAAGGTGTTCTATTTAAAATAACAGAGCTACAGTCGATTTTGAAAATATTTTAGTTAAAAGTTAAAAGTATTTTGCCATATAAACAGATAGTTTCAACTCGTCGTGCGACACCCTGTATAACACGGAAAAATGAAGAGAAATTGCGTATTTGTGTGATGAACATAACGAATATCATTTTTTGCTTCGGGATAAAACTTTGTATAAGCTATGCACGTTCTCAAAAATAATAAATTCGTAGCAATGGTCACACAAGAGCGAAAAATCCTCAAAGATAGGAACGCGTCGCATATTTCCACATCATACTCAACCCTAGTCGTATATTTTTGTTGGGCATATCCTTCTCTAAGCCTACTCGATTATACGCGAATATAGTCTATGCATATATATATATATATATATATATATATATATATATATATATATATATATATATATATATATATATATAGATCGTAATAGTCCGGTGGATACTTTTACAAATTTTACAATTACACTGTCCGAAGCTCGTCTTTAGAGATTTAGTTAATCTTGATTTAAGAAACGTGCGTCAGACATTGTAGTTGTACGAAGATGGTCCCGGTACCTGGCCTAACGAAGATAACACAATTTTGGAAAAAAACTATTATTATTTTTCCATCGAATCTCGTTCTAGCTTCATACAATTTTCACAGCGATGTTTAAGAAGCTCGATACTGCCGATATCACCTCTTCTTTGTTGGAAAATCTTCGATCACTGAACCATTTTTTCTAGTCTGGGAATAGAAAATAATCCGAGGGGGCTAAACAGAACACAATCTGCATAAATGAACTAATATGTGCGGACGACCTACTAATATTCGCCAACACAAAAGAAGAGCTACAAAATAGAATACAGAAATGGAATGATGGAATAAAGCAAGCAGATAAACATACAAAAGACAGATATAATGAAAATATCAAACAAACCAGAAAAAATAACTGTGCAAATACAAGAAATGAACAAAGATAGCGTTAACAGGCCAAAGCATCTATGGATAATCGGAATAGTACAAACGTATAGAATATTCTTCAGCAAAACGTTCAAAAACGAGAATTTACGAATCAGTACTACTAAGAATGTTGATCGATGGTCGCGAATCCTGGGTGCTAACAAACAAATTGAAACAAAAAATAACAACGTACAAAATGAAAATAACTGGTTGGATAAATTGAGGAAAGACACAATTAGACGCGAATTAAACGTAGTGAATGCAACGAGATAAACAGGAAGCAAAACATAGTTAAAATGGAGAAGAAATCAATCAAGTAAATCATTTAAATATATGGACCTTGCTTAGCTACTTTACACCAATTCTAATCAGATTATTCCCGATAAAACAATTTTTCTTTTAATCATTTATACGTACCCAGACTATGACGGTTTCTAGATAGGATTTTTTGATGATATAACGATCTGGACCAAACTATCTGACAACAAACAAATTTACTACTACTTTGGAATTTAGATAGGAAATAAAGAACATTATTAAAAAAAGGTCTGCATTCTTTTAGAGCCAATGTCACTATTATTGCTTGTATATATGAAAGGAAGCACATAGAGCAGATATATTATCTCATGGAATTTCTATCCGGATTCTTTGAAAATTGGTACACGATTAAAAACAATAAAAAAAAACCTTTGAGGTCCTGATTCTATTTAAAATGAAATTTTCAATAGGAAATTATTCTACCCAAGAATTTAGTATTATCAATTACATATTGCGCTAGTTTCGAATATACAGGGGCTAAAAATAACTCCATATAATACTCAATTGAATAAATTATTTATAAACAATCATTGCTATAAGAATAATACTTCTGGAAGCTCTAACTTTGGTTACGTAGACTTCTTCCGAAGCTAGCAATTTTTCTAGAGGTTTTTTATCTAGCTTAGCACTACTCCTACGAGGTACCTAAGAGTTTCGCTGAAATGAGCAGGACATTCGCAGATCAAATGGTCTGCTATTTCTTGAGGAATTTATAGTGCACGAGGCAGTGATCTAGCACAAGATCGACCACCAGTTTAATATCGTTTCTGGGCATCTTAGACTTCTTAGCCGATATTGTGCCAAGGCTTTGTTTGCTTAAGAAGCCAGATGTACGAAACGCTCTTGCAGCTTCATCGATGAGAACCTTCTACTCATAGAAAAAAATCAGTTAGGTTCTTAAAGTTAGGTTATGGTGCTAGAGCGATATTTTTGTTTTTTTGCGCCCCGTATAGACAGTCGACTAGTAAATAATTGTGGGAAATTAGTCATAAACTAAATTAATTCGAATGAAATGGAGTGGAAAAATTTTTTTTCGCTATTGTCTCAATTGAAAAAAAAAAACAGTGAAGGATCGAGAAAATTCCTCGAGGGAAAAAGAAGAGTGCGTTAGACGTAACCATATTATATTGATTTAGTATCCGAGAAAACAAATAAATACTCCGAACAACAACTCAAAAGATAAACTACTCCATTAGATCAGCTGCAGAACAAAGATGTGAATTTGAAGCATCTCCTCCCGGCCTTCCAAGAGTTGCTATAAATCGAACACGAGACAATTTCGACGATTCAGACTAATATACGAAACAATATGGGAACTTCCTACTTTTCCGGGAAGTATGAGAAAACTTCTGAAATTCGGTGCATGTGTGGAAACTTTTCTGTTTCTCAACTTTCGAGACTTTATTGGCGTGACGTTGGGCTTCTTAATTGGAAAATCTAGTCATAAAAGTACGAAACGTACAAGAAATTATTCATTTCTTGAAATATCTGAAAGAAATTTATCAAATTTATCTTACATTTGAAAAGAAGTTAACTAATCCAATTCGTAGTTTATTGGAAGATAATTGACTAGATTTCTATGCACTCATTTCGTATGTTGATAGTTCAACCAATGAGAAACTATTTCAAAACGGACACCGGGCAATAAGCAGGTACATGTAAATGAGATAATCATCATCCATCAGGATGCGATGTACACGCTGTTTCAGACAGTAATTTCCGTCACAGTAAATTCATTTAACCCCCTGTTATCGCCAAAAATCAATACAAATCACACATTGAATTTCATGCTCTATCCACCGTGAAATTCAATGAGGACCCTCTTCGGCTCCGACTCCAATTTATTTATTTGTTTTATGGTCCTCTAAAAATAGACCTTTGATAATATCCAAACAACTGTAAAGATGATGAATTTTTTATTTGTATTAGGAACGTTGAGATAATGACAGCACGAAAATTACGAATGAAAAGTTTTTTGTGAATATTTGACTAGAAATTTACGGCCCGATAAGGAACTTATTAGATAATTTATTGGTCAGGATAACCTGACAAGGATGTAACGCAGATCACTACTGAAGTCCTAATCAGTTTACCGAATATAATCCATATCAGAATTACCTCTGGTCATGGTATTTTTACGTGGTACTGATCGGATTATTCTTCTATGTATGGTTCTATGGTTGGAATATAGTCGAGTGGTTCAACAAAGCGAAAATTATTTATAAGAATACATTATATATCATAAAAACCTATCAGGGGGTCCTGAGAGATTCCTTTGTATAGATATGATCAGAACAATTTGATTTATTTCAAATAGGGTTAGCTTGGACCTCGTCAGGATTGCCCTAATGAGATTAACCTTGTTTTTACCTGATAAGTTCATTGTTTGAGGGATATCAGGAAACTATTCCAGTCGAAACCGTATCTAAAAAATAATTATTAAGAAATATGGTGCAAGAAATAGCTACTCATTATTTTTTGTTTCAATACTGTATCTGGATGCTAGATTCGAACGCCTAAATCGATTTCGTCGTACGAATTAGACCAGAAAGCATGAGGTGTTGATACCAAAAATATTTTAGCTTCTTGATCGGGACACGACAATACTTATCTACAAATAAATTGTATACCTTATGAAATAATTTCTGAATTCATTTGACCATAGGAAATAGAGTAGAAAAAAGACAAAAAAGTTTGGAAAATTCTCAAGATAAAGCGTACGATTACAGAAGACGTAAAATAAAGTATAAAGATTTAACAACGTTTTAATTGAACACTATAGAAATTGGATTCTGGTTGAACCGGGTGCTCAGCATTGTTCTCGCTCCTTATGAAGGACAATTTGTGGATTGGAATGGATTTGAACAAAACGCGGAGTTTCCTCTTCTCTATCTTCAAATTCGAGTACCTTCTAATCAGCTTATGATATCTCCAAAATCTTAATGTTTTACATTTCCGACTTACCCACTTGATTCTGTCGAATGCTTTTCCAAGATCTATAAAACACAGCATATCTCCCTCCTGCTTTTTGAGTTGTCTACTTATGAATTTTCCTTCTGTTGTTTCCCTATTTGCTCTAAGTCCTCGTGAATTTTCTATGGTTTTTCAAAACTCTATTTTCTATTATTCTCACATATTATATCTTGTTGACGTGTAACTGTGAACCCTCTATAATTGATGGAGTTTATTTTATTCCCCAATCTTCTGGTACTCCTCCTGTGTCATATATTTTTTTCATTATTGATTTTTAGTGCCTCTATTATTCCAAATTCTACCACTTTTATTATGTATTCATCGTTATTTGGTCTATTTTTGGTGTCTGTTTTAATTTATGTATTGTTTAGTTTTTTTCTTTTTGTATTTATTGGATTTCTACTTCTCGTGTTTGACTTTTAGTTTTATTATTTTCCACCTCGTTAACATCCTTCACTTCTAGAAGATTTCCAAAATATTTCTCTACTTTTTCGTTTGTTATTATGTCTTATTCAGCGTTTTTTATTTTCATGAGTGACTTCTTTTTATTATTCTTGTGTTTTTACTAGCTCCAAGGAATAGTTTCTGATTTTGTTTATGGGAATTTTCTCTTCAAATTCCCGCTTCTGTTTTTTATTGTATACGACAACTAATTCAGTCTCTTCTCTTGCTGCATTTTTTGTACAAACCCCTTCTAAATAATATTAAACGAATATTACCACCGAAATTTTTTTATTAGTGCTTTTAAGCTCATGTAGAAATGAAAAAAGACGATGTTATATAATTCTTCTCCCTATTTTGTAGTTTTTTTTTTGTTTGAAATATGAGAAAATAAGTTCTTATAATGCGTTCATTCATTTCGAAACGATGACAAATAGTGATATGGATTTATGAATAGGGGGATTGTGAGATTACGAGAAAAACCGATGTATCGGGAGAGTTAACTTTACGTAACGCCTGCCACGTATGATTAATGATCTATTAGGTACACTTTCGGTTATTTAAAATTTACAAAAACATTGTATATTTATATTTGTTTCCGCCAAAATACATTCTGATACGGTACGTACTATAGACACACTTTCAAAACTAAAACTAAAACGTTATAGTTCATCAAGAGCACAGTAGTGCGTAAAAAACGTATTATTAAGGTCTCCCTAGTATAGTGGCTAACATGCAATAGGTCCTAGGTTCAAGTCGCGCCATTATTTTTAAGTGGCATTTATACATGCTGTAAAGAAGAGATCACCAAATCTTTGAAACAGAACTTATACTTTATAAGAAACTCGGCCAATTTTTAAGTTTCCAAAAGCATAATTGGCGATGTAGGATCTGAAATCTGTTGTGATTAGTTGGATCTCTATCTTGTTTCAACTCCTATAATCAACTGTATGGAAGGAAAAAAATTTCGAAGCGCTTAATAAGTTTCATCGATTATTGATCTACAAAGTTAGTTGGATTTAATCAAGTTCCCATGCACTGCACTGCTTTGATGTACTCCGTCTCCAGTATTGTTTTACTTTAACTGCGAAACATTAAAATCCACTCTGTTCTGAAGAAACTTCTTGTTTTTTTTTTGTTTCAAACTTTGATATATTTCCTGATATTTGGGCCACTATCCATTTCAAATCTGCAAAGTTGTGTTATCACTGACTACTTTTCACTTCTCTCACCACTTTTTCAAACTTCTGGAATATGAAACTTTATACACATGCTTATGAAATTTTCCACATATCTTGAAGAAAATAACTTTTTTCTTTGTTTATTATGTTATCGATGATAATGACACTACGAGTTTCAGTTTAATTTTATTCAACTAATTATAAAAAGTTCTAAAAGGCAAAGGATTCTCGCTTAATTTAATTTTATTTAGTCTCTATTATTTAGTTCTTATGATTTGAATCTGTATTTCACTAGATGGGAAAATTCCTATCATGGAAAGAACAACAAAATTTGATAGTTATAACAAAATCTACTAACCAAAAAGTAGAGGGATGCCCTTTTATCATATTTTCCATGTATTATATCTTCATCAGCAAATACTATGAAGAACGACTTTACCCAGATATCACATTGCTGAACAGCCTTCTTAACTTTCAAAAACGTACCATAAAATCAAAACAGGAATAAAAGTCTGAGGCTTTGTATATTACTGAGATGAATTATACAAAAACTAACGAGGTAGTTTTGACAAGAGGTCTAAGAATAATAACTGATGCGTCTACATCAACTTACCAAGACAGTTTTCCTAAGAAATGTCATTTATAAATAAAATTCAGCAGTTAACTATATCTTTATCGACAAAAATAAATATCGATACAATAAAAAACGAATACAAACAGTTTTTTTCCAATAAAACCAATATTTTTACGTACAGTTGGATTTAACATGACCAATATCCATTGGACCTAGACCTAGACTGTCTTTATTGAAGATTCCAAAGTACCTGGCCTGACTTAGAGATGTCGGTAGATGTTTAAAAAATATTACTGTTTGAAGAAGCCATCAATAGTAAACGAATTTGTAAACATAGAAACTACTTCTTCATTATCAACAGTAAAATATTGGATACAGGAGTTAGCTAGAAGACCAGCATCGCAGTGGCCAACCAAATGAGGTGACGACTTCAGAAATGTTGCTGCAGATAAGTGCGCGGCTAGCAGACATAATAAGCACTTCATATTAACTTAAGATTTGGACATGAAAAAGCTGCTTCACACCCGAAACAAGTGTTGTTTTATGGCCAAAATTAATGAATCAAGTTTGAATTGCTACCTCATACACCCTATTCGCCAGATTTAGCCTCCTCGGATTATTTTCGGTGCCCAAACTTGAACAAAAGGTTCGGCGATCAAAGATTTTCCAATAATGAAAGTTAATAGCTAATTTGAGGACTTTGACGATTCTTGTTTTGTCTTCTGATTAATTCAGTGTTATAAAATCTATTCGACAGATATATGCAAATAACTGCTTAGTTCAACAAAAAGTTTTTCATCAACTATCTACATTAGTACATGTGGCATTCGCATATGAATCGATAGCAACGAGTTCACAAACAACGAAATACTGATAGGGACAACTTCCTAAGGAAGTTAATTAAGGGAAAGATCCGAACAGAATGGAATATTGATCAAAATAGTTTCAAAACCCTCAATCCGAAATAATAAGATTGTTTAACATTAACAACCAGCTTGTTAGTTTAAAATCAAAACGAAAAAACAGATTTAGTCGTACTCGAATTACATGATGCTGTAGATTATACAAAAAACACCTTTTTAAATGTTAAATATGTTAAAGTTTTCAAGAGGAAATATAAAAATGATCGAAATCTTCATTTTAAGTATAGTATTCCAAGTTTTAAAAGCATTTGAAATGTTTAAATACTTCAAAAGTTGTATTGTAAGTTAATGAATTCATAAACAATCAAACAACAAAAGGGTGTTGAAATATTTTGTAAATTATAAATAAGATATTGTTTCTTTCCATACATATCTTGAGTTCTCAAGATTTCTGATTTATAGAGGCTGAAGTATTGTATTAATGTCATTGACATGCATTAACAAGTTTTCGAGATAATACTACTTTGTATGAAATATCAAAATTTTATTCGGTAAGCATTGTTCAGTTGCAATTCATGCGAAGCATATTTACTTCCTCAGATTGATGATGACGTTTTCTGACCCGCATACTGATTACATCAGGAATTTCATCGTAGAACAGTCGTGATGGGATTCTTAATAATGGTAAAACGACATTGTCGACGAACTTTTTGATGTATTCGCTCTAAATACTTTGAAAAACTTATAAATCGACTGGTGCTTTCTTGGACAATTCAGAAATAAAAAATATATTGAATATAATTTTTCATTTGAGGATAATTTTGAGATGTTTAAGACTAAAATCTTTCGAACGTTGGATATTAACAAGGCAATTTTCATCCTGTTTATTGTATTTCTAAACAGATCAACAGATGATACTTCAAACCACTGGCGTGCGTTGGCTGTGTAATCACGAATGCCGTCTTCTCCCTGGTTCCTTCTTACTATCCACTTTGCCTTGGACAATAAACAACAAAAAACAGTTAGTTAGAAGAGAGCAGAAAGGAATAAGTGACAAGATGGTTATAACAGAAAGTATGAAGCATTTCGTGGAAGTCAACTCCTGAAGTCAATAGAGCTGTAACTGATCTGACGTCGAAGTTGTTGCTCGGGAAAGAACAAAACGAACTAAGAATAGTATAGAATTAGTACTGTAAAGTCGACTTTACAGTTTACAGACTTTACAATTACACTGAGAAAAGAAAATAAATAATAGAGAATTTTATTTGTAATTTTTTCTTGTGACATCCCGCTCGAACTGTTTTTCGTACCTTGCACGAGATTTATCCGGCAACGAATTGCTTTCTTCGGTAAGATCAGGTGGCGTGGATTCTTTTTCATCATCATTCATTGTTATTCATCAATTTAGACAAATCTTCAGATAAAACAAATAATTTCATAATATTTAAGGTTATGCAAAATCATCGAAGTGAAACTGTCATCTGTCACATTTGAGGAAAGTTAGAGTTGTCTACTCCGGAGCGTCCCGAGAGTGTTCTGCAGTGTCACTTTCACTACATGGAACACTCAAAACGCAACTTTCGGTATGTAAATGAATACACAACGAACAAATTGCAGATGGCGTCGTCTAAAAATAATAATTTACAGTATGTTTCCTAAAAAAAACATTGAGAAAGGGAATTATATCGTTTATCTTGTCGGTAATACAAGAATAACGCGTTGTATAATATATTAAGAAGTTTGAAAACAATTTGAATGTAAAGGGAATTGCAAACGACCCCGAATGGTGTCTTAACTGTTAAAGTTGTAGCCTCGTAAATATAAAAGAGAGAATCTTACTGTTTCGATTTGTTACTGAGAATAATTTTCTGAAACATCGAGATACTTTGTGTTTTCTCTAACAATTAATAACCCGATTACGGGAGACATTTATAACAAAATGCTGAAAACCAAAATGCAAATTCGACTTTACGTTAACGATAAATGTAAATTGGTGTATATCTAAGCGATTTTATAAGACTATCATTTGAATAATGGATAGAATCAGAGACAAATTTTTGGAATTTTAATCACTAATCGATGGTTAAAATATTTAAAAAATTATTGACTAGTACAACTTCGTCTACGTTACTTATGAGACGCCTACTAAGAGGTTTGTAGGGAGTAAAATATAATTATAAGGAACTGGAAACCCTCATATTCATAAAGTTAAAAAAATTTCAAGTTTCCTTGCAATATTCTTGCTTAAAATAGAACAAATACATTTGTTGGGCTTGTGAACGGTCTTTTTTTAAGTCTGCTTGTATTTCTAGACTCAGTTTTTACGTCTCTATTGAGGAAATGTCCTAATGGAACCTCTAGCTTTGTTTTGGAAGTGTTTGCGAACCAAACAAACAGATTCTAAAATTCCAAATATGTAATTTGAAGATAGAATAGAAGAGGTGCAAGACCTCCAGGAAGGCAAACCATACCGAAGATGCGATTCGAACAACGAGTAGTAAGTTGTTAGAGCAGTACGAGAATCGAGCTGTTCAGACACAGGTTTAATGGCAAAGCAAGCAGATGTTAATTTTTTTGTCAAGTTTTCTATATGTAAAGACCATTGAAGGGCACCATCAATATGTGGATCAAGAAATTTGATCGAATTTGAGGATCGTATTAAGTCATCGTTGAGTTTTAGAGGTTTTAAAGATAGTATAAAACCACCAGGACTTCATAGTTATGAGATCACTGCCCATGATCGAATGTAGAGCTTGTATATCTGGACCACTCCAAAAAAGAACCGGACCCAAAACTGAACCACTGCCGATTGGCAATTTACTTGAATCTCTACCATTAGCTTGTACCAATTGATTTCGACATTCATGGTAAGATACCAACCATTTTAATGGAATACCTCGGATGCAATAACATTTTAGTTTGTTTTGATTTATGATCAACAAAATCGAAGGTTTTAGCGAAATTACAAAAAAACTGAAGTCCTATAAAATTGAAGGTTAAGGTAGGAAACCAAATTGTTGAGTTGAGACAGAATTTTCGTTTATTGGAGAACATAAAACGTCAATCATTACTTTCGGAAAACCCAAAAATAACTTAGTTTATAATTTATCGATGCCGCAGGATGTTTTGTTTTGGATGCTGAGTAAGTCTCTGAGGAAGAGACTGTCAGTCCTTCTAAATAAATATGGAGAGTAGTATGGAAAATGAGATAAACAAGAAAATTTTTCAAATTTAATTCACTGGAATCATTTTCCGCGTCTCCTATATAATTGGAGGTAATTATGTGAATTTCAAATTAAGCCGACGATGTAAAAAAATATTTTCCCCGATAAACAATTTGAAAAAATACTTTATTTAATCTATAATGTCAATTTAATTTATTTTATGGGTCATTCAAGGAGAGCACGATTTAATATCGATGTAATATTTTGCTGAGCAAGGATTAATCCATTTGTTGGTCAGGACGATTCAATAATCCTTTCAAATATTGAGAAAATATTGTCCCGCAATCTAACCCACCGAATCCAACTAAACGAAAATGAAGAAATATGGCAGCGGAGAATTATATGGGTAACAGATTGGATTATATGAAAATAAAGTTTGATTTAAACGTAAAAAAGGGCGATTCAATAAATATTTGAAAGAGGATATCTACCAGAAGTTTATTTGTTATTAGTTCATTTTTCAAAATACTTATTCGGTTTCATATATGCTTTATTTAATCAAAATAATACCATAATACCAGTTGGGTTTTTTTTGCTTCACTACAATAATGATGCAGGTATGGGTATTCCATTCAGGCTTTCGTACGCTTTATATAGTTTCTGCGCTTTGAGAAAAGTTATTTACGAAGGTTTCTACTTGAGACAAACAAAAATTCGTAATTCGATATGACTTTATGTTTTTTCATATTTATCAATACACTTTGAACCAATTGTCGACTTGGTTTCCGATTAAGGTACCTCCAAAGCTTGTGATTTGAACAGTCCAGGTGTAGGAAAACGTTGAAATCTTTTGTTCTGCGCTGCTGTCTTCTCTATTCTTCAATATATATTCAAAAGAAGTCTTTGCTGATGACACGGTCTTAATTACAGTGAACAGTATCTGCAAGCAACATCAAAAAGACCAAAACCATGATTGTCTCCAAGACATCCAACCATCCTTCCATGTCTATCAACGTAATGACAAAAGATATAAGACCCAAGTATAGAAATATGATCATCGAGCAAGCAAGAAATGTGGATCTTTCGGGGGATACCGAGAATTTCCTGGAGCGCTCATATCAGTAACAAAGAAGAACCGATAGGGAACTTATAGAATTAATAAAAACTCGAAAAACCTCGTTTGTGAGACACTTATAAAGAAATGACAAATACATACTTTTGCAACTTCTGATCCAAGGGAAAATCGAAGGAAAACGTGGTCCTGGCGACGACAGGCTGCATTGCTGAAGAATATTCGCGAGTGGACCGGTTTAGACACTCAGACCCTGATAAGGAGATCCAGAGAGAGAAATAATTTAGCAGGGGTTATCGCCAAACTTCATTAGAAGATGGCGCCCAAAGAAGAAGAAGATGGAAATAAAAAGAAATCATTGGGTGGACTGTACGGCGGATCAACCAGCAATTCGATGTTTTTGTTTGAACTGACTATGCTTGAGAATAATTGCGATTGGTTTCAAACACTTCTGGCAAAGAAATGCTGGTCTACCATTCTACGTTGCTCTAATGGAACGGTGGTGACATGTTTAATTATTTAGAAAAAACAGGCGACCATTTGCTTCGAAGTACTTCGTACGCGAACAACTTCAATTGGATTTGACTCGTGTTGAGAGATCCGTACCAGATGGTGCTTCATCACCATCACCAAAAGCTGATCGGCACACCGCAGTTGGTTCAATCCACGTAGAAAATAATAGAAAATCATCGTTCATCGATTTAAATCAATTTTTTGATCAATATTAATATTTCAAGTAGCTGTAAACAAATCAAATACCACTCGTATTATAACACGTTTTGAGTACGTTCACTATTAACAATTTCAAACTTAGGCAATGTCAGATTTGTCACAATCACTCCAGTGTTGCCATATCATTTCGAATTAACTATATTTGTACTAGATAGTTCGGTAACCATGGAAAAAGAGTTTTTTTTTATAGAATTTCATTTTATTATCAATGTTGTTGTCTTCAAGGACGGTAATATGATTATAGTTCATATTATACCAAGCGCATCCGAATATACTGATGTCATAAGCTTGCCAGATGACTTTTGCGTTAATTGTCGATTGAGCTCTGGTGAGAAATAATCCGTCGTGACACATCAACGCAAAAATTCTACTACAGCTCCAAAAACTGCTCAGAAGCGTTTCACATAACCAAATACTTAATCAGCGCGTTCCTTTGATATATTTAAGGGCTCATCTCAATCAGCTTCACATCACGGTTATTCAAAATTATTTTGTGAAGTTTTTTTCATGTTTCACTGCGAGCATTGTCCTCGATAATCATTTCGCCTCGTTTAAACCCAGCAAACCACTTCTCTACAATTGATTTCCATGGGGCGAAATGCGAATAATATTTTTCAAGCAAAATATTACTTACAAAGTATTTTTTTGTCAAAAAATTAGGGCTAATTAAAAAAAATGGTATGAATTCAATACTAATCGCGCCTACGAACTTCTCAGTCCACATAATTTGATGGAATAAACACAAGTCCATGTAAAAAAATGATTTATTTATTTTTTCTAGTTTCTTATAATCATTATTATATTCAGGCAGCGTTGGAGGTTAAATGAGTTGCGAGGATCACAATTAACCCACGGTTTAACTTTGTAAATAAGCGATTAAGTTGAGTCAATCTGTATGTGGACCATGGAACGTCTTGAATCGTCTCGTTAAAATGCGTTGGTTTTTCTGGGATCTCTGAAAATAACGAAAAAATATTTATATTTTATCCACAACCACTTCACAACAAATCGAACTTTACTTCATTAATAAAAATATTTCTATTGGATACTGCGATCTTCAAATGCAATAAACCTTCGATAAAAAGTTGTGAACAGTTTACATCTAATTAACGTATAGTAAACATCGTTGGATAACTTCAAACCAATTTCTACACGTTTTCATTCCTAAAATCGTGGATTTTCAAGAAGTGCTGATCGTTTTTCTTATGTCCATAATAATCGGACGATGAATTTACCTGTTCTAAAGATTATACAAAGAGAGAATGCGCACTCTTCCTCTAGCAATTCCGTATTTGCGTTTTATTTTTTCATATATCGACCCGCTGGAAAATCGAATGAAACACTCTTTTATACCAAAGGCCCTATCGGTTTCGTCACGTCGAAGTTCTGTGAGATAATAGTCCTAGGGGCGGCTACAGAATAGTTATAATAACTGAAGAAATGATTATAGTTTTAAACGAAATTAGAAAATAACATTTGTACAGATAATTAACCTTAAAAAACGTCGAGGTGTCTCTTATTAGAGCTTGGCTAGTTCTAATTAATTCTAGAATTTGAATTGACTTTAAGTAAGTTAGATCCTCGCTACTACAATGCAAGAAGACCTTCAGTTGAATAAATAAATGTTATATTCATCTCGATTTTCCTTATACAACTTGTACTAGATTTAATATCCGCTGAAAATTTCTTCAATCCACAAATTCGATGACCTTCGTTGCGTTTTATCTAATGTTTATACTTTTCGTTTTCATTGGTTCACAAATTTTAGCGTATGAATGGAAATAGTCAATAATTTTCCCGTAGAACGATTTGGTTTTGAATACACTGTTTGGTTATTGAAATAATATTCAATAACCGAGCTCCACGACTACAAAATACTTGTTGCTTTTCGTTTCTGCTTTACTCCACCTACCAATATGGCATATTATGAATTTCCGACGTTGAACGATTCTTGTAACTCAAAATATCCAGAATTTATGACCCTCAAAATGCATTTATGCAATACGTCGTTTGCAAATTTACGATTTTAAAAAAAAAGGAAAACCTTGAAGCGAGATTTCGAAAAATTATTTAAACTCCTGTTCATGTCAGAACATATTTTCAAGAAAAATGGTACTTGGATACCATTAGAAATCACTTAAGGTGAAATTTATGGGGTGGAAATTTTCCGTTAGAAAACATACTTATTGTTTGGAGTTTTAACTTTAACTTTATAAAAACAAGGCAGGAAATTTGTCTGTTATATAAGAATGTAAAATTTAAATCATATTTTGATAAACAAAAATATTTCAATTGACTGGAATCAAGTACCTTGTAATAATTGCGACGCTGTGTACATAGGACAGACATCTCGGTATTTAGATAATAGATTAAAAAGTCATTAATACAATAAACAAATTAAACTACCTCAAGAAATTCTAACATATCAGAAAAAAAGATGTATTTAATCATAAAAATTGGAAAATAATTAACACATAGTCAAATACAGGAAAAAAATTTAAAAATGAGGAAGCCATCGATGGTAAATAATAATAAGACCTAAATAATGTCAGTTAAATTTATAATTCTCTTTCGTAAATATCGAACTTTGAATAATTTAATTTTTCTCAATATTTTTTTTTTGATAAAACGTTTTGATTTATGCCAGAGAGGAAAAATAAAAAGTCCTACAAAGTGGACTGATTCCCTAGTCTGCTAATCATACTCAGATCTATTGGTTACAAATCCCGTTTAAAAATGTCACGAGACGTTTTTTGTATTATTTTTCATTTTATTTTTGCCCTAAAAGATTTCTTTAAAATCACGTTTTTTGAAATACGTTTGAATTATTGATATATGTACAAAAAATGTTAGTAGTCGTAATGAGCGAGATAGCTGACGATCTTGAGTAAAAAGTGAGCGAGATAACAAATTATTTTGACTCAAAATAAGAGAAAAAACTATGTTAATATCACTTTGCACATATCTGATACCTCATACACCACCAAATGGATTTTCAGACATTAACATAATGTTGAATTAGTTTTTCCCCATATTTTAAGTCAAAATAATTTGCTGTCTCGCTCATTTTTACTCGCTCATTACGACTACTAACATTTTCTATTCATTTATCAATTAACGTTTTTTTATTTGGTGTTCAGTTCATTCCACAACACAAAATGTCGAGTTCGACAGTTTTTAGTCAATATTTCATTTCATTTTCTGTACACATCCGTTTCGAAAATAATCGATTATGTCAGCGTCGTGACGTGAAAGATTATAATCGATTATTTATCGATTGCTCGGTTATATAATAGATGCGATTCCAAATCGTTTCATTCGATTCATTTTAAATGCAATGGAATTTTTTGGTTTCTCGACATACATCACACGTAAACAGTAAAAATTTCCTACATTTCGTGAATCATCCCGAACTTGTTTTCGAATCGAGAAGGGTTCCAATGTAAAAACGTCATCCTGTCGATATTCGTTACGACCCTAATTTATCATTTGGAAGGTTATTTCCCTTTATCCTATAGCAAAAGTGTATCAAAATTCTATTATATCCAATCAGAATTTTAAAAAATTCGAGAATAAATCGACGTTTGATAATTTTTTGATCGCATATAATGTGTATTAGCCTCTTTCAAAAATGGATATTCGAGGCGGAAATTCATTCATATTCATCTGATCGTGACATTGTTTTATCAAACTTTACGAACTCAACTATTATTACAGAGTAATTTCAATAGCGCAAGCGTGAGTTCTGTTCAATGGGAGAACAAGTGTCACGCTCCACTTTATTATATTTTATATCCATTTTATGGTCCTTCGAGCCGGATCAAAATGTTAACTCGTTCGTGAAATGATTCTCTTTTCGAAAGACCAATTGAATTGTCTTATTTCATACACTTTATTAATGAGATATATTATAATAAATATAATAACATGGAATCATATCAGCGCCGATATAAAATAAGGTGCTAACACCATCAATTAGACTTACCTCAAATTTTAACGCTTGTTTAGACTCGTAGCTCCTCTTGGCTAAAGCTACCCGCACCCATTCGGGTTTATCTGATATGGCAATATGCAGAAGAAACCGTATGCCCAATAAAAAGTGTTCGAGGAATATGAATAGCAACAACCATTCGATATCGCTGAAACTAGGCGCAGATTGCCTAATAGGAGGACTGAGGTATAACAAACCGCAGTTGGTGAGTATAGAAAGAGCGCCAATCATTTCGAAAGATCTCTGCAATAAAAGAAAATTAAGAAATTCGATATCTATTGTAAATATCTACTAACCTGCCATGCACCAATATCTTTAACTCTTCTACACGTAGGTCTTTGAAATATTTTACAAAATTTAAAAGCGTCTGCTCGTATTTCGATCACATTATTCAGTAATGCCCAAAGGGCAGCTAAAGGATAAACCGACGAAAACAAAAAGACAAATCCGAATTGTATGAAGAGTTCTAAATAATCATCGTAAGTGCCTTCGTAGATATCCATATCGCTTTCGTCGATCGCTTGTTTGATTCTTGAATCTTCTTCGGGTATTTCAGGCATTATTATATTGGAAAGTGGGTTTTCTTTTGCTGTAACAGTTTTATCTTCTCGACATGCCTTTGGCGCTTTGAAATCAACTTTATTTGGAAGAATATTGCCGATTTTTAAATTGTGAACCTGAAATAAATATGATTTTGACACATGATGTTTGAAGAAAAAGTGAAGCTTCAAATTATTACCTTCATCATGTAGTATTTTATTGCTAGTGGTTGTACGGTTTCTTGGAAATGGTTGATGGTTTGATTGACAATGAGCATAGTTTGTAATTGACTTCTCAGCATCTCCATGTCCTTAGTGATGAAGGCGATGTAGAAAAGGGACATGAAATTATTGACGAATTCGAATAAAACTAATTTTGTTACACGATGTCTCTCGTACTGAGACTGCGTTCGGTGGTTTTCTGAAAATATTGATTTCCTTAAAATATGAGAATTTATCGTTGATAATCTTTTGGTAATTAAATTCTATGATTGGTTTAGATTTGTAACAGGAAAGAACAATAGTTTGCACTCATTCTAGAACTATTAATTGTCATGAGTAGCGTCATTGATAGGTTTTGCTGCCCTTGACCATAAAATTAATTTTAAACTTTAGTGCAAAATCCGTTAGGGGGTGAATCATTGATAACTGCTCAATAACAAATATTAAACGTGTAGAAATAAATATCAACAACAAAAAGAATAATGAGAACTACAGAGATGAAAATACTGCGAACCATCAAGGCAGCCACCCTCAGGGACCGAATAAGGATCGATTACGTAAGAGAAGAAAAGATTCTGGAGGGATCACGTAGAAAGATTGCCAGAAGACAGATGGTTTAAAACTCAGAGACCGAACACACGCAGACCTGTAGGCAGACCACCAAAGAGGTGGTACGACAGCTGGAGTTCAGCTTCTCGGGAAGATCCAGAAGAAGGGCCAAACGTACAGGATTGAACAGGACCTGGTCCTATTGAAAAAGAGGAAGAAAAAGAAGAAATATATATCACGGAAGAAATATCGCACAAAAAAGTGATAAAAATCATAAATTCTTGTATATCATGTTTAAAATTTGAATTTGAACGTGGCGTTCGGAAGCTGTGATCTAGATCTCGTTTTGGGTTGGGATCCAAAAATCTGCTGAGCTCGGGTTATAGCGTCTAAAGAGAAATATATCAGTGGTTTATACGACGGTTTGCAATACCTTCATATATTTATATATAATAATATATTTCACAACTAATTGAAAATTACACTTTCCAGTGCATTTTATTTAATTGGTTTTTCCATCTTGTTGCTTACCATCATTACTAGATTCTGTGTTTTGTTTATGGTACTAGCCATCGATATAACATCATCTTCAAATAGTATTGAATCAATTTTTTCTAATTTTGAATAGTTATAGCCGCGATTATAGTATTCAAATTGGTGTTTTATTAGTTATTTTATCTAAAACTAATGTGACTTATAATGGACTTGGTTCTGGTTTTCTTTATAATTTCATTGCTGCAATTTGTATTTTATACTCATCGGACTTCTACTGTGTCTAACGATGTTTATGATAATTGTTAGAAAATCTTATTAGGGTGAAGACTACCAGTCTTATTTCCGTTAAGGATTGTCTTGAAGCTCAAAAGATTGTAGCGAATATAGAATAATTATAGTCGTTAGAAATTTTCAAAACGTATATCAATATCACGTACACTTTTACACTGAAGATCATCGTCAAACTAATAAAAAACACGGATTTCCAAACACGCTGTATACGATATGGATTCTTTGTCGATTCCCTACACGAAATAAATTTCGTTCAAAATCAAACTCTTGCATAATTTAAACGAAAAAGCTCCGGCCTCGATGGCACGGGGGAAAAGTCAGGAACCATTGTAATGGTACATAAACATTTCCTTATAAAAACTGTTATGTTGAGTGACGAATGTTCGGTTAACTCGCGCTGAATTTTTAATACGAAAATAACATCGTTGAGTCAAGAGAAAAAAGCAGATGATCGCTGGATATTAGACTTATGAATCAATAATAAGTTAGCTAAGGTAAAAAATTGGGATATGTATTATTATTATTATTATTTCATAGGATTTTTATCGATATTGGAACCTTATAATTCAATTCAATTGTGCTCTGTAACGATTCCTTAATGGATGTACGTGTTGTGTTTATGTTTATCTAAAGAATTCAAATCAATTGGAAGGCTACAACAAATAAATAATTAACCTACAATGGTAAAGTCAAAGAAGTGGTAAAATCGAGTCGCAAGTCTTGTACGAGGTAAATATAGCTGAAGGTTTAAAGTCTTCAGCTGAAACTAATGATGTAATTTAAGTTCTCTAATAACAAAGAACCTTATTCAAAATTAGGTTCCAGGTGAAGCCAATTTTTTGGGAACCTATTGAAATGCAGAAATCGTTGACTTCCTCAAGAGTAAAATGTGCTGTTACATAAACATTATGTACCAAAATCTTAAGCAGGAAGAGACATAATTCCAAATTGCAAAAAAGGAATCGACGGAAAAAAGATCTTTGAAATATATAGCAAATTTGAAAACCCTTGAAGTAGCTTTGAAATAAGATTTATCTAATACGAAATATATCGAAACATCAATAATTTTATTAAATTTCTCATTTCCTAGACCTTTTGATATATTAATGGATCTAAATGTTCTTGATTTTAGGTCTCTTTTATTTTAAAATTAGTTTTTTTTTAATAATTTTTGGAAGAAAGATAAAATTTGACGTTTCGACTTTATCAAAATATGATATTGACACTGACAATTTGCGTATTTATATTAATCACTAGATCAAAAACATCAAAATAAGAATAAAATTAAAATAGGAATTTGTTATAATAAGAAAAATTAATTTTTCCTCAGTCTTTACATCGCAATATGTAGCAAACAATCTTAATCAATTAAATTAGTTGTAGTTTTATTAGGATTTACAAATTTTTTATCATTTTTTTTTCGTTTTTATGAATGTGAACCATTTCTAAAAATTCCCTTCTTCGTGTATTAGATTCTGTTCCAAGAATTTTCGATTCTTTACAATTGAATTTATGTTTAATTGATATTTCGTTAACATAATTATATTTTTTTATTGTATTGATGACCTTTAAGTCTGTTTTCTGAATATTGAGAGGCCTGCCCTATGTAAACAGCGTAAATTCTAATAAAACTACAAATAATTTGATTGATTAAGACTGCTACATATTGAGATGTAAAGACTGAAGAAAAATTTTTCTTATTAGAACAAATTCCTATTTTGATTTTATTCTTATTTTGATTTATTGTTTAATATAAATACGTAAATTGTCAGTGTCAATATCATATTTTGATAAAGTCGAAATTTTAAAATAAAAGAGACCTAAAATCAAGAACATTTAGATGCATTAACATTAATAATTTCACCTTTTAATTTGTAACTAAAACAGACTCAAAATGAAGACGATTTATAAACAAAAAGGTGAAAAGCTACAAAAATATATATAAAAAATGTACGAAATTTCAACGCTACTTTTTTTGATAAATTTTTGTTATACTCACCCCATTCTGTAAGATACGTCGCTAGCTGCCTATAAATTACGTTCATGATAATTACAAGCACAGAATAAATGATGCTCGGAACGCTGACGTAAGATTTCCAATCTTCATTTTTTTTCGCATAATCTTCAGCCCAAAAAGACATCAACATAATAACAAAGGCGACAGTTAAACATACAAATACTATTGGTATAGATACCACGTACATCTAAAATAAGGAAATCATTTCTGAATTAATTATAAGATAAGAAATAGTTTATTGTTTTGATTATTTAACTTTTTATTGCAATATGGGCCAACGAAAAGTTGAATTGAGTTGAGGTTTTAGAATGATATTTAGAGCTGTTGGGATTATAAACACAGTTTATTAAGAAATTGTTGACGATTCGTTAATTATAACGAAAATATCCAAACTAAAAACTATGAAGAGTCAATCCAAAAAAAGAAATCTACAGGTTCGGATTCAATTTTTAATTACATTGTCTAAAACTAAAATAGAAAACAGGTATTATCCCACAAGGAATGTAAGCATCCAGTAGTAATTTTGACGCTGCATGTAACATAAATTCAGTCGAAACTGAAAATTCATGATACCTTTGGATTGGTAATGAGGAACATTTGGAAGGTAAATTGATGGAGTGCAGTTCAAAAATTTTCCAGAATAACGCTAATGTAGAAAAAGGATGAATTCGATATGTTTACGTTAAACAAGATTTCTAGATATTATTTGTATAATATAATATACCTTAACATAGGTTAGGTATCTAGGAGCTTGCGGTCGCACTTTGCCTGTGATTGCATCGACGCCCATTGCTCCTCGAAAGTTTGGTCTGGGTTCATCCATACTAGTCATACCTATGGTACCCCATTGATATGCCAGCTCGTTACTTTTTCTTCTCCACATCTATAATTAAAGTAATAAGTGAACTCGAGTGAATTTTCGTTTCTAACAATGATATTTAAAAACACTCGCATGGATTCTCATGAAAAATTTTTGTATTCGATTTAGTTTCATCTTTATGATAATCTCTTCAATAATATATGTTAGCATAAATTCTGTTTTCATTCATTTCATTATTTATTGTTTTATGTTCAATATTTCACTAGTCGTTTTCGACTAATTTAGAATTACGAGGTCTGGCTATTAAATAACGAGTTTTTCTCTCGTGCCGAAACCATGAGCGAGTATCAATCTCAAATTTCTCGTTAAATTGAAAAAAAATCCGATTGAGTGCTATAAATTGCTGCAAAAGGCCTATGGGGACAATTCTCTATGTGATACATAGAGATTTTGAGTAGTATAAACTCCGGTCCCAATGGCACTCACCAAAGAAGACTTCCAGCACTGATTGGATCAATGGAAAAAACGTCTGGAAAGGTGTGTGACGAGGGGAGGGGAGTGTATTGAAGGGGAGCATTCGAATGTAGAATAATTTTTATAATAAGACCCTTTTTCGTAACCAGTCTCGTTATTTAATAGCCAGACCTCGTATTTTATAAGTAAACTAGGCAATTTATATGGAAAGTAGTTGTTTCCCGCGGCTGTACTACTGTATTTCCACTAAATCCATAGATGAAATAAAGTAAAAATTATTGGAAAGCATTAGTAAATCCAATTTATCTTTTTGATATGCCAAATAAAGATAGAGTGACTTATAATAGTTACTTAAGGTTCAAGGCAATTAATTCATACTTTTTATCATGAAGCGTTTTACATTGTTTTCGAAGTCGCCCAGATTCAAAAATACTTGTAAATTGAGGCTACCAGAATAGGTTATGATTACCGCGTGTAGTAATGCAGCTAAATGATATGATTATTTTTCAAAAATCGATATTAATGTTTTTCTTTCGTGCCGATTTCGAAAAAAAGATCACATACATCATATACATCTAGGCTGTTTCACATCTTCATTTCACCTTGATATTCAGTTGGTAAATAATGCCAAGATTTTCCGATTTATTGGTGTGTTGGAATTCATTCCATTCATTTTTCAATTTCTACCACAATTAGGAATATTTTGATATAAACCTTAAGCAAGTTATTATTAAAAAAGTTCCAATACAATTGAAAGAGTTCTAAAATCGAAACGATTTTTCAGCAAAAGCATATATATTTGAAGGTCTGAAAATTGAAAGATTCCTGAAATTATTTTTCTCAAAATTAGAATTTGATTCGTTCTTATTTGGCCACTAGTTTGAATTTTTCACTTTCAAACAAAACATGGTCACATTTATATAATTTCGTAATTCAAAATTGTAAATTACGGTCACAGATTTTCATTTCGTAATTTTAAACGGCATTTATCACAAATTTCGGCTGGAAAAATGGATGATTAATGATGTTTCGATTTTGTAAAACAGGAATAACGACTTTATACGACATCATTTTTCATATTGACCGATAAACGTTTTCGTTTTGTAATTTAAAACCAGGATAAACGGCAAAACAAATAGAAAGATTTGGAAATCCATCGGAATGATTGGCGAATTTAAAGTGGGATGAAACTGGCAGTTCCTTTAGAATTCTCGGCTATTGTAATTCAAATCAAAATAAAAAAAAAACATTAAGGTAAGTGCATATCTAAAAGAGAAACGGGTTGCTGAAATAATAAATAGACTAGTCGATATTTTAAGTGATTGCGAAATTTGTTTTGTATAATACAAAGTAAACAAAAAATAGATGATTCTAGAATCATCTTGTTTGTTTCAGACAGTTGTGTCTGTGTCATGATAACACGTGCTTCTCAAATAGACGCGTTTTCATAATGAATAATTGAAACAAGCTACACTTCAAGTTTTTTTTTGTTACGTCGTATCTGCGGATTACGAAACTAAAAACTAAAACCGTTTAACAGTGTGTATAAGAAATTCTTCAAAACGGGGCTCCGTTTCCGACGCGCCGCGTTCCGGACGAACGGTAACTGTAATAACTAACAAAAATATGGAAACAGTGGCAGTTAAGCAACTGAATCAATCTGCAGTGCGACTTTCAGGAAACTTCAAATATCCGATTCAAAACGACGATTACTGAAACGCACACACTATATCGAGTTTACCGTCTACGTCTTCTCCACTCACTTTACGAGGATGATTTCGATCGCAGATTGGAGTTTTTCTAATAGTACCTCGGAACGTGTACAGGAACCACCAGAATCCACATGTCTTTATTGAAGAAGAATTAAACCTGTCTGGGGTGTGTGTGTGTGTGAGTGAGCAGGAGCTAAATTTATCTGGAAACGCTTGAAAATTTACGTTGGCAATTCGGCAACGATTCAATACTCGCGAACATCCAACGTTATATGTGCAGAAGTACCTCGATGTTCATTTTGGAGAATGGATACGCAGACGAGGATTCGTTGAGTGGTCAGCGTTGTCAAGTGTGGGGCCTTCCCGACCTTCGACTTGGAATTGAGGAAGAATTTGAATTCCTTCGATGATAGATCCGCTTCGCTTGAACAAGATTGGCATCAATTCGAGCACTTTTTCGAATCCCTTTTGTAATTTGTTTTAATAAATTCATTTTGACGCTGCATTTTTTTCTCTTAAAGCAAATTCGTTGGCTAACTTATGCCGACCTCTACATCAAAGTTCAGATCTCATATTCTTATAATTCACTGGAAAAGTACGAGAGTAGGTTGAATCGTTTTTCTTTGAAACTAGTTCCAATCTAATTATTGTATCGATGTGGATCTATTAAGGCTGAAAATTCCCTACGTCTTGGCAACGCCCTTTGCCAGCATTTTCATAACAGTACTTAGGAGAGTAATTTCAAATCCTATGAACAAAACTGAGATTGGATAGTTTCCTAGTTAACACATATGGGGTTGAATTTCACTTTCTCCATCAATATTAATTATTGTTATGATTAGATCAACACAAGCATCTTCTAAATTGAATCTAGTCTATCACTCTCGAAATTAATTATAGACTTACTTCTTAATAGAATAGATATAGAAGTTGTGGATACGTTTGGCAACTCCGTCTTCATTGGTGGCATTAATATAATCCTTGTAGTATATCGAATTTTGACTTCATTCGTTTATATTGGCGAAGGAGTCGGTTTTAATACCATTTCCGTTTGTCAATAGAAACGAGCAAGCTGTTAACGAAAGGAAGTTGATAAGGGAGAAAGTCTCTGAAGTTGGAGTTGAAATTTTATTAAAAACTACGGTAGCAACGTTATGTGAAGGCGTAGTTCGTGTGAAATCACTATTTACATATGAATCGATTATTTTTAATTTAAGATTTAAAATATTTGTAGTTCTGTTATAAAGAAATTGATGAAGGTACTATATAAGATGGAAAATGGATGAACTGGAATAAAAGTACCTTGTGAATTGTCAAGAAACTACCAATTTGGTATACCAATGGCTTTTGAAGCAATTAGTTTCATCAAATTCTGGAAATGAAATGAAACATCAAGTGGGATCAAAATAATTGTTGTAGATATGAAAACCTCGAAGTCTAGTTAATTAAAAATACCATTGGATATTTAGATGCAGAAAGATCATCAATGGAAATGAAAGATATGAGAAAAAATCTAAAAGTCATATAAACATTAGGGTATTTTCGAATACCGTGGGTACAAAAATGAAATTGTATTATAGGTACTTGAATAAGAAATTGAGAGAAAAATTGTGCGAAGAACGAAATAATGACGATAAAGTAGTAAAACGGGTAGAAAAATATCTGAAGTAAGTAAGACAAAGTACAATCTTATCGAGGAGAAAGAAATTGAAAGCTATATATAAATCACTAAACAGAATCTATGATAATTCGTGTGAAAGGCAACAGCAAATGAATGAGTAGATGAAAAATTAGGCATAACATCAAGGAAATGTAAGCGAAGGTACAACACAGTTTATTCGGAGTTCATCAGACGATACGCTTTCACAGTATTTCCATGGATAAAGGTAATTTGTCTGACAGAATTACGAAAAGACTCTACGTATAGGACAAATGTTGCAAGCAATAATTCCTAGTTCGTTCGAATTAAAAAAAAATATAAGATTGAAAAAAAAATTATAGGAGAGATAGACATTAGCCGCGATAATGGATAACTTATGGAGAAATGACCTGGCACGGAAAACTCGTAGAAAGACATAAACTGAGGAGAATGGGATCCCCTTGTGCAAATACTTTTACCAGACTTAAAAGAGTATTGCTAAATGACATATTGTGACGACGATATACTTTAGTCAATTAAAAAATATAGTATAATGATGCTTCATTGATTTTTGCATTCAAACAATCCTAAAATACCGAAGCCGTAGCCTTCCCTGCTAACTTGGACGCTTCGAACGTGGTTCGCCGGCTGTAGTCCACTCAGATGATGATCTTTTTGTTTCCAGAGTGAAGTGATGGATTCATTTTTCGTTCATTCTCACATATCGATGCAAAAAATCTGATTTATCTACTGTAAACATGACCAAACACTGCTCTGAATCATCGACACCTTGTTGTTTTTGATCGATTGTGAATAAACGCGGCACTCATTTTGAAAAAAGTTTTCTCGTAGTGAAATGTTCATGCACATAATGTAAACTGCGTTCTGGTATCTCAATTTACGATTAGATATAACTAATTTGTGGACTTTTTTGATATTTTCTGTAGTAACCACCTCAATTGAACGACCAGAACTTTCTCCATCTGTACGACCACGTTTAAATTCAGTAAACCAATAACAAATAATTCTTTTCGATGGATCAGAGTTTGGTAACGTTTTTCAAGCCATTGCTGAGCTTGTACACTATTTTTTTTTCATCGTGAAGATGCTATTTCAATTGAAAAAAGTGTACGAACCCCTTAGATTTTTAATCCAGTCTTATGTTAGTTTTGCTCAATCTATCTCGAATGAAACATCATATTTTAGTTTATTTTGTTCTGAATATGCGAAATTTTTTATGAAAAACAATTTTTTTTTCATAAAATCGCATAGGAACAAAAGTTAACGGCTCGAGTTTGAAATTAAATTTGATATAATATAGATTCAATTAATTTGTAGTCAACCAAATTATGTATTAATGTAAATATGAAATGTCGGATTTTTAAAAAATTGTTAATTCGGTCCCATCTTCACATTATCATAACTCCTTTGAGCGACTTGTTTTGTATTATAGTTATTATTAACACGTTCACATTAACATTTATTTGTAAGAAAATTTTTTACATAGCTTTAACAACAGAACTTATTATATATCTCATTTCTTCCATTCGCTCAGTAGTCGGTTGGTCGGACAGCGTTGCCAGTTTTCATGAGTTTTGAATTAATTCTGGCGTGAACATACTCCCCGCGTTGAAAGCATAAGGATGGCTTTCAAAGGTCAACTGGAAGGGGGCAGATTTTTTGAAAGCTTCTTTTGATGATTTCTCCAGAGGGAGTTCTTATAGAAGCGACCCTAGCGATACCGTCAGGGCCTCTATGGAGCTTGCTGATTCTACCTAATAACCACTGAGTGGGCATAGTGTTCTCGCCTTTCACTAAAACGAGAGAATCTTCTACTAGATGGCCTTGGTTGGACTTCCATTTGGTGCGTCTTTGGAGCTCCGCAATGTACTCAGATTTCCATCTGTTCCAGAAGTGCTGTGCTAATTGTTGTACGAGCTGAAATCTGGAAAGTCGATTCATTTTTATGTCGGTGACATCTTGATCAGGTGCTGCAATTATTGGTCTTCCAATCAAGAAGTGAGCTGGGGTAAGAGGTCCAAAATCGTTGGGATCAGAGCTCAGTGGGCATAAAGGACGCGAATTCAAAATCGCCTCGATTTGTGCGAGAACTGTGGCAAATTCTTCAAATGATAAATGAACTTGGGTCAAAACGCGCCTTAAATGATGCTTTACGCTTTTGACAGCTGCTTCCCACAAACCTCCGAAATGAGGAGAGTAGGGTGGTATAAAACTCCACTCTATATTCTGAGAGCTACATTTCTCGATTATAGTGTTGCTGCCATGTTTTAGAAAATCCTTTAGCTCTCGCTGTGCCCCGACGAAGCTTGTTCCATTGTCGGACAATATTTTTGATGGTTTGCCTCGTCTAGAGACAAAACGATATAGCGCTTGAATAAATGATTCTGAAGAAAGGCTAGAAATCAATTCCAAATGGACTGCTTTAGTTGATAAACAAATAAATACGCCAATATAACATTTACTTAAACGACAACCTCTACCTTTCTTATCGTTAATCATAAATGGCCCCGCGTAATCAACTCCCACTATTGAAAATGCACTAGAAGGATTAGTTCTATCGCGCGGTAAGTTGGCCATAATTGGCTGTATGGTTTTAGCATTGAATTTGAAGCATTTCACACAATTCTTAACAGTCTTTCGTGCAAGATTTCTACCGGATATAACCCAGTAATTTTCTCTTATAGTGCTTAAGAGCAGCTGAGGGCCGCCATGCAATAGGCGTTCATGTTCTTGTAAAAATAGTAGCTTTGAAAAATGATGCTTTGAATTGATCAAAATTGGATGCCTTTTGTCAAAGGAGTAATTTGAATGTTTTAGTCGCCCTCCTACGCGTAGCAAACCATCGGGTTCTAGAAAGGGACTAAGACTTAATAGATTACTATGGGAGCTCAAAGGCTTGTTATTTTTCAATGTTTCAATTTCGGTAGAATACGATTGAGATTGACAAATTCGAATGAGACATTTTAGAGAATCACTTAACTCCTGTACTGTAAGAGAACCGCCTCTTCTGCGATTTCTCTGAAGACAATTATCCTTAAATCGTAAAATGTATGCCATTGTTCGTTGCATTCTTGAGAAATTTGAGAAACGTTCAAAGGGAAAACTCAGGGTAGGGGGCGCAACATTGGTCAGAAGACTGGATTTAAGTTCAGGTAAATCATGAACCACCTCCAGCTTGTCATTGGGCCAAAAACTTGGGTCCTTAGCTAGCCAAGTAGGGCCGCGCCACCACAAATCAGAGTTTAAAATTTGACTAGGATATATTCCCCTTGAAGCAATATCTGCTGGATTATCGTGGGTGGGGATGTGCCTCCAATCGGCGTGTTTAGTGAGAGACTGAATTTCTGCCACTCTATGGGCCGTGAATGTTTTTAGCAGATTCGGGCTTGTGCGTACCCAAGCTAGAGTTATAGTTGAGTCCGACCAAAGTGTGAAAGATTTGAATTGAATTTTCAAAGCAGTTTTAGCTTTATCTGTTAGGCGGGCTAGAAGCAATGCTGCGCATAATTCCAACCGCGGGATTGGTATTGTTTTTATAGGTGCCACCTTTGCCTTGGCGCATAACAGGGATACATGAACCTTTTGATCGGAATCAATACTTCTCAAATAAACACAGGCTCCGTAAGCCTTTTCCGAAGCGTCAGCGAAACCATGCAGTTGTAATTCAACAGCATTCTTGCAAATAGCTTGTCTGTTTAACTCAAGATCGTTCAAAATAAGAAGCTCCTTCTCCAACCTTACCCAATTTTCAGATATAGCTTTTGGAATAGCGTCATCCCAAGCTAATTTATTTTCCCATAATTTTTGCATTATCATTTTTGCGATAATAGTACATGGGCTTAGTAAACCAAGGATGTCGAATATTTTTGATATAGTAGATAAAATTGTGCGTTTTGTGACCTTTGTACCTATAGGATTGGTATGAATTTTATATTGAAGCTTATCGTTATTGCAAACCCATATCAAGCCTAATGTTTTTGTTTTGCCATCATGCGCAAATTCTAGTATATCGGATTTTAAATCATTTGAACTTATATTTTTGAGCGCGTTGGTGTCGTTAGAGCACCATTTTCGGAGTGCGAAACATCCCGATTTAAGAGTGTCACTTATCGCTTTACATATGTATTGCGCATGCTCAAGTGTAGGTGCACCTGTTAACAGGTCATCTACATAAAAGTCGTGCTTAATGATTTCGGCTATTTCCGGGTTCATTTCTTGAATATCCTCAGCGAGTTTAGCTAAACAGCGTATTGCAAGATAACTGGCAGAGGCTTGCCCGTATGTAACGGTATTTAGCTGGTAGACTTCCAGGTTATCACTCGGATTTTCGCGCCATACAATTTTTTGCAAATGCCTTTGCTCGGGCGTTATTGAAATTTGCCGGTACATTTTAACTATGTCTGCCGAAACTACATAGTTATATTTCCTAAACCTTAAGACTATTGATAGTAAATCGTCTTGTAAAACGGGTCCAATGACTTGAATATTGTTGAAGGATAGACCGTTGCTAGAGGGCGCTGATGCATCGAAAACTACCCGTAGTTTTGTGGTCAAACTCTCTTCTCTCAAAACTCCGTGATGCGGCATGAAATATTCGAAGCTTGAATCATTGCCGTTACAAATTGTCATATGGCCTAGCTCTTTATACTCGTTCATAAATTGTATATATCTGCTGTGCAGCATTGGATCTCTCCTGAATTTTCGTTCTAATGCATAGAAACGTTTTTCGGCTTGAGCTTTCGACTCACCTAAACTAGAAGGTTGTTGCTTCAAAGGTATAGTGACTGTAAAACGTCCGTTCGCGTCTCTGGTAGTAGTTTTGATGAAATTGTCCTCGCAAAATTGTTCATCTGGAGAAAGTTGTCGCGTGCTAGATATTTCCTCGATTTCCCAAAATTTGGCTATTGAATTTAATAATTCCTGGTTTATACTTAAATTACAAGAAGCCTTTTCAACGTTGTTAGTACTTATTTGCCCAGATACAACCCAACCTAGCACTGTATCAATTAATAGCGGCATATTTTTTCCTAACGAAATTTTGTTATTGCTTAAGATTGTCCAAAATAGGTCCGCGCCAATGAGCATGTCTACTGGTCCGGGAATATTGAATTGTGGATCAGCTAGCTTTAGATCACCTGGAATCGCCCAAGATTGCGTGTTGATTCGACAACACGGCATCACACTTGTAATCTCTTTTAGAATATAACAATTGCCATGCGCTTTAAAATTGGTATGTATAGATTTAAATGAAACCTTACACCTTTTACTGACCTTTGAAATATTGTTTGAAATTCCGAAAATTGAAAGATCTGTTTTATGTGTCGCAATATTCAAACGCTTTTGCAAATCCTCCGTTATGAAGGAAGTTTGAGAACCACAATCTAATAACGCTCTTGCTTTGTGAAAATTATTGAAATTGTCTGAAATGAGTAAACAGGCGGTAGATAATAGCACCTGCCCCGCCGCTGGTACCACTACGCCACTGCTTAGTGCTGCGGAACTTGAGCTCGCGTTGTCCGCTATCTCGAGTTTTTCATGCAAAATTGTATTGTGCCAAGCTTTACACACTTTGCAAGGCCCTAATTTACACTGTTTGACAGAGTGACCCGAACGCAAACAGTTATGGCAAAGATTTGATTTTTTGACAAAATCTTTTTTTTGTGTTATGGTTAATCCGAGAAACTCTGCACAACGATATATTGAATGCCCTTTCTTGCAATAGGAGCATGTATATGTACTTGAGGTCAATGACCTTACTCTACTTTGTTTATTGAATTTATTTTCCTCATTACTAAATTTTGAATCTGATTTATTTAAACTGAGACTGTTCTTTGATTCTAACATATTAAGAAAATTGGAACGTTTTTGTAAAAATTGTAGGAATTTATCTAACTTTGGCAATTCTTCCTGATCTCTATTTTCCCTTTCCCATTCAAGGTTTGAGCTAGTATCTAATTTATTAGTAATCCAAAAAATTAGTAGAGGATCCCAATTAGTTATATTTTGCCCCAATTGTTCAATAGATCCCAAATGTTTGTGAATATCGTCAGCTAAATTTTGTAGTTTTTCAGCTGTCGGTTTTTGTATATTTTCTAATGAAAAAATAGCTCTAATATGTTCATATATTAATTTTTTAGTATTGTCAAATCTTTTTGAAATTGTGGCCCATGCCACTTCATAATTGTCGGCCGTATATTTGATTTTGGAAATGGACGCCGCTGCTGTTCCTCCTAGTGCACTTCGCAAGTAATAAAATTTTTGAATATTATCTAATTTTTTACTATCATGAATAAGGCATTTATATGTGTCCCTGAATTCTAACCAATCTTCAAAGTTTCCACTGAATTTAGGAAGTGATATATCCGGAAGCTTTATACCCTCGTTTTTACAACAAGCTTTGTCTGAAATCACGCTAAGATTTGTATCATTATCGTGATTATTGTAGCCTTGTAAAATGTTTTTAGCAACAGCGATTGCATCATAATATGAATTTTCAAATCTCTCTCGTTCGATTAATTGCTCATCTAAATTTATATCATCCTGTAACTCTATTTCTAATTGATATGATTTGAATTCGTCAAGATAATTTTCGGCATCACGTAACCTATCTTTTAATTTTGTAACTTCTGTTTGGCTTAAATTAGATATAGTTGCAAATTCATTTACCGCTTTTGTGAAAATAGTTAACTGAGCTTTAATTACACCTCTTTTCTTTATTAGTTTGCCAAGTTCTGCCATTTTATATTATCAAATTGTTCAAGCACAAACAGAGAAGCTTTGAAATCGCAAATGGAAAGAAAAATTCGGAAATAAATAATTTGGAACAAACTCACTCTGATTTCGGTCGAACTGCCTGATTCTTGCAATTGAACTAGTCGGCCAGTTGAGTTGATGTTTGGTCGCCGTGATATTGTATCGACTACTTGTTTGGTCGATCACTTTGCACTCGTTGATAGTTGCTTGCAGCACGTGGTAAATTGTTTTTGGGTTATAGTTGTTAATAATATATTGTTTATTGCGAATTTTCACTGGTTTTGTTTATAATCCGGCTCGAAGGACCATGTTTTGTATTATAGTTATTATTAACACGTTCACATTAACATTTATTTGTAAGAAAATTTTTTACATAGCTTTAACAACAGAACTTATTATATATCTCATTTCTTCCATTCGCTCAGTAGTCGGTTGGTCGGACAGCGTTGCCAGTTTTCATGAGTTTTGAATTAATTCTGGCGTGAACACGACTCATTCTTACTAAATAAAGAATATTCCAGGAGCCCCATTAATGCCTTTGTGCTAAACTGAAGTATGTAGGTATATACGACGCCGACTATTCCATCTGAGATGCCTCACGAGGCACGATTTGAGATTCTTTGTAGGTACATCAGCTTAATAACGAGCGTCTTAGAAATGCACAGTGCAAAAAGCGAAAACTGTTTTATTTTCTACTTTTTTTTTTTAGTTTTACTACAATAAGTTGCGCTACATTTCAAAAATAGTTACAGAGCTAGACGTAGATCGAGTATATCGAAAGATATTTGTTTGGTGAATTATTTTTTGCGTATTACACATCTAAAAAGTACAATTTCTAAAAATTACTTCGCGATTGTTCAAAGATTCCTTAATCGCGAACATAATACAAACATTGGATCGATTCCAACTGATGCATTTCAATTTTAAAATGCCTCAGCTCCTACACTAAATTCAACTAGAGAAGTTAGTGTGACGGTACGTCTTTGCCGCAAGTAAAATCCACACTTGACGTACGATATACAAATGCAATCATCAACTACATTTACCACTCGATGTATGAAGTTTAAGTACAAAATATCTATTGTATTACAACCGAATTTAACTGGTAACTAATTTCACCTTAGATTAAGTTCGTACAATTTTTTCTTTTCGTATATTAGAGATTCTTCATCTAATATTTCTTATTTAGCAACTTAATGTTTATTTTTCTTGTTGTATTTGCGTTTATTTATGAAGACTCATTAGCTACAGTCATGATTATCTTTCTATCGTTCTAATTGACATTCGGACATGGATCCTGGAGCCGGTCCTATCCGGTTGTAGCGGAATTCCAAATTTCGGCGAAGGCGCCGCACGTTTGATATGTCGCGGAATTCTTTTGATGTTTGTTTTTATATATTTAGCAGGCGATTGTTTCTTTTGAACTAATTTCTAGGAAGGTCTCTATATTTATTTATTTATTCTGTTTATTTGTTTCCTAGAATTTTTCAGAATTTCTTTTGGAATATATGTTTTCCCTGCATCCTATTTGTGTCTAATTGTACATTTACATTGTTTCAGACATCGAATCAAATCCACATAAGCTGTAGGAGATATTCAATGATATTAATACTAATTTTTTTTGTGTCAAACAAACATTTTTTCAATAAGTTCGATATTAATTTTAACCCGTCAGTCACATAAAAAGTCGTCGGCATTAATATTGTAGTTTACACGAGGGACGTCCTGTACAAAGATAAATGGACTTTGTTCGAACATAACATTACAATTCAGAACTTTTTATAATAGATCGTTTTCCGGCTTATAACGAATAGGTATTTCGACATTTCCAGCTTGGCAGATTCTTTTTTTTTTTACCTTTTTTTTTAATCGATACAATGGGAAACGAACAGGAAACTAATGGAGTTTAGTTTTATACAAGGTGCATTATTTTCAACAATTCCGTAGCCGTAATTCCATCAGAAAAATAAAATTCCAAGAAACTTCTTTCCATAAATAATATCGCCGTACTTTTACTGTTTTCTTCCATCTATTTTTGTTCGTGGTTCCTCTCTACATGCTTTTTCACTCCTTCCACCCTTAACTTCACTCAATTAACTCCAAAACTTAACGGCCGTTGAAATATCCTTTGATCTCAATTAGTCTTCCAGGGCTCCAAACGTTTTCTTTCCTCTAGCCAATCTTTTATCAATTTACATGGTTTCATTTCCTTCACTTTCACATCCTTTCTCGTATACGAGGGTTGTTTGGGATTAAAAATTGACCGTTTCACGTTGCTCTAAGGGAAGTCGAACTAAGATCTACGAAAGTTCAAGTTTATGAGACAATGTTGAGACTCTACGTCTATGAAGAATTTTTGGAGGAAAGCAGACAGAGTTGGGATAGAAAAGAAGATAAAACCTTGAAATTTACACTTTTCAATGAGTCACCAATCAGCGTGTTTATAAAGAATGTGTTTAGATCGACTGGACGGAGACAGACTTTTGAAACGAATTTCTTGGAAGATACCAGGGGGCAAAATTCAAAGAGGTAGAGATATTTGTTGAAGCACCACGAGTTTTTTTGAGCTATTGTCAAATTACGCGGTATCCAACGAGATTAAATATTTTTGACAGACAAATATTGCATATTTGCGAGTGAATTTAAGGTCCAAATATGCCTTAATCCCACGGTATGTTACATGAAGATGTTTTCTGGCACAACAGTCGATTTTGAACGACATTTTGTAGCCAAGTACGATGACGATCGAATTCGGAAAGCCAGCGATTCGAGTTGGTAATTTTGTTCATTTTTTTTAAAGAGTAGGAACATTATTTCTAGATATTTTCTCGTTCAAATTTCGTATTTTATTATTTGCTAGTAACAGTTTGGAAAAATGTTACCGATTTGACTAACGCGCGCAATTTAAATTTCATCCGACCGTTTATTGTTTATTTTAGACAGCGATCGATTGAATTATAATTATTTCGTTGCCAATAGAACTGGATTTGCGTATTTACAGCTTTCATAGTATTTATGTTGTGTGAATAATAATAATAGTTACCTCTAAAAAAAGCGTTACCCATACTACGTTGAATATACAAAAAAATGGAATCGTTTCTCTGGATACAAATAACTGGAGAATTCCCAAAATAACTGGTACAATCAAAGCGTCTGTGTAGAAACTTAAAAAATGGAAGTACAGTGTTACGGATTCTCCAAAATAATTCTTTATTTGATCTGAAATAGAAAAAACAATAAAACAATCTACGAAACGAATTTAACGTTCAATCTCAAGATTGTTTTAACAGATTCATTAACAGAATTTGCAAATAACTGAAGATTCATTGAATTAATTGAAATATGCAAACAGTGTCTCGATTTTTACAATTTTTCGAAATGAGAAACGTTGGATTGGATTGTTAGATAAACACATTGATAATGAATTTTTTTGTTACAATTAAATTGAAATGGAATCTACAGATGATCGCAGAAATTGGCTGATTTTATCTTTGAAACCTGTATTACTTGAATTTGGAATTCAATAAATTTTTTCCATATATCAAAATAAGTATTTGCTGTCGATATTTAAAATGGATGTTGTTTATTTCAATAAATATATTCAATTTTCTTCCTTGTTATCGAACACGTACCTTTTGTAAATGATCTACCTGAGTTTACCACCTTCGATAATCTTTGAAGAACGGTCAGTTTGAAGTTTTATTTCAAAATTTTCGTTTTTTGTTTTTAAATTGTGGAATCCTATTTTTCCTTAAATACTATTTGATTTTGAGCAGATTTATGTTCAAAAAGTCTTTTATTATGGGCCGCAAAAAGTATAATTTTTTATCAAAGAAATAATAAAAAACATTTAAGAATCCTTTTGAACGGTTTCGCTTACTTTTTCTTTTCATTTTTTGTTGTTCATAATAATATTTCATATTGTTAATTGGCAAAACTACAAGGTGTGTTAAATAATTCACGTATCCTTAAACTTTCGAATAATAAACAATTTAATCTAGAAATAATCGCTAAACTAAGATTCTTGTCTATAAAGTCAGACACAGAAGTTCTAAACTAACTTGTATAGTAATGAAAATGAAAAAAAGTCGATAGTTTAAAATTTAAATCATATTTTGCAAAGAAAATGAATAAATTTACTGAACTGACATGGTTTTGAAAATATTTCAAATCCACATCATGATCCGAATTGTTTTCCAGACGCAAAATTTGAAAAAATGATAAAACAACTCAAATAGACATGAAAATCAAAACAGAGCTAAGCAGATTACTAATTTTGACTATATTTTTGTGAAGAAATGATTAAAGATGACGTAAAGTGATACGGAATCAATAGACGGACTTCTCTTTTGAAATTGACGTAGTTTTGAGTATATTTCGATTCCAAAACTTGTTATTACAACGAAACAATATAAAAATTGATGGGATTTGAATAGTCACAAAAATCAGAAATTTACAAACAGAAAAGCAACGGCTCTATCAAGAGTAATCTGTTATAGAATATTTTGCCTCCGATACTATCCAATACGATGGAAGTATGCCCAGGTTATTATGAATCAAAAACCTACCAAACCTGCAGCTGAAGCAAGTTTATATCACCTTATAAGCCTACTCCCAATAATTTCAAAAGTACTAGAAAGATCTACGTGAAATCCAAAAAGTTGTTCACATAAACGATTCATCAGCGATTCGGTTTCAGATGCGAATACTCCACAATTCAACAAAACCACTTAATAGTTAATATAATCAAAACAATCCTAGAAGAAAAAAAGGTTTGTATTTCTCGATATGATGGTCTACAAAGTGAAAGTACATTGAACGAAACAACTATACTTCATACCGCCACTTTTAAGTCATACTTGAAGATATCTACTCAAACTATCATACGATAGAATCTGGTATACTACAGGGTATCATTCTGGGCCGATTTCTGTATCTGATATTCACAGCAGACGCTCCATGCCCAGACGATGCCTTCATAGCAACCTTCGCACACGATCCGGCAATCATGGCAACTGATGTAGACCAAACAAATGTTCATCAATAATATTCCCACTTCGATAAAACCAGTTGTCAAGTACTTAGGGTTGCATTTAGATGGAAAACTTACACGGAAAACACATCAAAAACAAGAGGAAACAGTTAGATTTGGAACTAAAAAATAGACGCTGGCTACTAAACGAAAAGTCTCAACTGAGACTTGAAAATAAATTGATAATCTACAAAATTATATTCATACCAATTTGGTCGTATGGAATAGAACTATGGGGCTGCAGTGAACCTTCAAATACGAAAATACTCCAAACATTCCAATCCAAAATTATCTTATCAAAGATGTCGTAAAGAAGATACAAAATTCGATCTAAAGATCACAACAACGACTTAATAAATAATCTATTCAACCAGCCACCATCATTGAAAAGAATATGTTCAAAAGATATCCCACAATGGATGGTACTTGGTTACAAAAACTAATACGGGATCTATCTAAGAACTTCTCTTAAACCCATAATTGTAAAAAATTGATTAAACAACTTATATAGTTATGAAAATAAAAGAAAAAGTTGACAAGTTATTAAAATCAGATTTTTTTCAAAGAAAAAGTTAAATAGAAAGATGATTAAAACTATCCTATATAATATAACTTGTGAATCATTATACTGAACCGTAAATCGTCCGAAATTATTTTAATAATCCGCTCAAAACAATTATTGAAACCAATGTATTATATGCAAACATATTTGTTGTATTCAGTTATTATGTAAACGCTCCATTAAACTCATTGAGGATCCAAATAATAATTCAATGTTGTTCTACAATCTATTTTATTTGATTACTACGTTTATCAGATAAATATCGAGATAGATATTTCCATTTTTTCCCTCGAACAATAAACAGTAAATCGACTAATGGATTGTAATAAACAACAAGCAGTCGCCTAAATGAATATTTTTTCAAAGCATTAAGCCGTTTTTTTTTTTTTTCGTTCTTTTTGTGTAATAACAAGGTGACAATTTATTTAATTATCACGAAAGGGCAACATAATGACTTGTTAACATGCACCAATGCCCATTTGCGTCTCTCGCGACCTTCATTATTGCGGCAATTAAGAACGCTTACGTTCCGTTCATCCGGACGAAATTTCCAGACCCGAAATGAAAAATTCGAAACGACAACGTCGGAATTTAAAAAAAAAAGTGAACCAGCAACAATATGGATCTTTCAATCCAATTAATATCAAAACTATTCGAACTATTCGTTGGAATCGTATAGTTAGATCCGTAGTTACTACGAGGGTGGTTCGAATATAAGCTATAAAAAATTTTATTATCAAGTTACAAAGCTTGTTACATAAGCATTTACGCAATAAGGATTCTACCTTCACATTGCTTTCGAATCGCAGTGTTTCTTACAACGGACCAGATAAATAATAGTCGCGTAGCGACAAATCAGGACTATAAGGAGGATGTTCCAGTGTTGCGGTCTGGCGTTGTCCGTAGAAAGGTTCTACCGTGTTGAAAACACGTTATACAACACCTTCACCGTCTGTGTGATAAATTTTTTTCCTTCCCCTTCGTACTGCTGTAGGAGTCACGTGCAAACTTTATAGCGTGTAAATTTCTGATCAAAATTCAGAAGTCTTCGCACCCATCTAGATGAAAATTTGAGGTAACCGGGCCGTTGATGAATTATTTGTTCAAGGCTACTTACGCTGATGTCTCGGAACGGTTTTGGGGCGTCGCGCTTATGGCAAGTTTGCCGCAACAATAATTCCGGTTTGTAATTAAACCACCCTCGTATTAGAGGTTACAAAAATTCTTTTAACGCACCAATAGGCAGTTTATGATAGATAAATTTAAGCATGGTAATACCAAATATTGAAATTTGTAAACTCAATCCATCATCGACTGTTTATCTATTTAATCACATTCATAATCCAATTTATCAAATCATTTCGAATTTGTCTATAAGATTTTTAGAGTAAATAGAAAGGGATTTTTCTCAGTTTCTTTTGAATGTTTCATTTTTTTTGGTATCGGTTCAATTCATTTCGATCAATCACTTATTATGTGTTGATTGCAACTAGTAGGTTTGTTTCCTTTTGGTATTATCCACGATCCACTGTTTGTCTTTATATTTGAATGATTTATGCTTCTAAATGTTCTTGACTTTAAGTTTCTTCTGGTTTAAAATTAGTTTCTTTCATAATTTTTTAAAGACAGATGAAAATTTAACGTTTCGACTTCTTTTAGTCTTTATCAAAATATTTTGATTGATTTTCATCGGTGTTATTAGATCATCGTCAATTGTTTGTTTGTAGATTTCTTTCTTATCATAATTTTGTTCGGTTTCTCGTTCTTGTTTTTTACTATTGATTGAGATTTGATGCTGATCACTTTAAAAATTCGATAGCCTCTCATATTATGTGTATTTGCATATTATTAAAAAAATAAATGTCTTACTGGATGAGTTTTTGGTGTTCCTTTTAAATCAGATGATTTGTTTGCCAGTAAAATTTCTATACATACTTTGTTTCGTTTTGCGTCCTTACAAACACGGTTAATCCCGTCCTGGTATTCACATAACAGCGAACATAGATGAGTACGAATTTTGCAAAAGGGGAGGCTCAAACGTAGGTGGTTAGAGAGAGTGGCATGAAGCGTTTATCAGGTGTTGATCTTTCCTGGTATGAGGAACGGTATAATGATAAAATAACGAGCTCAACCAATATTTTTACACACATTTCAAGTAGAAACATTTGTTACATCAGTATAGAAAATTCCAAATTATAGTCATTAAAGGTTGAAAGAAAGAAATTATGAAGAGTTTCTACAAAGATACGAAATACCGATACCAGGAATACGCAAATCTTCATTGTACTAAATTATTAGCAAAGTTTACGTTACATTCTCAAAACAATTGATGTCATCGATTCTATTATTGCAATAAAACACAATTTACGTATTTAAACAATAAATTTTCGCAAATAAACGTTCGTTATTAGTTTGTAATTTATAATTATGTAATTAATAAACTTTGTTTATTTTTCTACACTCAATTTATATTTATTAAAGCAGAGCTATTTATATTGAAACAATTATAAATTATTCTTCATTAGATAACTCAACTAAAGTGTCTTAAAAACTTTTATACCCAAATCGAATACTTTATATTTTTCATATTTATAATAGATTATAGAAAATTTTATTCGGCAAAATGTTAAAAACGTCAAAGTAATTTGACATTTGTTCATTCAAAGATTTATTGAAACTAAATATCGTTCAAGAAATCTTTTCATCAATAAAAGGTATTTAGAAATTTTTATACTAGATGGTGTTGTTACTGACTTCTAGTACTACAGTGACTTGATTGGACACCTGAGAATGGCCGCCATGTTTAACCCAAACTCAGCTGATTTAGCTTTTGTTTTTCTCATAATGACCTTTACAAAATCGTTATTTATATTCCCAAATACTTAATCCAAAAGTTTTCAAGAGCTCAGTAGTAATTTTAACTAGAGAAATACGGAAATAAGTGATTTTTTATCGTAGTCGAGGTGTGGAAACACGATTTGTCTTCTCATAAACATGCAGATAAATTTCTATTGTTTACGTTGAAGATTGACTAACCGTTCGTAATGTTTCCGTGGTGGAAATTTGGTTTGCTTCCTCACAAATTGCCATTCGCTGAAAAATCCGATGAAATTGTGCAACTGATCGAGATATATCGAAAAGTAAACTGTCAAGATATCGCTGATGCCGCAGGAAGTAATTGTGTAACAGTTTTGAATGATTCAAAAAAAAGCCGGATACAAAAAAAGCTTAGAATTTTATAAAATGGAAACCATTTCTCAAGAATAAAATGGATGAATCTTGAGAACGTTAAATTTAAACGAATATTTCGTTTTATTAGTCTCTGAAGATGACTTAAAGAACTGCAAAGACACGTAACGTGATGCCATGTTTATAGTGGAGACCGAAATAGAGTTTCTTTACTACATTGTCGATAATTAACCAAATTAAAGGTGTAAACTTTTGATAATTGAGAGTTTAACAGAAGAAAACTTATTGATTATAAATGAAACTATGGATTCAATCGAACTTACCGAATGGTTGTTTTTTGAAAAGAGTCTTGTACCAACTTCTGCCGAGTTTTTTCAAAGTTTCGTCGTCGTGCAATGGATAGACATTTTTGATGATATTTTTTGATAGGCAAACTTGTACAATCGACTGTCCACCGTACAAACGATATTCTGGAAAACCGGGAATATGATTGTCCTCTGTGAGAGCCCTGATGTTCTCCAACTACGACAAAAATGATCAATTGAAATTAACAGAAAAAACCAATAGATAAAATTTATTTACTTCATGTCTTGTTATAGTTTGGCGTTCAGCTATAGTGAACAGATCATCGACGCTCATATCTTCGGTCAAAAAATCTTCCAAAGCTTGAACCGTAAACTCTCTAAGTACACCGGCCTTATCTTTCTTCATGAGTTCCATTTCTTCGGCGGCTTCGAATAATTTTATTTTCGTCGCGGATACGTGAAGAAACAAAGACTAAAATCGAAATAAACGAAAAAATATTGGAAAATATTGTTGGTATGTATAAATGTACTACATACATCTTCAGGATCGAAAGGTTGTTTCATTACAAAAAGTTCTCCTCCCCCGTCTCTCTTTTTACCTCGAATTTTTTCTACAAACCAAGTTAATGTACTTAAAGGTATATCCGAAGATAGTTGTATTACTAAATAAGTTGGGGGTAATTGCATTTCTTCTACATCCCCTATTTCCTTTTCCATTTCATCTACGGCCGTATCGGCATCTAAAAGTCGACTGCGCATGTTTCCTTAAAAGAAAAAAACACTCTCGATGAATCAACCAATGGAAACACATATTTGAATGTATATTTTCCTATTATTTATATTATCAAACTAAATATTTATGTTCAATGGTGTTTAGGTAAACATTAAACTGACTTTAACAAGAACGAAAGCTGCAAGAGACGTGACTTAAATGCAAAAGTCATAATCAATATTTTGCGCCCGAGATTCAAGGTGTAGATTGTTATGTTTATCAAAGAACCTTCAGGAGGTTCAAACAAAACGGCTACTAGATTTGAAACGGAATATTAGCTCGAAGATGACGAATTTGTAGTATCTTCATGTTTAAGATATAAGAACCTAACTTCAGTCGACTATATGTTAAAAAGTTTCGTTTATGACTAAATGAAGCTTGTGATCCAGATGCCTAGCCCTATGTCCACAGCTATTCTTACAAAATCGCTGCTTGAAAAGATTATCCACTAAAATATTAACTGCTTAATATTGTACGACTTAATTCAATCTATACTTCCATTCCATACTTCATTGGCTTTGATCCTATGTACTGGACGAATTGAGTTCGATTTCTGTACTTAATACGTCCAGAAATTGTTGAAAAACTTTGATTTGCATCATCAATCCGATCGAATCTTAGTTTACTATAAAATATTTTGATGCCGAATTTTCCCTATAGAAATTATTTGCACCTGACAGTTTTAAGGTTTCAAAATCTTGAACTGTTTTCCAGGACAATCGCTTTTTGCAGGACATAGAAATATAACTGAAAAGAGCCAGAAATTGATATAGGAACTACATGCTTAGCAAATGGGATGTTACAAAAATAAATAATAAAAATATATTTATTATATAATATAAATTCGAAATCGAAGTTAGTTTCCAATAAAACATATTTTTTGAAATGAAACTTTCTAATGTTAACAGATTCGTAAATTATTAGTAAACCAACACTTCCAAGTTATTGGGCAGCTTCCTGATCCCCCAAAACTAAATTACAATGTACCATCAAGAGGATTCTGTTATAGTTGAAAAAAGTGTTTGTGTGTTTGATGAAGCAGAAGATGACGCAAAAAATATAGACGAAATCCTAGAAGATGAGTGTTTGCAATCGGAACATGAGGGTGCCTCTGAAACAGGACCTTGAAGGGTTAGAAAGAAACTTACAGAAACAGGCTTAGATGGTGGCCAGAGTATTTTATTGGATTTCACTTGAATCAACCTCGTGTATAAAAAGAATACGAACTATTTATTTTTACGTCCGATTTCAAATTAAATCGTGAAATATACAAACTCTTCTTCCAACTGATGGACAATGATGAACCAAAAGTGATTTTCCGTTCTTTCATCAACTAAGAAGTTTGACAATCTTGGAGGTATTCGCAAGCAAGTAAATCTACCAGCTGCAATTGACAATTGTCAAAATGTATATGGATTTAGAGGTGGTTGTAGATTCATACATGTCGTTTCTAGCACCCATCTTTCAGACGATGACGTATTAAAAGTTGCACCTTTCCATTTAAGGGTTAAAACTACAAAATGTCACAAACCACATTTCTAACGAACAATGTCATAGGCTGTCGCTAATTAATAAAGTTTCTGTAGATATTTTCAGAAAATTATGTGTGAAATTGATTCATTGTTTTCCGTTAAGTATTTCTATATTTCGAAAGAAACAAATTAATCATTGAAATCCAATTCCATTTACAGAATGTAAGTTTCCAATATTTGGTTTTATATGTTCATTCTTCATCAAAAAATTACGACATTTATTTATTGTGGTAATCACTATCGTTTCGATGATAAAATTAATCCACAAACCACCGAACCGTACAAGATTTTTTTTCAATTTTTTTTTGTATCGGACTGGAAAAGTTGGAGTTTTCCGCTTTGATTGTGCCGGCCGTTGTGTCTCGCGCTTTTCGAATATCCCAAGGGACAAAGTGTATTCAATTTGATTTGTATTGTCCGAAGAACGTAAATTGAATGGTACCATTTGTTAACTAGTTTATTTTTAATGTGGCTAGAGCATTTCATTGGAACTTTTATTGCGAATAAAAATACAATTCGTTCATTAGCAAAAAAATTTTACTGAATTAATGGCATCGGTGAGGCCAATAGACGAGTGATTTGTTTTAAAAAAAATCGCCAACCTTTTTAGTTTTTATCTATTGCCTCTTCGAGAAAAATAAATACTTACATACTGTCGTGAGTTTGTATTGTACAGAATAATAATAATAATAATTATATCGCTAAAAATTTACCTTGGTTCTATACCGGATGTCTAAAGGAAAATTATTAGTTTTAGACCCCCCAGTAGACTTCTATTTGGTTAGAAAAAATTCCATTGTCATTATCTATGTAAATATAGGTGATCTGTGTCGTTTTTCACTCCGTTGAAGTTGTTTTTTATATCAATAACCTCCCTGTATAGTTTACTGCGTTGCATTAACAGTCTCAGACAGCAATTTCTTTATGTTTTTTTATTCTGATACTTACGAATCTTCTTGTAGTGCCCACATGAGTACGGAATTCGGTAGTCTCCTAGGTTAGAAAAAGAATCCCGTTTGTCTTTGGCGCACCTCAGACTTTCCCAGATTTTTCTGATTGGTTTGAATATTGTTTTTACATTGTATTTTCGCAATAAACAGCGAATTCAATCTGTCGCTCTCTTGCAATGTTGTGTGTCGCAATTTGGACAAAATTTTATAATGAAACACATAGAAAAAAATCAAAAATGTAGAAGAGAAGCTCAGCTAAGTGGCAAAAACATTAAATCGTAGCAACTCGACTCGAGTAAATTTCTCAAGAACTGTTTACAAAAACCATATTGTACAGGCGTCAGATTATGGTCCAGATAAAAATACTCACAATCAAAGACAAGAAAGAAAGAAGTGAAAAAATGAGAACACGCCATAAAGAAAACATTAATGACTGAGCGTTAAGTAAAAAAAAATATTCATGGATCGAGGAAATTCGTAAAATGGACGACAACAAAGAAACAGGCAAAGAGTGAAGTGATGGCATAAAATCTCACGAACGTTAGATTTATCATAGAAGAGGAGAAAGTTAGTTCCACGAAACTCCTCCAATCAATCAGCTAGATTTTCGAGCAGCTTTTAGTGAAGTAATTTGGGATAATTATCTTACCACGGAGCGCACTTAATGCCTCATGAATATCCCACAAACTATTTAGGAACAGATCTTTTACTTCTTTTTCTTCTTGTTCTTGTTCTTCTTCATCTTCATCGTCATCGGAATAATTTAGATTCGATGTTACTGATTTGGCGTCTATTTCGTATATCACTTCCATTAATTTAAATCTAGAAACAATATAATTTTTTTGAAATATTCGTAATTCTTAGAAACAAACGTGAACTTGGTGTTTGAGAAGCGAGTTCGACTCCGAGAGGTTGAAAGATTATCACCAATTAAAATGATCATCCTTTCCCTTTCCTTCCCCACAGTTGTGTCATCTTACAAAGGATTTGTTCCTTGATGATATTGTTTAGAAGTAAATACCACTTTCAAAAACTTCATTTGGTTTCCAAATCATTTATTACCAATTTAAAAATTCATGTGCATGATCCATTCCTTTCAACATCAATAAAGAAATAGTTTCTTCTACTTCTTTTTCTTGGAGATTTTTCCCTTACCATTTTTACTATTCTAAAGTCTCCATAACTGGTTAATGTTAACTCCAAGGTACTCGAATTTCATTCTGGTGAGATTGTCTTTGAAGATTATCTTCATTTTTGGCACATATGTAGCGTCATCGACATAGAACAGGACTTTGACTTTCGCCCATTCCCAACCGTTGCCTAGTTCAATAACATGGGACTAAGCGAGTCTTCTTGTCTAATACTGTTATGAGTTTTGTTTGTTTACCATCAGTACGAGCCTCAACTTTATTGTCTGAGTATATGGTCTGAATTATTTTGATAGGTATGTTTGTATTGTACGGTAAGTGAATAACGTCTTCCAATTTAATAAGATCAAACGCTTCCATGAATTTCTCAATCATTTATCTTAGGATAGAAACTGCATATATGCAGTATGGTGCGATTTTTGGAACAAGTTCCAATGTTGTATCAACTGTATTTTTTACGTGATTATTCTATAAATTTTTTGTTTATCAATTCTCAATGTAACTCGTGTCTTCTTTGTCCAACATAAAATCAATATTTCTCCGAATGGCAGTTTGTTTATGGTGATAGATCAATAGCAAGAATCAATTTTTAGTTTGAAAAACATGCTATTTTCCAAAATATGTACCTCGATTTATTTTTTTTAACTAATCCCGACACTTTTCTGGCTTACCCATACACGGTAAATTATGAATAGATTCCTTTTTTATAACGTTCGACAATAATTCAAATAGGACGAGGTTAGTTTGGTCAAGAAAGTAGCAAAACATTTGAGAGAACTAGGTTTTGTTAGTTTAGTGTGGGCTATCTCTAGCTAGGCCCGAAACCCATTGAGTTAACTTTCATTTTCCATGATTTGAAAACTTAACTCCCTTCTCTTTCCCTTTTTTTGACACACAGTATAGTATCCAGTGATCTTACACGGTTATGCCGGAATCTATATTCCCTTGGTTGATTTCAAGGGCTCTAAAAGAATCGAGAAGCATTTCCAAGGCTTTTCTGGTTCAAAAACGGTTTTTGACTGATTTACGAGAATGCATGGCCCATTGTGGAAATGCTTGGCTTATAATATACATAAAGATCCATCCTTTTCGTGACTATGATACTAGATTTTTGTTTCAAATTGTTTGATTCATACGATGAATTTAAGTCATCTAACAAATAACCTTAACCTTGAATTTGTTTCAATGAGAAAATTTATAACGCATGTATCATTAAAAAAATATTTTTTTTATTCAAAATAATACTGATAACGTGTGATAATAAATTTAAATTATCACATTAAACTGATTTCATAGTTACTCATTGGACTGGCTAAATGAATTTAATTTGCTTCATAATTATATGGAAAAATTATAAGCAATTTCTTATTGACAATTTATTTAATTACTTTTTAATGCCTTATAACTTATTATATCCAAACTATGTCACTGCTACTAGAATCTATCTATGAATGTCAAACTTTTTTTAGTTTCAAAAACAAAAGGATCACCCTGTATGTTCGATGTTACTAAAGACTAGAATATGTTCTAACTTTTTGAATACTTCGTATAAATCATTGATTCTATAATATATAGGTTGAAGACATTAATCTAAATATCTCATTAATGTCTCCAAAATCATTCCAAATTAATATAAAAAATCAACAATTAATTTGCTATCTTAATATTTTAATTGCTTTAATGACTAAACTGAGCTAACTTGTTTTTTACCAACAATTTTTTCTTGTATCTCATAATTTTAATTACCACTTCATTTTTTTATGATTTTAATTCAAGTATTATTAGTTTGGTAAAATTAACAAATTTTATCATGGTTAATCATGCATATTGTTAATTAGTTTTGTCGAAATCAACACAAGCTAAGCACCTGAAATCCCTTAAAGTTGCTTCAATAATAAAAAATTTCTAGTCAAGTGAGGCAAATATACATTCAAATATCAGTGTCAAAACATCTTTCAGACTGAATTTAATTAGATAACAAATGCCAGCTTACCAAATATTAAAACACCATATAAACTAATATCAACTGTAAACAAACAAAAAATATATAGCTAACGATTTAACCTTGATTTTGGTTACTAACACACCTACAATTGGTTGAGGTTTTAAAAGACACTCCATATACCTACTTTGTGGAAGCGATCCAAGTTTGAAATGAAATATTCTATTTTTATATCTATTAATAAAGGTTAATTCATAACCTCTGACTATTGACAGAAAATAATCATTCGATCATAGATAATTTTTCGATTCCGAAAGTCGATAGTTCGAATAATATTTCGAAGCTGAATTTTATATAATCGGTTGAGTTTTTGAATTAGGTCATCAAACTAGATACAATTTTTTAGTTTTTATGCTCTTGTATATGTAATAGAAACCATTTTATAAGTTGCTATGACTAGTAATTCGAAGCCAAGCTACTGTTTTTTTATTAATATTGAATTGGGGCTCCCAACTTTTTTCTATCAAATCAATGTTAAATGTATATTCACGTTGCTTTTAGAATATATATAATATAAATATTATCGTTTTTCAGTGATAGCTAACTTCATATTACAATTAACATTAAATTAATGTGTTAACTGCCCTCTATTAACCATTTATTTAGTATAAAACAATTAAGTTACAGATTTCTTTATAGAGTTCTAATATGTTCAAATAATGGAAACCATACTAATAATGTATAATATAAATGGCGACGTGAAGCTTAGGTACGTAAAGAATAGATGTCGCGACCTATTAAAACTCACTATAAAATACAAATTATCGTTTAGATCTAATAAAAAAATATGAATGTCAATATTGAAATTGAATTTTTTGATATAGTACAAGTATCATTGTTACAGTATATCCGATTTTTAGAAATTGGTTTACAGATTTCTTCAAATCTGATGAGTATTAAAAGGTAGTGGAAAATATTTGCTTATTTTATTTATAGATGGCACGACATGTTCATCAGTCAAATAGTCGAAGGTAGGGAAAAGTACAGCCGCAGCTTTAACCGCAAATTTACTACAATTTTAGTCCCGCAAAGAAAAATTTTTCCTATATCATATTCCTCACCCCACATGAATAATCTCCATACCATTCACTAGCGATCTAATTGATCTAATTAACCTCTTTCTCTCTCCTATATTTTTGACTAGTGTCTCTTAGGTGTCGCTTTGAAAACTTTTTAAAAGTCCCGATATAATCTTTCAATGATATTACCGGGAAAAAATGAGCGGCATTTTTGAATTAAGTAAATATAAACACCGGTTTATATAGTGAAGAAATAAAATAAATTTGAAATATAAAGGACTTAGGTGAAGCGTTCCGTACTGGATATATAGTGCCTTAATTAAATGTAAATTCACGGTATTCGCATCGACAACGAAGGCCCTTATAACGTCCTGATAATATTAAATGGAATTTGAAACTAAGATTGTGTACGCCGCCGGTCATAGTTTTTATATGCTCGTTGAAAATTAAATTCAAATTGAATACTTACATGGTAAATTTATCGTAACTATTCTAATTAGATCCTATTATTATCTTCCTACTTAAAAAATAATGAATTTTCTTCGAAATTATTTCTAAAATTTCATGTGTCGTTTTTACGTCGGGAGCTGGTGAACATAAAAATGAACCTAAAATTTGTAAACGATGACAGATTGTCAAATTGTGTCAATTGTACCTACTATTAATCAAATTAATTTGTAAATCAAATCTTATGTTAATTTAATTTACGAGTATTTTCCATAGAGTTACGAATTTTTTGTTCAAGATGTGGTTAGACGTACTAACAGATATCGTAGTGTTAAAAAATTGGATTTTGTTCATTTCGGTATACTTTTCTATAGTATTCATATTATTCTGTATTCTTTGTTTAAAAGGTATGTTTGATTTAATTTTTATTATATAAATTCAAACCATTATAAATTCTTTTCTAATCTGTTCTAAAATTATGTCATAATTTTCGATATGTATTCCGATTTCTAACAGCCGGTACATTTGATATATTTCAACACAGAAAATTGGAGAATTCTGCAGATATTTTTGACGGTTAATTAAACGAATGTTGATTTATTTTTGCAGAAGTTACATTATATCTCCTGCATCATTTCCAAGAAAACATTTACTCTATTTACAAGGAAAATTTCGACATGATTAGAAGATTTTCAGGGACGACTGTACATTCAAAAAGGAAAAAACAACGTACAGGAAGAAGAAAATAGAAGAAGAAAACAATTATTTTGAGACTAGTCGATAAATTTATTTACCTGTATCTGATAATTATATTTACAATAATTAGGAATTGTGTTTATGTAATAAATAAATTCGATATTACTGGGATACTATACATTCAATAATATCTTTTCATTGAACAGGGTTTCAAGATGAAAACATACCACCCTTCATACTTCCGCCACTATAACCATCATTAACGAAGAAAGACTCGATCTTTGATCTTTTTCAGCTTCAATTATCTTTCCAAAATACTTGGCAAAATTCAAATAAAGGCTTAATGTTATTTTATGTATATCGTGTTTTGCAATTGAATAAAAAATTAATAAAGTGCTAAAGCCTGTTGTCAAACTACTCTCAATTTTCTAAATAAAAGATAGATTGCAAGTGATTTCATAGAAAGAATTTTCCATGCAGGTATGGTTATCATTTGACTGCAAGACCAAGACCAAAGCTGAACAGTGGATGACTTCTAGACTCAAAAATTTTGAAAATGGAGGAAAAAATTGCTTCAAATGTTTGTCGAAAATAATAAGAATATATTTCGTATCTCAAAAAAAAAAAAGAATAGTAAAAGATATGGTTATTAATCTGCTGATTTGATTCTGGACCCTCGAATAACCACTTAGCACAATGCAAGACCATGATTAACCTGATATTGATAATGGTCTTGCATTCATTCATCACTAATTCTAATTTCAGGACATATTCATCATTTTATCTTACATAAAACACATTCAAAAAATATATATAAACACGAAAATTTAGTATCTGGAATGCTAATAAAAGAAAATCTGAAGCGTTCTGAAAAAATTCACGTTTAAAAAGTTTAATGTTTTTGCACGACGATTTATACCATTCGGATCATGTTATCTTGACTAATGACTCATATAAATACTCAATATGTGTATATAGGACTCAAGAGATAGTAAATCTAACTGGTGTTTAACGAAATATTCAACAGTTCGATGGTACATTACTTGTTTTAGATTATCTCCCTATTTCAAACTGTATGATTCCTACCTTTAGGAAGTTTTGGGGTTCATAGAAGATCGTGTGTTTCAATTTGGGATGCTTTGTCCTTTCGAAATTCCCGGTATAATTTTAAAAGTGTTCAATCAATACTTTAACTTTCGTGACCAATACACTCAATGTCTAATTCCGTATTTGAATTAACAGACACTTGAAGCTACTTCAAATAAAATGGGAGGAATTGAGTGTTTAGAAAGGAAAATTTATTTTCTTTATTGTTATATCTGTTGGAATTGAAATTCCCTTTTAGTACTATTTATACGTGGAACTCTACAAAATGTGCAAAAATGAATAGATATGTCTCGTCAGTTTGGATTCGGAAGTTGCAGCTGACAAAAGTTCACGTTTATTCAAAAATTTCAACTCGACTATTGTATAAGCAATCCAAAATATATTTTATGGTACCTATAGTCTCCGTACAAATCGAATTTCTTTATATACCGTGAAAATAGCTAATGTTAACCGAAAATCGTCCTATAAAGAAGGATGAAGCCTCAAAGCTGATGAATAGTGCAAAGTTGACTTCCAATTTTCCCTATAAAAAACATATAAAAAAAGCAATGATAATAAAAAACAGTAGAAGTTTAATACTAAAGGGAACGGAAAAGAACATCGGGTGTTGTCTTTTATTTAGCAATTCTGAGATATATAATCAGGGCCGAACTGGTAATACATTGAATCTGGCAGTTGTATATTTCTTTTTTGGAAAAAAGTCTCGATAGACTGCTTGGAATCACTTTAATAACAAACGATGTTGCTGATTCTTGTAATTTAGGGTTTCCAAGCTAACATCCTTTTATAATTTAATAAGGGGCAGTAAATCTTCAGTCGTATGTTTAATTCTTTGGTCCACTTCAATCAGTAATCTCTACAAGTATCATACAGAAATTTTGTACTACAAATATTTAGTTCTCGATGCCTTAATCTCCGGTATCAAAATAACGTAACTAGAATTAAAGAAAAGGAAATCGAGGGCTAGTAATTGGAGTAAGTAATAACAAATTTTGATACTTATTGAACCGTTTGTTAGATTTGAATATATATCAGTATCAAGGACGCTTGGAAGTTTCTTAACAAGTCAGACTTGATTAAAAGCTTTCTAGAAATCCTTAAGAAGGAAAATATTTAACGGAAGGAAGAATATCACTCACTGATGAGATCGGGTACATTAAGGTGTGATATCCTCCAAAAAATATTGTATAATATAATTGTATAATGGAAACTTTTTCAATATTTTCATTTAATACGACAATGCAATTGTAATAAACACGATTATAACAGATAAAGTAGCTAACAATGTTTTGTAGTACAAATAATTTCAACAACGGAATGCCAGTAATTTATTATGGAAATTTTAATTATTTCTTACCCCGTTCCTTTCATCAGTTTAATCACAACGGCACATTTAATGAGTTTTAGCCTTATATATTAGTAGCTTTCATTTTGGTTGTCAAGATCGTTTACAAAATTTGAAAATAAGGCGTTGAATACAATTGATTCAATTAATCCTTTTTGAATATCATTCTTCTGCTTAAAATATTGAATCTAATAATAATTTGAATGAATAAAAGCAAAAATAGATGCAATATTCGAAAAATATCTTTCCTACGCACACTTTGGCCAATGAAATCTATTGCAACGACATATTTTTCTAATTCGTCCTTCCCGAATCTTCCTCAATTTTTATCAATCAAAGTACCTACCTTAAATTTGCTTACGGTATCTCCAATCTCCGGCGCTTTTTCGTGGATGTCTAGGAAGTTTTCAATTAGATCTGGCTTGTTACGAAGATCCCGAGAAGTCGTACGCCAAATTCTATTGTTCAGTTGATTTATTCGTCTATCCAACTAGACTAAACCATCATTTATACCAAAGTCACGATTCTTTTTAGAAACTGTCAAATTATTATTAGCAGACGTTAACGCACTTATGAATTCTGCCCCTTGGGTCCCTTCTTTGACTTCTACTCGCGGAACTTTGCATTTGGTACTTTAGATAAAGGGTGATTTCAATCCAAAATCATCTTAATCTATCACTTAGAACTTCCAACGTAATAAAAAGCAAAGAAGTCTTTAATAATGAAGATACAGATCAGGTGAATATGGTGGATAAAACAATAAATAATAAGTCAGTTTGGTAAACTTTGGAAGGAATCGGGAGGCGTATTTTGTCGTGATGGAACAAAATTGGCCAGTTATCCTTTCAATACTTTCATATATTGAATGAAGACACAGATCTTTGGAATTTAGAATAACTGTAGCCATCACTTCATTGGCCGTACTCAAGTTTCATCTACTATGTTATATCGACCGAAAAATTCACTTGAATTACATTAAAACATTTGAGGATTGGACATTTTAATGCGAGAGAGAGAGAGAGAGCTTTTGATTAGCAATAACATATATATGCATACATTCTTGCAATAAATGATATATCAGTTTATTGAGAATATTTATTTTATTAACGATCACTAAGTATCTACAACAAACTTTAAATGTTTACATGGATAAACTATATAATTTTCTTGCTTACTAAATATATCTTTTTGTTTGAATTATCCTCAACGAGATTAAACTTGACAATTTGTGGGATCTGATGTAGAAGTTACTGTAACTGAACGCGATGTTTTTCTATTATTGATTAACAATAGATATCGTCCGTAGGTAACTTCTGGCTTGTTAACTGAACACGAAATGGTTAATATTGTCTGGAACGAGCTGATAAGGAATATTCTGGATAACACTATATTAGATATCATCCGTTATACCGGGTATATACTATACATAAAGTGAAAAGGTTCTATGAAAAATAATAAATCAACAAACGAATTTTATTACTTCGGTTATTTCGAAAACGATTTTTTCTTTTGAACATTGATATGTTTAATTGAATCTATTAATAAAATTGATACCAAAAGATGAGGGCGATTTATGAAAAAGTAGGATAGAATTGAACGTAATAATCACAAAATAAATATTAAAAAGAAAGTAGGTAGAATTTTTGAAGTATATAGGTACATACAATGATTACAATTCGGTTGATATAGTGTAAACTTCTTTCTTGAACGGCCAGAATAAATTCAAAGAAACTTTTTCAAAACGATCTTTATTTTTATTGTGTTTACATCTGTCTGAAAAAAGTCTCGATCAGAGTTACCAACATAACCTCTCAAGATTTCCTTTCTTGAGCGCGAAATTCGAATTAAGATATAAAAATGCTTACAATAGAAATTTGGTAACTACTTTAACGAATTTCACTATATTTGACTGTTGTTTACGATTTTCTATTTATAAAGTAGATAATGCGAAAGATCTTATTTTTGTTCGTAGTTGACTAACGACTGTATTTATTTCGTTGATTAAAAAATATTAAAACGCCGGTCATAGAAAACGTATAATTTTCAGTTTCCGAATTGATTTTCCAAATGAAGCAGTTAACACGGGACCGGTACAAAGTTATAACGTCCATAAAACATAAAGCCCTTGTTTTACTACCGTCGGCAGATTAAACATTAATAGTATCTATCCGATTTAAACGGAAATTTCGTTTAACTACCAAATCAGTTTTTGTCGCATTGATTAACAATACATGTAGATTTGGCCCTCTTTAATACTGTTTCTATCAAAATTTAACAGTTAATTGTGAGAATTTGTTTCAAGACGACGCGTTGTTTAGTATTTCTTCGACTGCCATAAAAACTTGGAAACATCGGCCCTTATAAAAGCAGAACTAGATTTCAATATTGGGTATATTGGGTAGCAGAGTTAGCTGGAAGACCAGCGTCGCACCGGTCGACCAAACGACTCCAGAAATGTTGACGGAAATCCATAAGGCGGTACTGGATCAATGCGGAAGCTAGCAGCTAGAGTAGGCATTTCAAAAAGTGTGGTACATATTTAAAAAAAATGCTTGGTAGTCAATGATTTTCCAACAAAGAGGTGTTGTCGGCAGTTAAATTATTTTGTATATTTTAACAATCAGAATATTTAATTACATTCTATGTATTGATTTGATCCCTCTTGCTAGGCTCTCTATCATCTGCAATGTCTTGTTAGGTTTATATTCAACGATGGGGTGTTAGAGGGTACTAACACCCCATTTTAGGTCCATTGACTACGCTTTCTTTAGTCTTGGATGAGTATTTATGATTTTGTGATGTTTTTAAATAACCTGTATTATTAGTACTTATCTACTAACTTGAATACGATTTGTGCAAGCGTAATTCTAAAATTCGAGTCCTTAGGTCTATATACGTTTTGTTAATCAGAACTCTATTCAATTCTCTACATTTTTTTTACTTTTTTGTCTTTTACATCTTCTGGTGTCACAGTCTTCTTTCAGTTGAAAGTGGATACGTTTGTCTCGATTTATTTCTTCTCTAAGTGATTGGAAAGTAAGTCTTTCTTTTCCATATCAATTCTTTTATTGGCGGTGCGCATATTCTAGATTTTTTGATATTCTTCATCAACTTCTGAATTGCATGATGTATTTTTGGAAGTATGGGAAAAATTCTCTAAACTAGGATCTCATATTTCGTCCAGATTTGTTTTCAATCTACTTCTATTTCGATTTAAATATTCCCGTCGTGAGGAGTACGACTTCTTTGTCAATTCACCAGAACTTGCCTTTTGTTTCGAAATAATTCTCCTTATTTTAAGCGGTTTGTCCTTTTTATTATCTTTTGTTGTATAGTAGTTTTCAGCATTTTTAATCAAAAATACACGAAGAGTTTGGAGGTTGTAAAAGCGTTTTAGTTGGTAGAAATAGTCAAAATTTGTTTCTGGAGAAGTATCTATCGATATCGTTATTTGCGGAAATAAATACAAATAATAGTAAAGCAATTTCATGCTAATAAATTCTAGTCTTAGAATTGTGAGCTTCACCATTGATATCTGAAATTGCTCTATATACAACGGACAACTATTATTTCGTATACACTAATCTCAAGTTGTGATGTAGTTTGGTTTTCAATTCCCTTGGTTTCTATTTCTAGTTTGCTTGGGCTGTAACCACGATAATGTCTCTTTTGTAGGTCAGTCTTTAAACAACTAAGTCTTCATCAAAATATTTTGATTTCATAGTTTGATAACCACCAGCTGTGAATTAATCCAAAGCTGCTTTTCTTCCAATATAATTACTCATACTTGACCTTCAGTTTAAATAGTTGGTAGCACAATTGAGGTTAAGTTTGGTATTTATTCGAAAAAAACTGTAAAATAACATTTTCTGAGTTTAAGATTGATTTCAGCTTCATAATATATTTTCTTATGTTTCCAGTTGATAAATAAAAGGAGGATCGAAAAGTATAGTTGTTTTCTTAAATTGAATTCAAATGGATTCATTTTTATTTTGATATTTATCTACGAGATATAATTTTTCACAATAAGGTACAGTTTGTCCAGATTTCGTCTATTCAAAAACGGTTCTGTATAGAGTAGATTTGCTTTCACTTCTTTGCTTATCGTGTCGTTATATTTTTAGTTGGTTTTTCTAATTGTTAGGAGCTAGAAAGATCTGTACTTACTACCCTTACGAAAGTAAAAAAACAAACAATAACCCTTGGAATTTGGTTGCCAAATTGCAAAAAAAAGTTTGATATTCAATTATTTAGAAGTGAGGATGCCACAATAATTTTAAAATGTCTTTTTCGCAACTTTGAACTACACAATGAGCTGACAAGTTTGCTGCATTGTCTCTATGAACAGATGTTTTGAAAACCGCTGGTCGTGACTCTTGGAAAATTTAGTGGTTACCTACCTTATGGTGTCTATCTCCATGTCCCGATGAAGATCGATATTTCAAAAGTACCAGGGTGTATCATCGATGCTCCCTGAATATCTGGAATATCTAGTTCTTCTCGATTCTTTTTTATGGGAGATTTCCAGCGTAATTTCTCATCTAATTGAGCTAGCAAATCAAAGATCGAATTGCGTGGAAAGGACCTTAATAATAACGGAAATAATCAAATACAAGAAAAATGATATAACGAAATGGAAAGATGAAAACATATTTGGAATGAATGGAATGATGAAAAGTACCAATTTACATCAAAAAGCTAGAGGTCATCGAAAGTGTTGAAGGGTATGAACAGATTAATGATGGATCGGTGTCCTGTCATTCGTATAGTATCAAAAAATAGGTGAAAATTAATGTTTTAGTGATTTTCATTGGAACAGTTTTTCATGGTACCAAGAACGCTCGTTTTCTAGGTGAAACAGTTTAGAAGCAAAAAGCTTTTTAAATTGAAATTTGAAAATTGATTGCTGAGTTCAAACTCTGCACTGCACTTTCAAATTTCTCACGACACTCATCTACACTAGAACTAATTTAATTAAACTATGCCACATTTAATTAGATGTGGCATATTTCGGTAATCAATCGTCTTATGTATATAAAACAAATATCGTTTTGATACAATTACTTGGGATATTAATAGCAATCAGACTGGCCTATTAGGTCCACCTTCATTTCCCAAACAACTAAATAGCTTTAGTTGATAGCAACGGCCGTCGGATGTTGATACAGTCGTAAATTGATTGTTAGATTGAAACATGGTATTTGTATGGCCAGAAATCGATGTTTGGGACGACTTCTGACACTCGCAAAAGTGATAAACTAATGAAGTTACGTGAGAACGGATTCATCTGGAAAGTGCAGACTGCGGGACTAAATTGGGATAATTTAACATTTCCGCACTCCCAGCATCCTATTAATTTGTAGTAGTACATCGTTACATCAATGAGCTGGATTAAACAGTATTATTACTACGAAGTAAATAATGTTTAATCGTTTTCGTACCAATGATTTCTTCAAAAGTTTTTCAAGTTATATATTAGATCTAATTCCCTACAAATACTCTAGCCACGTTTGCTAATGATACAGGGATTCTAGTCCTAGTTAAGGACCCTTCATCCCAATTATCTTTCACGAATAAAATCCTCGTAGACAAGGCATATGTAGTCGATTGGAATACATATCTGGGATTCAGCAAGCAACACGAACATCTGAAAGCAATTTCAATTTCACGGAGAGCTCAGAGACAGTTAATATTCAGAAGAGGCATCAGCGATTACCCATTATCCATGTCATTTGTCATAAGCTATACCAAATTGCAAAACACAACTTGTTTATCAGAGATGGTAAGATGGATGTGTCAAATGTTCTTTCAATACCAAATTGTTTCATATGGCCTCGGTAATGTTTGTGAAAAATCCAGAATATAAATAATTGCGTACGTATTATATCAATTCTAATAATATACATAATTTGTTCAAGACTCTATATAAAAGGATCCCAGTTGAAAGATCATAATCTTTTAGAAAAATGGCTTTAGCGAGCTCAACAAGAAAAATTCTCGTGTGAAACTTCAAGTAGCTGATAAACCTTAATATATGTTTCTCGTACATCTTTTTCATCACGGATACGAAGTTGTTGAATCGGAATCTCGGTTTCCATGGCGATTACACGCAGAAAAGACAAATCTAAATAAAAATAAAAAAATTAGAATCCACAGTATTTTCTGTTCTATATTATGAATACGAACAACTTCGACCTATGATCGTAGTTTCTTGGAAAGGCTGATATCAGTTAATACTTAACTATTGGTTGTATAACTATGTTGTAAATGCGTAACATGGAAACCAAACATTTTGTTTCCTTTCATCAGTTTTTTATTGATTAATCTAGTATAGAAAACAGACGCACTTTCTCGAAAAAGCATCTTTAACTATCAAGAATTTCTGATGAAATAAATTTATATTTCGATCAAGTTCTATTTCTAATTCATCTACATGCAATAAATGTCATATTTTCCTGTAAGAATCTGATAGATGCATTGCGAGCAAATTTCGAATTGCGCCCGACGCGACGACGAAGTATTATAATCCTCATTCCATCGGAATAATTTAGGAAATTCTTGAACCCATATCAATCATTGTCGTCGGATGATCTGATCTATCCTGTACGATAATTTTTTTTATCTGTATGCATATAGAACGACATAATTTCAGAATAAACGTCGATAAAAATCTCCTCGGATGCTTTATCCTAGTTACGACCGTATTAAAAGCCATCTAATGTCTTAACTCTGGAAAATTTTGGAACGTTCAAAAAATAAATTGGAAGTGTTGTTTATAGCGGCGAGGAAAATCTTGGCTTAGTGGATTGTAAATTTTACATTCGCTAATTTAAATTTGATGCCCGAATGGCTGCGACTCTAATAAATTATACCAACGACAAGGTGTCAAACTTTTTTAATTTCGTTCCAGGATAAATTCACATCGTTACCATTCTAGAATGATCAAGAAAAATTATTTTTTATTATAATCGGCTATAGATATCTTAATAACTACCATTTCCTTTTTGAAAACCATCAAATAATAAGTTTAAATTTTCTCTTGGGCCTTATGATATATCAATAATTCTAAATGTTTTTGCTTTCGGTTCTCTTCTGTTTTAAAATTAGTTTTTTCTAATAACGTTCGAATGAAAAGTTAAAAATTGACGTTTCGATTTTTCTTTGAGTTATTTCAAAAAACTGAGACTTAAAATCAAGAACATTTAGAAGCATTAATAAGTTTATTGATATATTGAATAAACAATCTGATGCACGAAACGTACTGAACCTAACCTAACCTCCTTACCTTACTTTTTAGTTTACCACGTGCAAGAATGATATATCAGTGTCTATTGTGCAACGCATCCTTTTGGTCAAGGATAATGTAAAACCTACGGGTGGGTGCGGGGTGAGTACGCTGAAACACCCTTCTTATAGTCCCGATTTGACGCCATGCGACTATTATTTATTAGTCCAATGAAATAGGCAATTGGTGGACTCAGATTAAAAAGCGATACGGGCCTAATAGTTATATATGGTTCAATAAAAATATCGGATAAGTACAAGGAGTATCGAGCTTTGTAGAATCTGATTTATAACATGTTTCAATTAAAGTTTGGACCTCTCAATAACTTCATCTTATTCCCATACAATTCTTAACAATGTTGTAGACGTTCATGTGGAGTATCATAATTTTGGAGCCCACGAAATTAGAGCTCTTCTTCTTTTAATGCAGTACATAAATGGATATTACTGATTTTCCATTATTTCTCCATTTCTTTCAGTGTGTATTAATGACTGTATATGGTGTAGACCTGTCCATTATCTGATATTCTTTCATGAATATTTCAAATCAAAACATTTTCTTGGTCACAACAAAACAATTATGGTGTTCTTATAAATTCATTTAAGAGGGTTTTAGAAGAGTTAACCCTGCATCAAAAACTCTGTCTAAACTGAGCCAATTCATTAGAAGTCAGTGCATTTTGTTGTTGCTGAATTTTCGACCCAATCTTATGGGGATAAGTTCCCGATTTCATTTCGGTTGATTTTACCTACCAAAACACTTAGTTTTATTTGAAATATTCGTCATAACAAAGAGATATTTTCTCATAGAACGATGTTGTTCCCAGTTTTATACATCCGCGATTCTCTTTTGTAATCCTAACTGTAATTGTTGGGAAGAACCGTAATAAAATTAAAATCCATGTCGGACAATTGAACGTCGAGTTAATAAAAGCAATCTGCAGGTGTCATCAGATTTCGCATTGTTTCTCTCACCTCTGTTATGAGATGGAAAAATTTATCTGTGTCAGTAGAATAACAAGAAATTCGAGTGAGGGAGACAGGGACATGGAATAAGATGGAACAGAAAAGGGGACTTTAATTTAAGTTTCAAAATTCAACATTTTGAAACTTGAGATATCCCAGTCTAGATCTAATCAAAATATAATCCGTTGTTTCGTCGCGAAGAATAATACGGAGACAAAGAGTAGAATATAATGGAAAATAGTTTACAGGCAGAAGATATAGCAGCTTATACCTTTATGGAAAACACCGTGGAGGTTATTCATGTTCAATTATTTGATACAATGGAAATTCGTATTTATATAAAACAACTACAATTTAAAAATTTAGATAAAATCAAAAAAAAACTCGATAAATCTACTTAATGATTTCGTTTCCAATATATACGCAAACAAAAAATTTTGATTGTTTTTTTTTTATTATTATCTAGATTAGGTTATACCCCTCAGTTTGTTTTCGCTTTGTTTTATTTGCAATTATTATTTTCCTTTATGGTTTTTGCTTTGAAATTTCGTTTAAAAACGATTGGGGTACAAAAAGAGCCAATTCACGTCTGGTACCCTGTTTAAACCAAACGCCCTTCCAGACAGGTACATTTCACTCGTCTATTTACGTTTTATAATTTAATATTCAGTTGTAGATTTTCTTACAAAGTTCTAAGTATTTATGAAAACAATAAATTTATAAAATGAGGTATCTTCTCCAATGGTAGATCAAACAAAGTTGTCAGTAAGGGTTTTTTATAATCTGCAATTGTTATTGGAAGAACTGCAGCTCATCTTGAGTTGAATTTGGGAAAATTTTCCATCCTCGGTTTCTTAACTTATACCTACGTTCATCGAGAATAATGAGCGTTTAATAAAATAGCTGAAGCTACTGAACTTTAGCAAACTTTAGAAGGTTCTCAATCAAAAGGTATTAAATCTAAACTTATAAACACTATAAGCGGAAGTTTAGTAACTCTCAAAGTTTCGTTAAGAATGCATTGTGAATTTCTATACCGAGACATTACGTCCTTAAAAAAATTTGAAAAATTTATCAGCAACCACAATTTATATATTTCTAACCGGTAGATAAAATCTGCTTCTGGGAACACATGGAATGTATACCTTCAATCAATGAAATTTCATTTCAATGTATAGATGAGGAATTATAGAAGTAAAAGAACTATAGATTGTATTGTGAAAAAAAAAACGTGGTTTAATATAAAATAATGGAGCATTCCGTTGTCATATGATGTGTAATTCTCACCATGAATAATATCAGGAATAACTCAAATTGACCATAAAACGAACTGAATGGAATTCGACAAATAAATTAAACTGTTATCTGAAATTTCTGGATTATATCTATGTTTACAACTTCCCACAAAACACACCATAATTTTACAGATGATGGTTTGCGAGATCGTAACGAAATAATATGTATTTTTTTTTCCATCGTTAATTTAACGACATGAAACAGTCATGGCACAATGAAAACTGTTTATAGCCATAGAGATGAAGTCATAAGCTCCCGATAATTATATCAATTCGAATTTTGTTATGAAAATATGACACAATTATAAAAATTTCAAAAAGATGTCGCTATATTCTTGGGTGACATAAATAGAAAGATCGATGGCTTGCCAAAACGCCAAATGTACACATAGAACTTAGAGTCCCAAATCACAATGATCATATTTTTAGTAGAGGTACAAAAATGCGGTGAAAAGTGCCGAAACATACCGAGGGACAGATATAGGCAACCTCTTGTCATTAAGCTTAAGAAACTGAAAACCAAATACCTACCTTGATGTCAACAAAAATTTACACCCTGTTTGATCTATTATTATATAAACTCATCCCGAAACTTCTACACGAAGAGGTTTGACTAGGATCTAGGAGCTAGGATATGTAGGGAATTCGTGGGGGCGTCCCAAGACTCGCCCAAAATTAAGAACCACAAACGAAAGAAAAATAAAACGGAACAGCACAGATCCAAGATGGTTCCAAAGAAAAACATTACATTAATAGTTCAAGTAATTTTATTGTTACGAACGTGACTTCAACATAGATCGTAAAACCGGTTCTGTTCTGTCTAAAAATTGACGAATACGACGGTTTGTTTTTACATGTTTTTATCACAGTGGTGTTTTGTTTATATAGAAATGCCTTTTTATTTGTTTGTTTACTTTCTAGAATTATCCAAGAAATTCATTTATAGTTTGAATACTTGCATGTTTAGCAGCGAGGAGTCGGTGTATAATTCAATGTCATAGTAAACAAAATAATAAACGGTGAGTTTAAATAAATATGATTAGTGTGTAAGTAGTTCGATCCACCGCTAGAAATAGTTTAAATAAATAAGAAAAACATGACATTATTTACAAGAGAAATGATTTTATCTCTAGAATTTTCCACTCATTGGAAATAAAACAACCACATCCATATTAAAGCAACTGAAAAACTGGAAATTTTCCATATATATTATGATTTAATTTATCAATCCTTGCTGAAACATCAAGTAGACGTAAATGGTATAAAAAATGTCCCGTTATATAAAACATCAACCGTACAATGTTTCTAGAATTCGGACTAAGGATAAGAAGCGGAAGGAGAAAAAACGGAACTACCTAACTGAATGAATAAAATATAGAAGTTCATTGGAACCGCAAAGCGTTTGAGAAAATCTCATTTATTCAATCACTTCTTTTCCTGGATGAAAAAATCAGATGTTTTTTTTCCCCGAGAACTTTAAGAGACTTTTTAATTATTTTTATTTTTTCGCTCCTAATTTACAACTTTGATTGAGAAAAATTAATTATACAAGTTTGTAACAAGAATTACATTAATTTTGGCGAATTTTCTTATTTTTAAAACACCTACAAATCTAGATGTAGTTGACTTGGAACCAGAAATTACTCCGATGGGAGTACGTAGCGTATAGGGTGTCCCTAAAATCGCCAGGATCAGAAATTTCAAAAGCTTATTCAGCTAGGGCATTTGAAGGTTTCACACATTCTTCATTTGGGATTAGATAGATCAGTATTTTAGTTTAGATAGAATCTTCTAATAGTTAAAACGATTAAAATAAACTTTATCACGTAAAGGAAAACTTGATGAAAGAAACAGAATATCAGTCTCTGGTCATAAACCAATGGAAAACGGAGAGACTTATACAAATGCATAGCACGGAAATTATCATTTGTACGCCGACTGAGAGATGTACTTTGGGCGTGTATTTTCGGTCTGAATCACTCAACTAATTCGAGATAATTTCTTATTGTAAGGATACTCAAAGTTGCTTCACATAAACATTTGAAAGTTGAACACAATTTATTAGAGTTTTCGAATTGGAAGGCGATCTTTAGGTATTGATAACAAGACAAGATAAGGGACGCAATAATGCTTGAGGTTGTACTGAACTGTAATAATAATCTACACAGTGGAAATATGATTTTTTTTTTGTTTAACGTTTGTCTACAATGATAGATTCCCAACATCGATTAATAGCATACCACTTAAGACTTATAGATAATCAGTCTAGTAAAGAAAACCCTATTCAAATCTCAAAAAAACCGCTGGAAAGGTTATGGTAACCGTATTTTTGTGTCCTATGTCTTATTCATCGACAATTATTGTATTATTCAATACTCAATAAACAATATCATAAGTTTTCAGCTGAGATTATCGAATTACTTGAAAAACATCTTAAATTGTTTCCTAATCCACCAAATACGAGGTCTGGCTATTAAATAACGATGATCGAAACAGTGCTGGAAGTCTTCTTAGATAAGGGGCCTTCAAAAGCTCTGCCGTTTTTCGCTTTACCGTTTCCATCGACTCAAATCGGGTCCTTTTCAAAGCAAATCTTTTTCTAACCTTTTAATCAGGAGTTAGACTTTTCTCATGTGTAATTCCTCATGTAAAATTTTTCTAACCGTTTCTTTATCGGCGTTTACAGCCTCGGCAATCATCCGGATGCTCATTCCACGATCTGCACGCAGAATTTGGTTGGTTTTGGTCACTGTTTCCGGAGTTGAAATCACAGGGCGACCTGGTTGCTGCTGGTCATCTTCAGTGCTCTCTCGGTATTCACTAAATCGCTTGCACCACTCAAAAACACGCGCACCAGATAGAGAATTGTCCCCATAGGCCTTTTGCAACAATTTATAGCAGTCAGTCGGAGTTTTTTCAATTTAACGAGACATTTGAGATTTATACCTGAAGAAAATTCATATCATATTGAGGTTACATCCAATCCATTGATATAAATGATATAAATATGTCAAAATCAACAACATATATAACAATTATTTCTTACACTTATATAATTTTTGAATAAAAAAGCCAACACATTGTATATATCGGCCGTAACCAATTCCTTTTAGTGGGTAAGTTACTAGACTGAGCAAACCTTGTGTTAGGAATCAGGAATTTGTTGCTAAAATGATCCTTCTCGAGTTTTTGAGCTTCGTGTTTAAGTTTACAGTGACTCTACCGCGTGTTTACTCCGAAATTCGTTAGCTCACAATATGAGAAACTATACCGAATGAAATCTTCAAAATGAATATATTAATAGAGAAATTTCGAGGAAATTCATTTACACTAAAGTTATCTAGTAAACTCCTAAATCTTCCTTGATGGAAAAAGGACTGGATTTATAAAAAATAATGTCAAGTTGGTTAAAACTCGGAAATCTGTCCTAAAAGCTTCAAGGGTTAGATATCCGCTGAAATATTTCAATTGTCCTTTTTTTTTCGACAAAATCGTATCAAAAAAGGTATCAGTGGATCACGGATACATTGGCGGAGTTTTTAGCTCAGTTTAAATAAATAATTTCATTCGACCCTTTTAATTATGTGTACGGAGTAGCGAGAGAAACATTAACTTAATCTACTTAAAGTCAGTGGCGTCGTCGGTCACAATCTAATTAATTTTTCTTTTCGAAAAGTGAAACTACTTTAATTTCTGTATTTATTCCTATAAACATATTCCATTAATGATATTCTGAATATGAGATACGAATATGTCAAAATAATTTCGTTTAGCTTAGTTCGGAGTTGATTGATGATGATGATTCTCGATCGAAAACTTTTTCCTGGGAAATCATCATACAAAGAATCAGGTGCAATCGGTATTTAAACTGGGTGAATAATTCTATCAAATGGTAAACTTCTTAACAAACTTAAAACTACGAAGTAATATTCATAAAAATGTTATATTTACATTGAGTTTGATAAACAGCCCCTTACCACTGGATTTACATTTCAAATAACTTCAAGTTGGTATCTAAAGTGGATTATCCTGACCTACTCGAAACTACTAAGGGCTGATAGGCTACTTGACTTAAAATTTTCATTTAGCAACTTGAAGAGCTTGCTTAAGTGTAAGTGATAGGCATTCATCGATGAAGGGGTTCACAGTTTCTTCATCCCCCATGCACCAGTGGTATTCTGTGATATCTATACTATGAAGATGATGTCTTGAATGATAGTCTTCAATGTTCATTCGAATTTAACACGTTGTCTCATACCCCACCCATGAAAAGATTTAAACTGTTTACACCAACACTAACAATTATACATTTGACGCGCGTTTCGATAATCAAGTTATCGTCTTCAGAGCCTAAAGTTAAACAGTTTACTTTGAGTTTCTGAAGACGATAACTTGGTTATCGAAACGCGCGTCAAACAGTGTTGGTGTAGTGGTGGTGTAAACAGTATGAATATCGCCAACGGTTCCAGAAATTCCAATTTAGAATATATTCAACTGTTAAATATTTCTTATTATTTATTATGTACTATGATGTTCACACCGATAGTCAACTTCGTATGATATTTGAAGCCTTTTTGGTCTAAGGTGAGTTCTATATAGTAGCTACTAGATCATATCACGTAATCTCCAGGTCTGGGCGATTTAAGAGGTACTTTCATTGGTGGATCCTCAGCTTCAGGAATCGTTTATTTATAAATTATTCATTATACTTTTACAAAATGGATTTTTTTCCCAATAACTGATGTCTAATACAGTTCACCATGTGTGATATATTTAATAAGAATTCAATAGTTACAGTTCTGGAAAGAGAAAAATAATCAAGTGAAGCAAAATTATTTTTTGTAGTCTTTCAGTACATAATTCAATTACCAATTTTTCAAGGAGTATTTTCGATAGAATTTTGATCAAAAAGTATCATGTTAGCCTGATTGAATCATTTATGTATCACCACTGGATCGAAAGGACCAGAAAAACCGGGTAGAATGCCATGAGGATTATGATGTGTAAATGTTGAAAGTTGGGACATTTTACGATTATCGCTTTACTCCCCTTGTCATATTTTATATGCTCGTTTTAGATTTAAACACGCCTCCTTGGATTTGCATGACATGAAAAAATTTAATCATTGTGCCTGTTGTAGTCCAATTAGATTTTTTCATTTAGATATCATCAAGAAAAGTCAGTGATGGAGAAAAAAATAAATTTAAATAGAAAAAGTAATCAAAGACGTTAATTATAAAAAGTAGTTGGTAGTTAAAAAAACAAAGGTGATTCTATATATTTCATACCTGATCAGCTGAAATTTCCAAGAAATGAAATATATACAGGGTGGATAACATGTATCAGTAATTACAAACTGTTATAATACTTAAATGATATGTTATGTGTGTGTATCAAATTGATGTACATCGTATTTAGTTATTGCAACGTTTGTCTAAAATAATTCTAGCAATCTCTTATTGATATGGTGTGCGGCAAAGTTGTGAAAAACAGATCTAACTAGTTTCAAAAATTTATATTCGGACATTTCCAAGGAGGATTGGATTAACAACGGATCAGATACTCACCCTTCAGCTGATAATTGATACAATCTATGACCAAAATCTATGCCTATAGGGTATAAACAAAATCTATACCGCCATGAATATTCTAAGGCTAGCTCAGAGGACATTGAGATAATTAAACCCGTATAGTAATGAGCGATGGAGCTGTATCAGAGATAAAATCAGGAAGATCCAATGTCGATGGCTGTTTTCAATCTAGTCTTGCAAAAAATTATACGAAACGGCAAGATACACACAACAGGGTTTATTTTTTATCATAGGCAGCGAATAGTTGTATATGTAGATTTAGCTTTGAGAAGAAAAACAAAAAAGGAAATGGAAAACGCTTGGTGTGAACTGGAATAGGAAACAACAAATTTTGGACTTGAAAAAAATCAAAAGAAAGTGAAATATATTGAAGGGAGAATACAAAGAGATTAAAGGGGGAGAAAAATTTGTTAGATCGTATTTTTGAGAGCAAAACTGATTAATAGAAACGAATCATAAAATAAGTTGTTAAGATTAATAGTATTATCTAGAGCAGCAAAAATTAAAATATATCATTTAATACTTTCAAAATAACTCACGCATGTGAATCAAGGGTTTAAACAAAGGTAATAAAAACAAATTGGGGGGACTTTGAAGGTAAGAAACTAACCAAGAACTGAAGAATCTTTGTGAATAACGATTTTAGTAAAAGTTCGAAGAGGGAGATATGAAAATAGGTATATAGAGTCATTGAAGAGAAGTGCAAGAAGGAAATAGAGGCCAAAGAAGAAATTGTTGGATAGAATCAACTTGTGGAGAAGAATTGTAAAAAAATCATGAGTTCACTGTTTATAAATATGGGAGAAATTTGAAGTGGAAGTTCCGGTATTTACAACGAGTTAAATTTAGATTCACTCAGTTTTCATTTCTATAAAGCGGATGGTGTCAGTTATAGGGAGAAAAAAATAGAAAAATGCTTTAATTGTTTACAATTTGAAGACGAAAGTTTGTAAAAAACAATATTTTGTATCTCTTAAAGAAATCACCGCAGTGACCCTGCTGTTTAATTTGTGTAAAAATCTAACAGATCTCTTTAGTAGTTTGAAGATTCGCTCAAATTGAGTCACACCACACTTACCCTTGAAGGGAAGAGCATATTAGGGACTCAATAAAAGCATAATAAACTTTTCTAAAAGTGGAAAAAGAGGTACAGCTTAATTTTTTTGATAAAGCAGCCATACGTAACTCCAATTTCGAAGAATTGTCTACAACAAGCCCTAAGAATTTTACCGATTCAACGATTCAACTTTAGTTTTAGAAACAGAGCAGACACAGAAGAATCGCACTTTGATTTAAAGGTGATTAGGTCACTAGATATGATCCTTAGAAGTGCCTTGAGATTAGGAATGGTCAAAGAGAAACTAGTGTCGTGTGCAATAAGACAAATTTTTCCACTGACGTCTATATAGGCGAAGAACTCCATATTCTATTGGTATGCAAAAAGACATCGTTGTATCAACTCTTACAAACTGACTTCTGTTGGTTAGGTTAGTGACTTAAACCACGCGAGAGGTATTCCCCTGAAACCGTATTAACTGCAATTAGTTAATAAAATTATTATTATCAACACCATTGAAAGTCGTGCACTGGAGTGATGATTGTTTAGAATGGACGAATACACCGCTTCGTGTTCAAGATAATTTTTTGAAAGATGTAACCTCGTAATTGGACAAAAAGCGATTCACTTGAATTTTCTTGAGAAATAAATTCAGGTGTATTAAGCTCCTGCACTACGAACTAACTTAGACGGAGTCATTAATTTATGCACCGATCTACAGGAAATTTTACAGGTGTTCATAAAGATGTACTATCACTTTGGGACAATTATAACAGCGAACTTAATAGCGCTATCTCTTATTGAACGACGGAACTTATCAAACAAACGGTTATTTACTATTAAATTCAATTCAAAGTTTTGTATTAAGAATGATGACGTACTTTTTTCGAAAAATTAATGTTCTGAATATAATATGAAGAAAATTATGTCACTATTTATTATAAATGAAGTTAAGAATTTATGCGGGTTGTGGAAGTGGAAGGCTTAAGCCTAGAGCTTGCAAACTGTAGGCTATCAAAATCCCTTAATAATTTATATAGGTATATAAGAGATGAAGATAAACTAAATAAATCAACTCCTTTCGATTTAAAATGAATGGGTAAATAAACACCATAGAAATCGTATTTATAATATCCTCAGGATATTTCATATATATATATATATATATATATATATAGGTTTAACGTGACTTTAACTAAGGCAATTTCGAAGTACGAATTTTCAAGTTGTGTTCTTATCTCGGTTGAACTTTAATTAACTTTGACGAGTTATTGGGTATGTTTCATAGTTGGGGGTTTTTCGTTCGATTTCATAGGAAGATATACAACATAATTCAAATTATATAATGGCATAATTGCGATTATTTGATTCGTGTTTGAATAAACCAATTAAATTTCCCGTTACTAATGATGTTTCTTCGTTATTAATTATAAATATTTAGAATGCTATCGGTGAAATTACATCAAAAATACCATAAAAACATGTATAGTTCACGCACATTCATCAAAATTACAAACTTTGTAATGTATGACTTTATTCTATAAGAGTTAAATAATCCTAGCCGATGAAAAACATTTAGTTGGTTTATTTTTTGGCAGAAATTTAGGTCTATGTCGCGGATTGAGCAAAATGTATATTTTCAACACCTAATATTGATCATGAATCAATTAAGTAACTAGATACGTCTAGCAGCCGTTTTTTTTTATAATAGGCTTGGTTCATTAGCATCATTAACGTATACAAATAATGTTTTCTACATAAATTGATTTGAATCTATATCGTACAAGGTCTGATACTTCGCCAGAAGTAAATTGCTGATTCGTTGTTGCATAATTACAGACAGTATTCCACAGAAAACAATTCATTGGAGTAACTGCATTTTGATTCAGGATCCTTGCTGATGAGATGGCCGAATATTAGTTAAGTGTGGCCTAGGCGTAGTCCAGTTGGATTTTCACTTCTTTTAATTTGATTAAAGCGCTTTCCACTGTTTGTTCTATTCATTTCATGTAATAGTATCCGTTATATTACTTTCTGCGGCTTCTTTGGCGTATTTGTATACTTTTTCGATACCATGGATTGCGGCTTTTAGAGCACTGAGGGAATTCCTTACAATGAGGAGGTTATTGATGTCAGATATAATGCATACAGCTCTGCTGAGTAAATATGAGAGCTGGAGCTGCATCGATTTAATTGGGAAACTGTAGATTTCAATGGACAGTTTTGTAATAGATTACGAAAATAAAAAACTTTCACTGGTGTACTAATTTGAAATTATAGGGCTGTTATTATATATTTAGAGCACCATAGAAAGATTATTAAATACATTAAAAATGTATGTAACCCCGTAAGTCACGAAACTGAAAATGTATCAATTATTTATTATAATAATTGTATCTTCAATTTAATATCCATCAATTAAGAAAATTATTCGTTGATTGTAACCAATACCATTCCAAGCATAGCTCTTTTGGTAACTGATAACTGATTATTTCGAACGAAATAATCAGTTGTACCGAAGAAGGCTTCGGTACAAGCAATATGATCAGGCTACGGATTTACCGATTTGTCTACATTAGACTATTTATATTTTGCTACCTCTACTGTCCTACGAAATTTGATGCTTTTGTTTGAAATTTTGATCATTTTTACGACAAAAAATTGTTAAATGACATTATTTTAGGCATATTTTTCAAATCATTCGGCAATTATATTTCAGTTTTCATTAAATTACTTCTACGTTTATAAAAATTTCGAAATTCCATATGAACAATATTGTTTCTCGATTGAAATTTTTGGAAGAATTTTCCACCTCTTGTAATCTGACGCTGTAGGCTACAGCCTGCTCAGTCTGCTGGTGAATCCACCGCTGGATATGATATTGATTGAAATCTGAGTTTACATATCATAATATTGAGGTTTTCTAGATATTACAGTATAAATAACTTCTTTTGTTGATCGTTGGATTCCTGCATTTCGAAAGCTTCTAATTTTTCAGTCAACGGTTGAGATTCCACACCGTAAACAAGACTGAAAATATTTATAGTTTCATACAAACTCGATGTAATCCCACGAATGGTGTCGTCTATCAATGGCGTGCATAACAAAATTTTCTTTTATATATGATTTGCATGGTTTATTTTTCAAAAATCCCAATGGTTAACTGCTAATTACGAAATATAAGTTAGTACTTGCAGGATACGACATGATTCTTTCTTAGTTAATTCTTTCTTTTCACTGTATGCTGTATAAAACCTCCACTCGTACGATGCAATAAAAAGTGGAATAAGAAATTAAAAACGTGTTTAATAATAGCATTCCATGACTGATCTCCATCTTATTCTTTTATGTACGAAAATGAATTTGATATCGGAAATATTTATGTACAAACCCTCGTACTATTGTTTTATTATTCGACATTGTATCGTTCACCTCAAATATTTCTCAAACGGCCTTCAATTGATTATAATTTGCAGTGTGTGAACCGCCACTGTCCACAGTACAGATCAGAGAAAATATTTCATTGACTGCCGCCGATTTTTTTGATCTGAACGATATCAAGAGCACACGTTTTTTGGCGACACTTCAATCTTTTACTAAGCTTATTAATTAATAAAATTCGTTCGAGTTTTGTTGTGAAAATTCTAAGCAATTCTAAGGTGAAACCCATCAAAGTAAATCAGTTTCGTGGTCAGCATTTTTTGATACTTATTACAGTCCTTCAAGTAAAAATTTTGATTTTCAAGGAGGGATCTTCGGGTTGAAAGAATATTTTTTATCAACTGTTTAAAGAAAAGGCATAAAAATTTGAGTGATCATTATAATCATAAAGTTTTTTGATTCATAAATATGTGTAATTATTCTTTAAATCCATTTAATTCACAGAAAAATTATAGAACACTCTCAAGTAGCTGAAACTGATGTTATATGGATGTGAAACACACGATGATTCAAGGATGCTTAAAATACAATCCAAGGAAAAATATTTCTTAATCAAAAGCAATTCTCAGATCAAATTCAGCCGATTATTTCATGCAGGATATTATACTTGCAACTCCATCGGTTTAGTGTCATTTTTTTTGTCGCAATTCTAAAGAGAAATGAGTTTGTATTCTTCTGATACCAAGTTTTATTTTCCTTAAGAGTTTTTAAAATGTTTCTTCATCCATTTTCAACTAATTTTGGTATGTTTTCCCTTGTTTCAATCCATGAACTGTCCCACCATCGCCTTTGAACTCTTTTTTGTAAATCAGGAATTGTCATTTTGAAACCGGTCACAAAATATTGACTAAAATTAGGAAATTATCAACTTTTCCCAATGGAATTTTGGTGGTAACCAAGAGTCTTGCATGATATCAAGCGAAATGCAATATTTCATTATTTTATATTGAATCAAAATAGACATAATTTGGTTGTAATTTGATACCTACAAAATAATTCGGGCTACGACTCTGACGACCTCGATGTCTATCGGACCAATTTTATTATCTCAATTTACAAACGCCTGATCTCATTCGATAAGTTAAATTTCAAATTTAAACTTGGCGCTAATAAGACAACATATTATTATAGATATTATCATTATTATTAACTGGTGGTTCGCTACAACTTCTAGGATATTATGGTATGTTAAGAAAAATGTTTATTATTTTTCGTATTTGTATCAAAAATATTCTTCGATATTTATGTCAATAATATTTACAAAATATTAATATTTACTTCACGTAAAAACCTGGAAACATCTTTTGGTTCAAAATTTCTGAACCAAATAACGAGAAAAATCATTCACTAATTTTTTTTTTGAAAATCGGTTCTTGAATTTCCGTATTAGTGATTTAATTTATCGAATACTTTTATTGCTAGTGTTGAATTACTTCTTTTGATTATATATTTGTATTATCCGTTGGTCCAAGATTGAAACTGGAAATTTCGTTATCCATTACGATGTTCAATATTGTATTGGCATGGATAGTACCTAAAACAATGAACAAAGAAATTTGTATCTTCATAGAAACGATTGGTATAGTGGAAGATAAATCGAAGTTCATGATAATGACAACACCATAAAGGAAATTAAATACAACTGAATAAAGAAAAAGTAAGTTCAAAGCTACGAATTTCTTGGAGTGGTTATCGAGGACTAGTGAAGAAATCTAGAAGAATCTAGGGAAAAGAAAAGAATGGAGAATTATGACGAATAAAGTAATCCGGAATTTAGTTAGAGAAGCAGAAATAAGCAAAATGATAAAACTTAAAAAAAGAGTGGCTGAGTCGTATACAAATAATGCCAGATTTCAGAGAAACCAAAAAAATGATGAACATAGAACGAGGAGGAACAAGAAATAAAAGGAGAGCAGGGAAAGGATGTAATGGAAGACCTAAAGAATTGTCTACTGCATTCTCAGTGCTTGAGCTATTATAACATTATTTTGACGAAATAGAATTCGGCAAAGTTATTTATCACTGAGGCTGTAACAACTTTGACTAATTCCGAGTGGTCTATTATCTTTTTAATTAGATTAGTTTCAAGTAGAAGTCACAATATATTTATGATGATAAAGTTTACTCGATTTGAATAATTAAAAACTCAAAGTGAATCAAGAGAATCAGCTTTTTCTTTGAGATAATTTTGTAATCACACCCAGTGTAACTGAGAAATTGCAAAGTGCAAATACTACTAAACATTGTTGCTTCAGGATGTGTAAATATTCACATAAAGTTGTGGTAGTCAATTTTATTAGGTCGAGTACGACTTACAACAGATGAAAATATCAAATATTTTTCTCATATTAAAAGATTAATTGAAATTCTATTCAATTTCGTTATTGTATTCATAGTTTGAATAACTTTCATTGTTTGTCCTTATAATTGGACACAAAGTTGAGTACTGACGTTCGCTGAAATTTGTAATGAAATTTTCCAAATATCCAAATCCACTTTTGGTTTCCAATTTAAAATTATCTTCTCATTATCTTTATTTTTTAATACTCTCTCAACAAAATCCATTTAGTGAATCATCATTGTTTGTTGTTAATGGGAGTTTTACTAATACAACAGGAATTCAAAATATTTACTAACATGCAATTTTATTGCTTTGTTCCAACCATAAAATCGTGTCCTTTCCATTGAAATGAAGGTTGTAGGTCAACAACGATATATAGATGTAAATAAACTATAATTCTGAACTTCGTTTATTAGGTTACTTTATACAGTGTCTCCAAGAAAATAGTTTCTATTGTTATTCAGAAAGTAAGGATCATTTTTTGAATTGGAATACAAAAAACAAAGGCAGTATCTTAAAGAGCGATGAGAGTCGTCAAAATAGCCATTAATTGCCGACATCACCTCTTAATTGTTCGAATATCTTTGGCTCCCGAGTTTGGGAACAGAAAATAATCTGAGGGAGTTAAATCTGACGAATGAGGTAGCAAATCGAACTTTAATTCATTAATTTTGGCCATTGCAATAACGCATATATCAGCTGATTCATTTTTTTGATGAAATGCGGCCGTTTTTGCTTGATTTCTTCGCTCAAACGTTGCAATAAATTCGCATAATACTCGCCCTTGCGCGAATCCCTAAAAACCGTGAACTTGCCTGTCTTCTTGGAGCCGGTTCTCCCTTCTAGTCCATGTTTTACATTATTCTTTTCTTTCGGGTGTGAAGTGATGGACCCACGTTTCATCTATGGTTATGAAACGGCGAAAATACTTCTGGAACCATCCTCGTATAGGCATTAGTTCCAGCCGTCAAAGTTGCTTATTCTTTGAAACACGTGAAAGTCACGAAAAGCAAGTTCGGGACTATAAAGCGGATATAAATATCCTCCCACTTGAATGAAATAATTTGTTTTGAAATGCGGTTAACTGTGTGAAGTTTGGTATTGTCAAAAACAAACTTCACATCAAATTTCCTCATAGATTCATTCTGAAATACTACAAGGTTCTCAATGAAGTACCAAAAGAGTTTTCCAGGGAATCGAAAGGACAACGAAATTTCCAGCTAGATTGCCAAAGTTAAGTTGTGAGAAAGAGATAATACAAAAGGTCATGGCTTCGGTTATCTGGGTAACACCAACTCCCTCAAACTGGCTGGAGGGTAAACAAGATTTTAGTAGTGCTGGTCAAAAGACAGGTGAAAACTAGAAGTCGGTTAACACAACTGTTGCTTATCAAAATAATTTTCTTAAGAAATTTTTGCAATATACATGAGGAATGGGTTGAGAATTCGATGTTGAACTTGTTCAATTTAAAAAAAAAAAAACCAACAAATATTCTCAACTTTATGAAACTGTTTCCAAAAGTGAGGTTAACTAAAAAGTATCAAATCATAGCTTAATACCAAAAATGTTATTCTTGAGAAACATTCAAAACTTGTTAGTATTTAGAGTAAAGAAACATTTTTTTTATTTGCTAATTTTACTAAGAACCAATTTAACAACCAAAAGTAGAACTGCAGATTAAATCAGAGCTTAAACTATGGTTTGAGCTCTAGTTTAAACCAAGAATATACAAGATTTGACAGGTGACAGTTGAATAGACATTTTTCTGCCAGTTGTCACGGATATAACCGAATTATTCCGATATTTGTTTTTCAGTTGAGTTGTTTGAGATAGCTGTATAATCAAAAATGAAAAAAGAACAAAAATCGTGCCATTTCTTTATCCTTTTGGTTAACCTTGAAAGGAAAAGGAAAAAATTGGGAGGAACTGACAGGGGAATTTAATGGAGAAAATAACATAAACCGTCATATTTTCGATATAATCAAAAAAAATTTGAAAATTGTGGAAAAAATAAAAGAACGAATAACTTTTTGCTTTTTTGGCACCTCGGCAATATTGATAATTTCTTCATCATCATCATCATCATCATCTAGTTCATCAAATATAAAGTGCAAATCTTCAATCTTCTACCAAAACTTCTTATAACATTAAAATGTGAACATTTTGAAAAAGTTAGGTTAAGTATTGAAGTTTTTCGGTAAACGCCATCTATGTAACGTGAAAAAAGGTTAAAGTGACGTTTGAGATCTTGAATGGAGTATGTTTGATTTGAAAATAATATTGTATTTGTTTTTCCAGATGGGCGAAGAAATTATAACAGAAGAACAATGTGAAAGAATTCTTGCACGATATTTGTTGGATGAAAATGCTGTAAGCGAGATACAAGATTCGAAAATAAAGGAAAATACCAACATAACCTCTTTCTCCAGTCGCCTTATCGATAATCAGTGTGAAGGGTTGATAGGAGAACAATTTTTTCTCACGATAAAATATCACTACAAACTTGAAAGTAAACTCGCTAGTTTTTTTGTGAAAATATTGAGTAAAAGTAACGAAATTATGTACAGAATCGCAAAAGAAATAAGAGCCTTCGAAAACGAATCGTTTTTTTACGGAAAGTATATCCCTTATCTACAAGAAGAAGGTTTTCCTTGTACTTATGTACCAAAAAGTTATTTTTTTGAATCAGAAATAATCGTTTTGGAAGATTTAGTTGGATCATCCTACAAATCTCTTGGAAAAAATGTATCATTGGATATAAATCACTGTTATAAATGTTTGGAAACTATCGCTAGATTCCATGCTGACTCAATGTTATTCGAATTGAAGAAATCCAAAGATTTAGCTTGGGAATATAAATTATCTGAAGCGTTTCCTGAAGTTTTCGAACATCATATAGAAGAAGAACAAAACGTATTGGTTGCAAAATATTACGAATACGGTATCCGGGGTCTGAAGAAACTCATCGAACTTCTACCAGAGGATACAATAGAAGTAGAACAATTCGTCAAATTGTTTGAGGAAACCATTCATAAAATACCCGAAATTCAAGCAGAAGGCAACAAAAAATACAAAACCGTCCTTACCCACAACGATCTTTGGTGCAGTAATATTCTGTATAAATATGCGAATGATAAAAATGTGGAGTCTTGTAAACTCATAGATTTCCAAACTATCACTTTAAAACCTCCGATAGTAGACGTATTGGGTTTTATTTATTTGAATACAAGAAAAACTTTCCGAGATATTCATACGGTCGATCTCATTAGTCAATATTACACATATCTAACAAAAAATATAGAAGCAGCTGGTTATAACGTTCAAGAAGTTATTAGTTTCGGAGAATTTCAAAAATCGTTCGAATTTCTGCGTCTAACTTGTAAGATACATTGCATTATCGATAGAAGTTTCACTTTGATTCCCGATGATTTGTACGTTGAAAATTCGCGATCCGAAGCAACGTTTTCAAATTTTATTTTCGAAGGTCGTCCCGATATGATGGCGAAACTTTTCCGACGTAACGATGTATATAAAGAAATTATGACCGAAGAATTATTTGAACTGAAAACACTTTTGTTTGTCGAGAAAACTTGTTTTCCGTAAATTATCCCTTTCAAAAATACTAAATACAGATATAGATAAAAATGATTCGTAAGAAAATATATTGGGCGAAATTGTTTAAACATTTATTAACGGAATTTGACAACTACTTAGTTTCAATGATTTTGAATCAAAAAAGAAATGAAAAAATTTGTAAACATATATAAAATATATATATATATATATACTAAATATAATAATAAAAAGACAATAAAACATGATCAAAATTAACTTATTATTCAATATTTGGGGTTCGTATACAATCCAAAAATCCATTTAAATGTTTTCAAACAACATCATATCAAATTTTAAAAGATTTCGTATGGAAATCGATACTTAAGTTTTGAGACAAATAAAAAAACAGATATTTATGATTGAATATGGTTTCATTGTTTTTCAAAATATTCTCCATTGAGATCAATACATTTTTGCACGCGTTTGAATCAATTATCGATTCTAGACCCTATTTCGATTGAGGTACATCCAAAACAATGTATTTGAATGCAGCATCTGCTTCTTTCCAGCATGGGTTTGAATTTTACATGTAAAGTGAAGGTCAATTACCACTAGTGAAGGAGAGAGGTATAAAAATCCTTTGTACGTTGAGTATTTCCCTTGAGAACATAGAAAATCAGTGCTTATTGAAGGGTGAACAGTGCTTACCAATATAAAGTTGACCAAAGCAGCTGGTAGCATTGCAAAATAAAATATTGGACCATCAAGGACCACGAGAACACTGTCTATGTGAAGATAAAATAACTCGAGAGTTCCTTGAGACAAGAAGAAGGAACCGTAAAAAACGTAGCCCTTAATGCTAGATATCATTAGTTTTACTAAACAAATCTCTAAACGGTACCATCAACCGAAAAGTCCAGCGGAAATCGTCAGTAGTATACCACAGGTACCATATTTCTTCAATATGAACAGTTTGCAAATTAAGGGGTGGACATTTTGATCGTCAAAAGACTCTTCAAACACACGACTGTTTGTTTTAAAAATTTTCGCTAGTACATGGTATGACACTAGAAGTTCTGATCCTCAAGTAGAAAGACTACACGTGATGAAAGCAGCTGCAAGATCATAGGAGAAGATATACGACACAATTCACACCATCTAGTTCATTCTTCACCCTTAAACATCATTATCAACATCCCTTCATATAAGTAAAGTTTGAAAAGCTCAATTTCAAAAACTATTGAGTCGACAACGACATTTCTAGTATTATATTGTGGAAAATTCAGTCTACTTTGAAAATGTACTGAGTAAGTTTTTTCAAAAACTAGTGCTTTAAGGTTTGAATCGCGAAAATTTGAAAAAGACCCGATTTTTGCGCGGTTTTTTCGATTTTTGACAAACTTGGATTATTCTTCAGTATAACATTATTAACAAGTTTGCAAAAAATAAGAACTTGAGTTTGATTTGACGCGTGCTGTGATTTATAAAGTTAGTGGACTAACATTTTATGAACTTATACGATATAAAAATTTTAATGACAATTAATGTGATTGTAATTTGTTCTAATCAGTATTTGTATAAAACAAATTTGACGTGGATCAAAAAACTAACCCTTAATGATTAGATAAAATGATTTATTTGACAAACAAAGTTCCTAATCGAAGTAATGAAAAATGTTTAATTGCATTGATTGTACATGCACCACCATCACGCACTGGATATTTTATTCATGATTATTGATTTCAATTTTTCAAACGACTCGACTACTTAATTTTCATCATTTATTACCGTCTACTTTGGGTTTATTCTTCAACTAAGCAGAAAAAAGATTAATTACTTGACGTTAGCTTCTATTCTGTTAACTAGATTAATAGCTTCGTTATTTCGTTGTTAGCGGCTATTGTAGGAGAAGAAAATTCGTAAATGTATAGAAAACGAAAAGAAGCAATTTCCGGGAAAAATTTTTCTTTAAAAAGGACGCTTCTTTCATAGGAATTTTACCTTTGTGACTAGTTAATTACTCGATAGATGGAGTTGTACGAATTGTGGACGTACACAGATTGACAAGCAGTGACAGAATAAATTTTCAAAGCATTATATTCACAAGAAAAAGTATTCAACGTAAACATAAATAAACTTTCACATTTGCAATGCCGAGAATCGATAAACGAAATTCAACTCAAAATTTTACAAATACTGCCGAGGTACTTTCCAATGTAACAGAAAACATATGATTCAAGACGTACTCCAAAGATCTATTGATAATACTCCTGTTGTGTGGAGAATGGCCAATGAAATAAAACAAAAAAAATTGCAACAAATGATCTTCGTTATTTGTAAATTGGAATTGGAATTGGATTTCAATTAATTTTCTGTCTTATTCTAGTTGTCTTACAATATTCTTTGTCTAATGATCAAGACCTTTGTAGGACTCAAAGATCTCGCCAGTACATTCATCTTATGGTTTTTCCTAACGAAACCTCAAGTTCTTTATTCTTCCCTTTTATCGCCAAATAGGCCTTGCGCACTTTCCTAAATCAAAGACCACTAAAACAGATCGTCATCTGGACTTTTTTAACCAAGAACTCATTCCATTGCAGATCCTTTCCTTCACGAAACAGGCACTTCGCAGATTTCTGACATGGAAACTTCTCCTCCAGGTTCTTTACTTCTTTCTTCCGATCAAATAACAAGTTCATTGTAATGTCCGTTCATTACCAAAATAGCATCAGTTTCCTGAGACGCAGTTCCATTACCGAATACGCTCTTCGTATCTGAAGATCTCTCCAACAATTTCTTCGTCGGGCTTGCTTGTAACCAAACACCTAGTTCATTGTAGTCTTCTTTTCGTTACTGAGCGAGCTCTTTGCAGGCGCCTTACTTTAAGACCTCTGTAGTCGCTTCATCACAAAGCTTGCTTGTATTAAAGCACAAAGTTTATCCATTAACGCACATAGAGTATCACCTGAAGATTTCTCTGGCGGCTTCGTCCTAGATCTTGCTCGAATACCAAATATATAGTGATTCCATATCCTTCGCAGATGTTTTACCTAAAGATCTTTCCAAAAGTTTCTTCGTCGGGCTCACTTGGAACCAAACATAAAGGTTATTGTAGACTTCGTTTCGTTGCTGAGCCAGCTCTTCGCAGGTCACTTCATCAAAAACCTTGTTGGAATCAAACACCAGTTGCCTCTTTTCATTAACGGACAGAACTTTCATAGGTGTACCACCTGAAGATTTCTCTCAAATACCAAGTTTATAGTGGTTTCTGTCATTAACGAACATACTCCTGATGTTTTCTGTAGCTGCTTCTTTACCAGGGGTGTTTGTAGCTAAACATCGACATTTTTTAATTTAATTTGCTTGAATTTGAAATGTTTCTAACGCTTTTAAGCGTAGATATAGTTGGTAACGCTCGTGTCAAAAAACGCCAATTTTTAAATGAAACTCGTGGTCCATATTAGAAGTTTGAACGTCTGGTATCTTAAAAAGTTAACAAGTTGGAATTTGTGGAACCGTTGGCGATATTCATACTGAATATACTGTTTACACCAACATTAACAATTATAGTGTCTGACGCGCGTTTCGATAACCAACTTATCGTCTTCAGAGACTGAAGTTACGCGTCAGACAGTATAATTGTTAGTGTTGGTGTAAACAGTATATTCAGTATCTCAAAAAGTAGCAGTAATTGTTGGTTTCTAGATTATATTGTTCAGATATTTGATTTTTTTCATAAATCCCGTTATACATTATCAAGTGGAATAGCAAAGAATCAACTAGGATGTGTATTGATAAAGATTTTGACAAAAAATGATATAATGAAGCAAATAATTTTCACATATCGTAAAATTCTTTTACCATGTAAAAATATTTTAGTGCGCAGGATGCGGATGCGCGATCGCTTTCTATACTCATTTCTACCCATCACATCTAACTCCGAAAGTTAAGGAAAATCAGTTCGGCGTGTATTTGATGACGTATGTATGCCCTGTGCCAGTTTTCAGTAGAAAACTTCGCGTCAGTTGGAAAATGCGCCGAAAAACTTTTTTAAGAAACTTTAATTTCATCAAGGTACTTATAAAATGTAAGTGAAAACATGAAATTAATACGGAAGGATGTGTGAAAAAGTAAAAATAATCCTGTATGAATTTAGTGGGTGGTGATTATTCGAGGGTATATTAGTGAAAATTTATTGAAATGTATAGTGAAGGACATCGTTTATTGATGTCTTCATCAAGGTAGGTTTTTTCAACATCATTTTTTGCTTCCATGGTTCCTGAAAATAACATTTATTACCATTATTTAGAACTTTGATACACGTAATAGTCCGGGGTCGAATGTAAACCAAAGTCTACACACATTTTTATTGTTGGATCCGATTTCCAAACCTTTGGAAATATGATAAGAATGTAGTAGCAACCAAATGTACTAGAAAAAAGTTAGGAATACTATTTAAAATATATTATATCTCATTTATTTTGGAGCTGATAGAAAAATGGAGTCCCCCATAGTCAATTGGAATCTTAGATACATTTTTACATTTTTTTTTTATTTATTCTTATTATTTATCATTATATTTATGTCACAGCAGTAATTTTTCATGATTCTATAATATAGATAACAATTAAAAATTATTGTCCAATAAATGAAAAAACCATTCATATATTATTGTATTTGGTAATTCTACAAGATTCCGCAGTTTATTGCTGTAAGTTAATACATAAATTGAGATCCTGATGATTCTTTTCGTTGGTACCTTTCCGACTTTTGCTTTAAATAAAAAAAGAGTTATAGTACCCAAAAACTAAAGTTTCTACAACATTTTCTGATTTCCACCTCAAAAATTGGTTATTTATTCTTTATGTTATGAATTTTTAAATTATCTCGGTATTGTTTGCCTTTTCAGCCTTTTGCGTAATTAGTCTGGAATAGTCAGGATATAATGATCTACTTAATATCCTTGATACTTACATAAATAATAATCTTTTGTTGATATAGTAACATTTATAAAAGCACGAACGTTGGATGTGCTGGATTGAAAAATGGATTATAATCAAACATACGGTTATTTCGAACTTGATTTAAAGCAAATATTCAGAGTAGTTTCGATCTAGGTAATTTTGAAACTTTTGTAATTTCGATTAATGCGTAGTTACATCGAACATTCAATTAAGGCTCGCCGATTTATTATTTTCATAATGTCCACGTCAAAATATTCTCAAACTAGAATTATATCTTAAATAAAAAATTTGAGGTACTTATTGATAGTTTCGTTATTCCACTTTTAACCCCCAATTTTCACGCTCTTATGAAAGTAAATGCTGTATCTGAGAATAATACAAATGTGGTAGATGGGTGAAAACTGAAAAGTCACTGCTAATTTTCTATTTTTGTACCTTTTTAGCCAAGTTTCGCGCACAAATTGAGTGCGGAAAACATTTCAATTTGACTAATGGAAATGGAGGGTTGCTTTTGTTGGCTGATGTTCATTTCTAACAGTCATAACTGGAAAATTGACGGTAGGGCGGGGGGGAGTAAGTTTGATTTACTGGAATGGTTCGACCTGTGAAGAATTTTTGTGTAACTTGAAATTCAACATATTGTTAATAGTATTTGCGGTATGCTGTACGACATTAATATCTAAATAAATTTGTTCGTACTTATTTAATAATAGATTTTCTTCATTTTTCATCTCTTTTAATGAAAAATTGGTTTTAAAAACAGCTTAAAATTAACCTAAATATCGTTCAGTTCAATACAGAGAAAGTTCTTTCTTATTACAATAATTTTTGAATGAATAATCAATTATATCTCATTTCCGAAATTTGATTTTGTGAAAAATAATAGGTTTCTCAAATTTGATAAGGACAAAAATCATTTTAATCTGAAGAAGACTGGCTGTTCTAAACTTTATTTGATGAAGAATTGATTTGTTGTAGAAAAATAGCTGTGATAACTTTCCAAAATTTTATGACGAGAAAAATTACTTGTTCTAATTCAATTCTGTTTTGATTTTGTCAAGAAATTCCATAAATTAGCTAGAAATTTGACGTTCCAAAGTCTAATATAAACAAAAATAGTTTACCAAAATTTATTTGGACAAAAAATAACTTGATAAAATTATAATCTCTCAAAAATGTCACTTTCATATTTGTCTCAATCAAATCTCAATAAATTGAGTTCAATTTTAGCAGAAAATACAATTTCCTGATTTAATTTGGACAGAAAACAGCTTTTATGTTAACAAGAACCTTCTTTTCCCAATAAAATTTAACAAAAATGAAGCTTCGAATGAAAAAATTCACAAAGCAAAAGCTTACAGATAAAACATGGTGGAGAAGCAGAAATATATTTAATCAATAATGATTTTGGTAATAATACACTTTCACGGTCACCTGGTTTTTTGGCTCTAGAAAATCGAAAAATGGATGGATTTTAATGATCTTGGTCTCAAAATGTTCCATTTTACGGCGGATTTATAAAAAAAAATACGAAAATTGAAAAAAATAAATATTTTTTACAGTTTCATGACTTTAAATGCAAAAAAAATGACTTTCTACATATAATCCTTCGTAACTGTTTCTGACGTCGTGGAATCAAGTTCGTATATTTTTTTTCGCAATTTACATAAAATAATGAATATTTTAAAAAAAAAAAAGTTTTTCTACTATTTAAGGTTTAAAACTATTAAAAACCGCAAATTCAGCTACTACCCCCGTGTTTTTCATAAATTCGACGTAAAATGGAACATTTTGAGACCAAAATTATAAAATTTATCTATTTTTCGATTTTTAATGGTCCAAAAACTATTAACATTGAAGAATATAGTACGAAACTATTCACGAAAATTGATTGTTTTTCATCGATTTCATTTTAAGCTATAAAAACTGAAAAAATCATTCTTTTTGGATTTTTTTTTAAATTGTTTATTAATTTATGTAGAATACAAAAAAAATATAATAACTTTATCTGATAATGAGATAATTTTTTGTGAAGGATTATTTTGCAAAACCGTTTTTTTACGATTTAAAACAGTAAAACTATGAGAAATTTTCATTCCGGCTATTTCTACTAATTTTTTTTATAAATCCGCCGTAAAATGGAACATTTTGAGACCAAGATCATTAAAATCCATCCATTTTTCGATTTTCTAGAGCCAAAAAACCAGGTGACCGTGAAAGTGTATTATTACTCATGATTTTATACTATTATGCTGCTTAGATAGGACAGACATCTCATTATTTCGAAAATAGATCGAGAAATCATATTCACGATACGACAAAATAATAATAAATAAAAATAATCGAAATAAAATTAGAAATTATCATCTATATAATTTCAAAATTTCCAATCTGAAACAGATACCAGAAAAATAAAACTTGTAGAAATAGTTCGTATACATATCGAAATAGGAAATCGATCAAATTTTAAAAACCTAAACAATTGGATTGAAATAGTTTTCATTGGTCATATAAAACATGGTAATCGTTTCAAGTCTTTGATTCTTCAAGAAGTTTTGCTTCATCAAATTTGATTCTTCCATGTCTAGACGTTTTTAGGAGGTATCGAGCTACAAAATGGCTGAAAACATCTCATTTTTTTTTTGAGTACACGTTAATAAAATTCATTTCGAATGTAATGATTCCATTACTCAATATTCATTCATTGACACTTTTTTCTCATTTTATTTATCTATAGTGCTTTTTCAGTCCATTGTTGTGATTCATTATTCGCAAGATAATGCATTTTTAGTACAATAGTTGGCTTATTCCTAATGTTTCGATGTAAATGTTTTTTTTTTCAAAATAAACAACATTCTGAACGAATCAAAAGAATGCAACAAATATTTGTACTAGATACTGTGAAAAATGTATATACAGTGCGTTCATAAAATAATCCACAAAGTAAAAAATTTGTGAGATAAAATCCGTTATAGAAAATGAAGAATAAAAAAAATTTCGAAGTAAACAAATTTTGAATTTGTATCAAGTTGATTGAACTTTTTGTGGATTGGACAAAAACGAACCATCCTTATCGTTTTTCTTTATTATCTTCAATTCCAGTATTCTCTAAATTACTTTTGATAATATATTCGAGTCTCACAAATATCTATTCTCTTAAATCTACAATTGTTCCTTCCGTATAAGCCCTAATATTTGAAAATCTACTGATAAAACAAATGTCCAATTTCTATGTTGAATTACATATGATCCTATTTCATTTTTCCAGAAAATGATTAAAATCTCTTGGAGCGGAAGCTTCATTGAAGCATTGCGATAATCCTAACAATGTTTCCAGAGAAATTTCGTTCGACGAAATGACCGTAAAAAGAATAGAAAAAAATTAACCGCTGCATATACTCCAATAAAGATAAACAAAGAATAAGCCGCCAGCTAACGTAAAATCCGCTCGACCAAAAATCAAATTTCATTTTCAAAAATAGTCTTTTAGACTTTTCTAATGAAAAGAAACTTGAATTCTAAAATCAAACAAACATCTTGAGTTGTTAAGATTATCTCAGAATTTACAATTTCAATTTCCTCGAGAAATGTGGACATTCTGTATATATATATGTGACATGCGTAATAACACGAACAAGTTAATCTTGTAATTCCATTAATTATTATCAGTTTCATTGAAATTATGTTACAATTCCACGCTTATTATAACTTTAAAGTGCAAACAGTTATTTCCTTATTGTTAGAAGCTTTATACTATACACATAATATCAGTTAACTGGGTTTGCGTTTTCATTAAATCGAAATTGGGGTGATATTTATAATTCGTTATATCAATTAAAAATTCATATACAAACACAATTTCTAATGTACTACATAATGACTGAACAAAAATTCTGATTCAGCAACGACAAGTTTAACTACGTAGTTTAGTACAGTAAAAAACCCTTTAAATCATTTCCAAAATAAGTTAACAATTTTCGGTCTACGAATTTCAAGGTCTACTAAGTTTGGTAATTACAAATTTTCACAAAAATTCAACGATGAGTCCGGAAAGAAACCTTGAAGATAAAGCTTTATGGTTTTTAGTACGAGAAACGATCGGATCTAAGGACTAACTCGGATCTCGTTCAATGTTATTCGGAGTTAATCGGATCGTAGTTATATGATAGGATACTTTCCACCCCGATGGACCGATGAGTAAACGCTATCAGACATTATGTGAGTCGAGTAGTCTTTAGTCTACAACTAACTCACTAAATTAGTTGATAATCATGTCGCGCAGGACATAGATTTCAACATTCGGACTATATATACGATTTTTACTTACTTTCGAGCAAGTTATGAAGAAAAAATAAATACCAAAACAAGATAAAATCTCTTTTTTGGTACTTTTATCTAGCGAAGTGTTAAAAGCTGAAAACGAGGAATACGGCCCAGGGGCCGGAAGCGGTCCGCGGGCCGTATCATGACTGAGCTAGTCGAAATGGACATTTATTACATCTTGATGTATCATATTACTGATTCTCATTAATGATCTACAAAAAACAAACCGAATAATATAGAGAATTGATATTTCATGCCCCAAACTTATTGATTTGTTTAATATATTTCGCGTTTGCTTTACAACAATGTTTGTTATTTAAATAAATAATATCTTCATCACAACATAACCTCATTCAGTTAGGATTTATCGAATAGACAAATTTTCCTTTAATTGATTTATCCATTTATTATTACTTCCATGTTATGTTTTAATTAAATTTTACACGTAAACAATTCACAGAAACACGGAACTCGAAATAAATGAACACAGCTTTCCGTACGATAAATGCCATATAACTAGGAAGGCTTACAAATTATTCGGTGGATAAAGATGATTATTTGGTGTTTTGGAATTGAAAGGTGTGATTATTAACAATTTGCAATGAAAGTGAGATAGATATCTTTTTGTTTTGGAAAGAATGTTTTTCCATTAAGCGACACAGGGATGGAAAATGCACAGAGCTTTTCAAAAAATAATAACGACATGATTTAAATTATAATAATCTAAATGAATACGACACTTTCTACCATTTATTCGCAAGAAAATATTGAGTCGCCTTGCAATACCTTGATAAAACCGTAAACGAAATTTCAAAGTTTCATAGAGTCGAAGTTTAACTGCAATTCACGCTGTTGCAGATATATTATTATTATTTTGAAATACGCGAACGTGCTCTGTGCGCTCTTTCGGTGACCGTAGTTATAATTCAAACAGGTTTCACCTAAACAGTTCGCTGCCTTCACTCTAGCGTAACACATATTTTGGAAAAGTTCGATTTTCACGACACTTTTGTAAATACCGGTTTAAAAATTCTATACCCACCTGAAAATCTCTAGGTTCTAATGCTTGAACACTGACCAATTTGTATGGATGTAACATTCGTTGTTTTAAACCGACACCTACAGTTCGAGTACTTAAAGATGGCCTTTCAAAAATATGATTTAATATTGTCTCTACCAGATCCTTGTTGTACGTTGTTTGCCAGCATTATTACTTTTAATTAACAAGTTTCCAACCTTTTTTCAATACTTGCAAATGTAGATTGATGTGGAATGTCACTAGAAAAATGTTCGTGCACGGCCTTTTTAATTTGATCGTCGCTGTTAAATCTTCAGATCAGACGGGATCAGATCAGTGCTATATGGTGGGAGTTTAATCTAAGTGAAACCACATTCGTATACAGTAGCCTTATAAAGCAAAGCAGACAGTATGGATTAGAGCGTTACCTTCAAGCAAACGCACACCCCACGCGGTTTTTTTTTGAATAATTTTGTGATGCAACTATCTTAATAAGTCATAGTAATATCTCGCGTTTATGTTGGTATTTAATTCATTGATGTCAATCAAAACTATACCGTTACAGTCCAAAAATATTGTAGCCATCACTTTTTTGATGCTTTAAGTGACCTCTGCTTTTTTTGACACGGTTTCTCGTTCCGATAACACTCCATGGAATTTTTTTTAATGTAGAATCATAGTTTCACTCCCCGTTGTAGTTATTTCGTTCCCAGCAAAACAACTTAGATCGATTTTTTATTGTTGAAAATGTTGAAAATTCACCTTGAATAGCCTCTATTATGTTTTTGATTTGTGGTAATCCTTCTTTATTGAGACTCATTTTGAGATATTGAGCGGTCGCTATAACTCTATTTTGATAAAATCACTGACGTTCCTTACTTTAATGTGATATTTTGATTAATTTGAAAGTGAAATATCAAAATATTGGACACATCTCTGGTATTAGTATTATTTTGAATCGAAATAATGAAAATTTTGATATTAAAACTACCGAGGAAATTTCTTATTCAAAACAGAAGTACAACTTTTTCCATGTGAAAATAACAGATAGGCAATTGCTGAAGTATTAAGTATCAATATGAAATATTTAAGAAAAACTATAAATTTTCAGTTTCAAATGATGGAAATATAGTGAAAATAGAAATTATATACAATATAATATATATACGTAGATAAATTTTTAACAATAATAAATTATATAATATCAAGTATGGTGATTACATTATATATTCCATAAAAACAATAATTTATGTTTGTGTCAGAGAAAAATATGTTTCCACCGCATCTTTACGAGTCACATTCTCAGAAAACGTCAGTATATATTTCACTTCTTTCGATAGTTGAACCATGTAACCGACTTTTAATGTCTCTAGCATACGTTTTATCTTACGTATATTATTGGAATATCCGTGCCGAGACATATCTTGAATAGAGTGCCAGAAACATCGGGAAAATATTTTATAGTACGTTCCAAAATAGCTTCTTCTATTTACTTAATAAACAATAAATTTTCATGTTATTTATATCAAATTCATTGAATAATTAACATTTATACTAATAGTATAAGTGTTTGTTTAAAAGTGCTAATCTCAAGAACTACTGGTTCGAATTATTAAAAAATTCTTTTTGTTTCGGACAGTTCATTTATCGAGGAAGACTTTAGGATATATAACATCACTCTGCGACTAATAGAAGCGAAGCATTAGTGAAAAATGTTGACTAAACGCGGAAAATATATAAAATCATGTTACAATTTTAGTTACCATAATCCTTGAAAACGGCTCGACCGATTTTTATAAAATTTTATATGCATATTCAGTAGGTCTGACAATCTGTTTTCCATACCCCAAAACATTAGTTATGGTCCACCCCTTAATTTTTATCTATTTTTTAAACGAATTTTTTAAACATCGACTACTATAAGTATCATTTTGATTTTTCTGTACAGCTCTTTTGTTTATTTGACTTTCATAATTGATTTCCAGGGCAATAATCGTTTATTCTCAATTTATTAATAACTGAAACTGAAACTCTCATATAAATAAACGCGCCAACAATGGCCATTACCGTACCTGTACATATTGTAGATTATTAGTTTTAAATGAAAATATAATAAATATATTATTGTGGTAGGTACGCCAGCAAGACACCAAGGACCAAATTGAGTCATCGAATAATCAAAACTAGAGACTTTCAAGATCTAAGAGGCACGAAATCAATAAGAACGAAAAGAAACGTGAAGATTCATAGTTAACAGACGTAGAGGAATTGACTGATAAAGTCAACAAGTACCTCGAGCATTTACACCAGATTTATATCTTGATGTTGAATATTATACTCATTCTAAAATGGTTATTGGCATAATTAATAGTGGAAAATAGAATTTTAATTTGAAATACGTTAGAATATTTTATTAACCTAAATGAATCAATCCTTCATTGTCTACAACGCAGGTACATCTCTACAAAGATCAGATAGTAAATTAATAAAATTAGCGCGTTCAACTTCGGATTGTTCACTTAATCTCATCATTATTTTTTTTATATTTTGATATAGTACACACAGATCTATTATTCGAATTACATTACCTTGTCTCTATTAAGTTGATAGTGAAGTGCATAATCGGAGCACGTCTAGTTAATTTCTGATCCGCTCTTTGTTAATGTAATATCGGGAACTCAAAGCAAACATTGATTAGCGTTCGCTCGATGGAATAAAGTAACATTTTGATAAGACATAATGGATTGGAAAATCAATGTTTTACTTAGAATCTAGTTCGATCATTTCATAACCTCAAAATTATTTTTTTTATTATGCGTATCGTATCTGAATCATGAGCTTCAAATTATACAAATACACTCAATTCCTAGTCCAAATCACACGAAAAGGTACTAAATTTTGTCTCGAGGCTAAAGAAAATTGTTACTTACTATAAAAGTTGTAATAAGGGTTATATTATGCTCAAATATCTATCTGGTTTAGGAAAATATCCTTTTTTTCATTTCTCTAGATTAATATAACGTTGAACATATAAACTAGTATGCTAAGATAAATTTTTACAGAACTTTAGACCTGCAACTATTTTTCTCGTGAAGTCTCCTTCAACCAATTGTTGCAAACCGTGTTAAATCTTTTTAATCTATACAAAGTGAGTTGTTCTGATCTGTTCTGAAGCAGTAGGTATTTGTCTTTGAGTATGATGTGTCCAATATCTTAATAATTTCAGCTTTCCTTTGCGACCAATGCATCTCAGTACTTCGTCGTTGGTGATTCTGTTAGTCCAAAGATCTTCAGGATGCGTTTATATAGCCACATCTCAAGTGCTTCAAGTTTTTTGATCATTTGAGCTTCCAAGGTTCAATTTTCCACTCCGTACAGCAGTACTGACTACACATAACATTCCATGAATCCTATTCTGACGTGGAGGACCTTATACAAAGTTTGGCGATTACGAACAAAAATTTAAAACTCATTTTACGAAGAATTCTTCATGACCTTTCGAGCTTCAGAGTATGGGGTTTCAGTGGCTTAACGTCTTCTAGTAACCCCCAAATTTTTGACATCAAGTCCTGTAACATCCTGTATATCTATTATATAATTTCTTATCTATTGTTTATTTGTTCACGTTTAAATCTATCTTCATGTTTTTGGTCACATCTATTTAAAGGTAAATCTTTTTGAAACATTTGACTTTCCTCAAAATTCAATAACGCATTTGCAAGCTAATATTTACACTTTAATAAACGTAGAATGATGATAACTGTGATTTAGTTCAGTGAATAAGATTACTAAATAATTTAGTACCATTAATATTTATTACCATACCTAAGTTTCAATTGTTTTAATTCCACTGAGAACATACCGTTATATCAGAAACACCTGTCGTTTAATTATCTTTATTACCATATGAAAATGGGTTATCTTATGCACCCTATCCCGCTTCCCCTAAGTCGATAGCTAATTGCATGAGGTGGAAGTTGTTCGCACTAGCTTCAGCATCGCTCGGCGACACTACCGAAACCGCTGTTTACTAACATCAAAGAGGATTCACTAATTGTATTGATTGAACATCAACGTCGATATACATGAATTTTTTATAATAATCACGAGTTTGTTGATTTATTTCACGAATAATTGAACTGCAACTTGATAAAATAATAGATAATGAGGTGATATATGAGAGAGGAGACGAAATAGCTGGAATGAAAACACAAGAAGCACCAGGAAGTAACTAAACAAACTTAACGAGATATTGAGAGATGAAAATAATAATTTGAAAGTAGTGGGAAAACTTCGAAACATAAAAACAAATCATCAACAATCCAACTTTCAGACTTTCGCCACATTTTGCTTTGTGTCAATTGAAAAAGAAAAACTTTAGTACTTGAGTGATAATTTCGATCTTAAGCACAAGTTGTTTTAATGGTTTTTCTAAAAATATTGAAAAAAAAATAGACATATTGAGTCATATGGATTCGAAATTCGCATGGATCGAAATTCAAGTTATGGAAAACAAAATTTGTGGAAAAATGGAGGGTTTTAGAGAGTGATTTATAGAAAAAAACCAGCTAAATACTGAATTGTTAAGTTACTTTGCCAGATAGATGAATTAATGTGCCAAAAAGTGGGATTTTTCCAATGCTTTTAGTATTCGGATCGTTCAATATCTAGAAAAATTATTCCCAAAGTGGTTGACAATCCAATGGGTGTCTACGATTCGTACCATGAAATTTCATTTAGTTCTGATAATGAAGAACTGAAATATTGACTTGACTTCTCTTATCAAAATTAAGTACCTTTCTGCCCATTTATTTTGTTCAACTTTACTCTATTTTTATCACAGGCCTATTTTATTGAATTATCGTTAAGTTTTTATATAAAAATATTATTTAAAAGTATTTTTTCTATCCAATCTATAAAAATATACATTTGAAAACAATTGATTTCAACTTTGACATACTTTGAGTACCAACAGTGTACAAAGACATATTGTTGAAATTAACTCTGATGTTGAAGCTTTCTTGTATGATTATCTGCAATGGAGTATTATTATTGGCATATGTTATGTACGAAGGAATTCATGAGAAGCTACTTTTTGCGAAGATACTAGAGGAGAATCAATATTTAAGGTCCTCTGGATTCAGGAAAATTTATTAGTGGTATATGAGAAACAAAGTTTGGGAATATCTGATCCAAAAGCAAGTTTTTTCTTGTATGAACATTATTTTATAACCGTATCGAAGCCAGAAAATATTAGAAGTAACATAAACCAAAAATAGAACTTTACAGTTTGATTCATCAATGACTTTGCATGGTAAAACATTTGATCTAATCACCTCAAAATTTTGATAATGCTGTAAAGTTCGAAAGGAGCTTGTGTTTGTGGAAAAACTTTATACATATATTATTGATTAGTGTTTTATGTCGATTAATTTATTCTGGAAAACTAATTCTCTGAATGTATTCAAAGACTTAAAGATATTGGTGAAATCTGTGGGTAGTGATGTAAACTGACTGTATTATCTTCAAATTTACGTTCGATATACATTATTTCATGTCAGAAGACATGCTATCTGTAACGAAACTATTCGGAACTTCCGACCAAAAGTCACAACTTGTAATATATGTTCAACTATCAACTCGTTTCAAAGACCAGAGTTGCGGAATGTTCAACCGAGTTCCAAGACGATTATGTATTCAGGTAACTTGTATAAAGGAATCTCGATGTGAAATTAGTTGCTATTAACCCAAAGTTACACGCAAATATTGTACAACATTCCGTTAAGCAATCACGAATATTTTTAATAGTTTCAAACTTAATTCTAGTTCAATTAACAAGAAGACGACGGGGGTTGGAGAAGCATCGAAGCTAGGAAACTGCAATTGGAAATTAGTACAACCAAGCTTCTTTACTCGATTTGTTCTCAGAGAAATGAATATTTCGAATCCTTTCCTGATTACTTTTTTGTTAATATAAGTCAAAAAATAAAAATAAAATAAAAAACGTTTTCTAGAAAGCACCTATGTCAATTCACATATTTTGTCATCCTTTATTGTAGAATTAGACGTAATTGATGAACTTTTAATCTATTATCTAAATACTGAGATGTCTGCCCTATGTAGATAGCGTTATAATTAGTACAAGGCACTTGATATATAATATTACTTCTTTTGTTTTATTATGTCCTTCATGAATTATACTATTATTATATTTATTAAAATAATTAGATAGTTGTTGGGAAAATCTTTGTACTTATGGTAAGAAAAAACGTTTTATGTTTCGATGTTTGGTTTCTGTTTTGTTTTTTAATCGATTGTAGTGTTTGTTTATCCGTTTCTTGAATTGAAGAGCAAGATTTTGCAAGAAACAATCAATTGAACTCCATAGTTTTGATCAAAAAATTTTGCCTCTTGCATTGCATTGCTTGTTGCCTTACATCACGTTAAACAACTTTGGTTTGGTGCCGTTTTTATTGCGTGCAACATGCAATTCTAAGGAGAAATGAGTTAATGATCAACTAATATTACGTCTCTTTCCAAAAATTTCTTAGTTATATTTTCCTTCTTTATCTTGGTGCTCTTTTCTCTCCATTTGACTTTTAAACTGCCCACAAAATATTAAATGAAATTGTTTACTTTTATTTTGATTCGTGGCAACCAATTGCAATAGATTGATCTTTGTGACCTTTTGTTAATAGAGAGTAATTTATATCTCATGATATGTTTGTTTTACAGATAAACTGGTTGACTCGAGTAGACCAGTAATTGAGTGTCTGGAGCTTCTTAAGGTGAGCACAACAAAAGTTTATTGACTTGATTATAGCGTTTGGTTTACTTTTCGATACTCATTACATCTGGGACCCATTAATATGGTCATATTCAGAATGTTAGTAATATCTAATTTGCGATAAGTGAATTAGAAGGTCTTCTTAGAAATTCATTTTATAAAAACGTCCCCAATACATGGTAAATAAGCTTTAAAAACTTTCTATTAATAAAACCGGCTTCACGGTCTATGTCAATAGAGGAGCTCGTAGCAATATAATACATAGGATGTGCTATGAAGATAAGAAATTACGTTTTAGAAAATCAACTTGTATTTCGAGTATTTGGATACGCCAATGATAACTTGTGTCGCTTTGTCATTTATATTTCCACTCGAGCGTTTCCACAAAATAGAAATATGATCGGTATATCGTTACTCACCAAAGTCAATGCCAGCAGAACACGGTTTCCAGGGATATTCTTTTATGATTAAAAGAGTGAAGAGAGAAAGAGAAACATGGAAAATTATTGAAGTCATTCATATCTAAAGATGCAAAAAGATTTAATGAGGTTAAGAGCGGTCTTGTTAAAGCTTGAAGTATAAATCCGAGTTCACAGAATGGAATTATATAAAACTACTTATATATTTTGAGAGTAATGAGTTGTTATGAGCATTAGTTAGTGGATAGAGTACGAGAGCGGAAGGTATGTAAAATAATTTGGATGAAATCTCTCTCCATAATTCAAATTCAGATCAAGATTGAAATAGAACAGATGGAAGATGTAACCTTCAATAGTTATATTGAAAATAGGTGATAATTATCGGTTTTTTTTTTTAAAAATAATATGCCGAAATATTTTAAGATTATTGTGAACTTTTGTATGCAATTTTGATGTGATTTTTGTAGTTTTGCAAAAATATTTTGCAATTTTCATTCCAGTGAATTAAACATTCACAAATACCAAAAACAATTTTCTATTTTCTGTAATTTTGACGTTTCAAACTCGACCTATCTATCAGGAAGACAAACATTATAAAACGACATAATAATAGCAGGAAAAAGGACCAAATCCATGTCAGACAAACAAGAAACTCTTAATCGACAATCCAAAATTTTTTGTAACAGATTTGAAAACAAACCGAGTAGGTTGTTGAGGTCCCCCATTATCAGCATTAGGTAAACAAAGGCACTCACTAGTGTTTATTTAGTGCAGTGTTCATTTTTCGATGCTGAAACCTGGACAAACTGTTAATGCAGATCTATATAATGAACAATAATTGGGAATATGTCTATGATTTGGAGCAGAAGGTGTTGCATCACGGATGTCCATTTATTTTGTCAACTACAACATCATTGATAGCTCGAATCTACCTCTTTGCAAACGATTCTGATAATTGTCCTTTGTCTAATTAATCATTTTAATGTTGAGGTTGTTTGGATAAATATTTTTTCATCGCAAATAACAATGCATCTAATGTCAGTTAAGTTAATTCTTGTGAAACAGCTGATATAGAGATCACCTAATGATTTTAATATGGTACTAGCTTTTACCCGCGGCTTCGCTCGCATCGAATCCATTAAATAAGTATCAGAAATCATTATAATAGAAAAGAACGAACTCTGTAGCTATATTAGAATCTGAGATATAGATCTTTGAATGTAGAAAAATTGCCAAAAACCTACAAAGATCCATAACTCCACATTGAATGGCCGCGCCTAGCTCCTCTCCAACTCAATCGATTTAAGTGTTCAAAAACTCAAAAAAAAGAAGGCATTTCAGCGAGTGCTGTTAAATCAAAACGAACTCTGTAGCTATATTAGAACCTGAGATATAGATCTTTGAATGTAGAAAAATTGCCAAAAACCTACAAAAATCCATAACTCCACATTGAATGGCCGCGCCTAGCTCCTCTCCAACTCAACCGATTTAAGTGTTCAAAAACTCAAAAAAAAGAAGGTATTTCAGCGAGTGTTCTCAAATCAAAGCGAACTCTGTAGCTATATTAGAACCTGAGATATAGATCTTTGAATGTAGAAAAATTGCCAAAAACCTACAAAAATCCATAACTCCACATTGAATGGCCGCGCCTAGCTCCTCTCCAACTCAACCGATTTAAGTGTTCAAAAACTCAAAAAAAAGAAGGTATTTCAGCGAGTGTTCTCAAATCAAAGCGAACTCTGTAGCTATATTAGAACCTGAGATATAGATCTTTGAATGTAGAAAAATTGCCAAAAACCTACAAAGATCCATAACTCCACATTGAATGTCCGCGCCTAGCTCCTCTCCAACTCAATCGATTTAAGTGTTCAAAAACTCAAAAAAAAGAAGGCATTTCAGCGAGTGCTTTTAAATCAAAACGAACTCTGTAGCTATATTAGAACCTGAGATATAGATCTTTGAATGTAGAAAAATTGCCAAAAACCTACAAAAATCCATAACTCCACATTGAATGGCCGCGCCTAGCTCCTCTCCAACTCAACCGATTTAAGTGTTCAAAAACTCAAATGAAAGAGGATGTTTCAGCGAGTGTTCTTCAACCAAAACGAACTCTGTAGCTATATTAGAATCTGAGATATAGATCTTTGAATGTAGAAAAATTGCCAAAAACCTACAAAAATCCATAACTCCACATTGAATGGCCGCGCCTAGCTCCTCTCCAACTCAACCGATTTAAGTGTTCAAAAACTCAAAAAAAAGAAGGTATTTCAGCGAGTGTTCTCAAATCAAAGCGAACTCTGTAGCTATATTAGAACCTGAGATATAGATCTTTGAATGTAGAAAAATTGCCAAAAACCTACAAAGATCCATAACTCCACATTGAATGTCCGCGCCTAGCTCCTCTCCAACTCAACCGATTTAAGTGTACAAAAACTCAAAAGAAAGCAGGTGTTTCAGCGAGTGTCCTTAAACCAAAACGAACTCTGTAGCTATATTAGAACCTGAGATATAGATCTTTGAATGTAGAAAAATTGCCAAAAACCTACAAAAATCCATAACTCCACATTGAATGGCCGCGCCTAGCTCCTCTACAACTCAACCGATTTAAGTGTTCAAAAACTCAAAAGAAAGAAAGTGTTTCAGCGAGTGTCCTTAAACCAAAACGAACTCTGTAGCTATATTAGAACCTGAGATATTGAGGATAGAACGTGTGTATGTGAAAAGCTCCCATAAGTAATGTACAGGGGGAAATCGCATTTGAGTATAACTTGAGAATGGTGAAAATGAGATGGAATCCGATGGTTGATGGCTGATCCGTGCATCAATACCTTTCATTGAAAAAAAAAATTAAGCAAATCGGTTGGGTAGAACGCCTGAACGGACTCGGAATGGAAATCATCAATTTTTTTAATATATAAGATATTCATGGTATATTTATATGATATATTTATATCCGCGAGTGCCGGTACTAGGCGTAGGACGCCAGGTATAAAAGGGCGCTACTGCGATATTTGATTTGAGCTTTGTTGTCCGGAAATTTCGAAAACTTTGCGAATAATTCGACAACACTAGATTAGAACGTAGTTTCTAATCGCTGCGCTGTAAGCAGTTTATTTCAAAAGGCGGATTCTACTAAAAAGAAGCAGATTATTAATCGTTTTTCAACTTTTGAAAATAGAGATTAATCCTAGAAAATTGATCTTTGAATTGATTCCGATGTTTTGGAATATGAAATTCTGTAACTCACGCTGGGAATTTTGTCATTCGAAAATGAAATTGCTGAAAACATCGACTTTAATAGCTTAATAGAAGGGATAAAATAATCAAATTTTATTTTATAAATAAGGTTATTTCATTATATTATTTGTTTTTTGTTTCGTATTTGTATAACCGTCAAGGAGCGCTGTCTAAGAATCAAGAAAATATCAGCATATCGAATAATAAAAAATGATAACAAGGCAACACAATAAACAATGTTTTCAATTTCAATTTTTGTAAATTCAAAACATAAAATTTAATATTCATTTAATTATACATTGCTAAAAACAAATTTTTTTTCTATATCTTTGTACCGTCGAATTCATAATGATAGTAGAATTGCAGATATAGAATTTTTTACATTTCCTTTTCAACTTTTCACGCTAAAATGAACATAGAATATAAATTAGAAAAAAAAAATATCTAACATAGTTGGAATTGTATTAGTACGGTCGTTAGATATTCATACTGCTGTTCGCTATATTTACGAACTCTTATTAAATATGCCTGGTTTTTCAATCATGAGATCAAAGGAGATGATATTTGTTTAGGCGAATTTAAATTTCAAAGTGGCAGCGGCATATCTTCAAATACACCGCGAGTAAAAAATTTGGAACATCGAAAAACATGAAATGGAATAACGGATATGTTAATAATATCAGTGTTGTTTCGAAAAATTGAGATACGTCTCTTTTTAAAGACTCATTTCACCGAACCTGACACCTTTACGATATCGGTGAAGCTGTTTCTTTTATTTAAACCATTATAATTTCCTAAGTTATGGAGATGATTGCACAACTTCTTCATAATTAGGTGCTGCGATGGTTTTTAAAAAAATTCACATTACCAACACGAACTTTTCCAAGCTCTACTTTCCTAAATAGTAACGAAACTTTATCTTTTATTAGTTTTCGTGTTTAAGAAGCATCAAATATTTCACTTTTCCATATTGAGTGTAAATTGATGGAATTCCCTCAGGTCAAACATCCTCAAAATAAAGTTGTTTTGCTCTACTGGTATAAGTTAGTTGACTAATTGTAAACCAAGTAATTGATTCTTTATAAAACTTGATTTTTATCAAATACGCAATCGGAATTGATAGTAATTTATTTATATTGTAAAGTACGATGCATTTCAAACTTTTTTTCCAGCTGCCAATGAAAAATTACCACTCAGTTGGTTGTTATTCTTTAAAACTCATATTGGAAAACAGTTTCACCGAAAAATCGCTTATTACTTAGTAAAAGTTAATTTGTTCTGTTAAATGAAGAAAAAATTGGGAAATTTATCATTTTTTAGGATCTTTAGAGATGTTCTTTCACTGGTGTAAAAACTTCCCCAACACTTTGACTTAATACGAATGCTGCTTCTTTAGTTTTGAGGTATGGCAATACCGATGTAAACGAGTCATTACTGTCATTACCATAAAAAAATGATATTTTCAATGATGAACGTACTTAGAATGTCGTACTAGTACTATTCCAATTGTTTACAAATACATGAAACATTCATTTTGGTCAAAAGAATGGAATTAAATAAACATTTTCGTACGATGATTTTTCGACGAGTGTATCTATCAACTCGCCTCGACTTTTGATGATGAAGCACCATCTGAAGCAACCGTGTTTCGCTGGATTTCCTAATTTTATCGTGTTTGTACTTCTCTACAGGATGAATTCCGTCGAGGTCTAAAATCAGCTGTTGTGCCTCAATATTGTGCGTAAACTGTTATTGCAAGATCGTCATGTGACATACCGTGAGATTGAAGTATATTTGGGCAACAATTTGTACTTGGAAGCAAATGGTCGCTTGATTTTTTGTTTTTGTCACCACCGTTTTATTAGAGCAACGTAAAACTGTCGATTCTGAATGGTACACCAGCATTTGTTTGCAGAAGAATCAGGTAAACCAATCACCGAAGAAAAATCATTCTCCACCACGACAATGCCAGTTCTCAAACATCGAATCGATGTTTCATCCACCGTATAGTCCTTGTTTGATACACGTGGATTCCTTCTTTGTTCCGCAGATCAAAAAAAAATTGCGAGTTCTCTATACCTGAAGAAGGGATTGATGTTTTCAAAGCACATGTTTTGGAAAAAAATTGATCTCAATGGAGGTTTAACCACATTATCGCTATTCAAATGGTTAACAACGGTCTCAGGACAAAACTTCTTATAGAATTGGAGCTCTTGAATGTAATAGAAAATCCTGTTTGCTTTAGACTATGCGTCAACTGATCTCTTGTTTGAGTATTGTATCTATTTTTTTAGTGCCAAACAATTTATAGTTTCCACATTTTCAATTAATATTAAGGACCAAAGACATTCTACAATAGAAAGCTCAGTTTTACTTTACGACAATTCTCGGCTACTTGTTGTGGTAGAAAAAAGGTGCTACTAGAAAAAGTTTATTAGAAATCAGTGTAATATGCAGGATATAACCTCAAATTAGCACCACCATCCATATTTTCCTAAAGCTTCAAGGACAAAAACTATTTTGATGGTACTAAGACTTGAAAAACTTTGAAGTTTCAATGGTGACTGTTTTGAGAAATGGCAAAAGTTCAAATTTTAGTCTGGATTAAAATTTACGTCCGTAGCTTAATTTTTACACTATTCCATTAGAAAATTTGAAAATGAATTGTATGAAAAAACTTTCCTATGAGGTATTGGAATAGTTTATAAAGTTGGTTAGGTATAGATTATAGAATAAATAGTTGAGAGCAGTTCATCTGGAATTAAATAGAAAGGCGAAGAATTTTAGCAGCTACAGCACTGGATCCCTCAATATGGTAGAGGGTTTGATCCTCCGGGTCACGGTTTACGTGATACCCCAATGAAGATGGAAAAGTCAATGAAATATATACCAAATTTTCAAATAAAAGAAACTTGCTGAAAATTCTAGACTTGTGTGAAGATAAAAAACAAATATCATTCACTATTTTCCAATTAACGTTATTATAAATATGTCGTCTGATTTTTTTGTAAATCGGATATGTAATTCAATACATTAGCATTAAAAATCATCAATGTGATATAGTATACGACACTTGTATTATCTTGATAAAACCTAAAACAAAGTTATCGTCAGCAGTAATGAAATCCCATACCGTTTCAATCCACGTAAAATATTGAGGCTATCAAGTGACCCAATACATCATATTCACACTATTAGTGTTTTTGTGTTGAGTTTCCTTCTCAACCCTATTTATAATCTGACAAAAAGCAACCCTTTTCAAAGCTACAGCAGCGCTCAACGGTGAAATTGGAGTTCTTGGGTTGTAAACATACTGACGCATCATGTTTGCTGTTGTAGATACCGAATGTACGAGGAACAAAGGATTTTGTTTGGCTTTTCGACGTAAATATAAGTTATTTGATGCATCCAGAGGAAAAGTGAAACCGTAATCGTAGATTCTACCCTTGTCAAGAAGATGAAAAGAAGACTAATTTTTGATTATCTAATTCATTTATTATTTTATTAGTGGTATTGATAAATGATACTTTTAGTGAGAGTAGTATTGAAAAAACCAATCTTGGTAATAGTCATTGCTAATTCAATTAAATTCTATTCGAGAGGTAGTTTCTACTTTTATTTATCTAGCCGCTTTCCTTTCAGAAGCGATTCAAACTCTTTTCTATATCTCAAAGTACCTACTTTGATTTAGCGGCATTTTAAAGAGGAAAATTTAATTAAAACAGTTACGTTTCTAAATGAATTAGTGGACAGATTCAAGATACACACAGCGTTTTATTTTTGATGAGTAATCCGAACGCCTTTTAGCTCTTTCTCCAAGTTTAATATGAAAACGGTACAGCAGCCGCTATTCGGGTATATAACTGAATGGAGAAGAATAAATAATATATGATATGTGATTTTTGAAGTACACAAGTTCTTGAAATTCATAACCCATTTCAAATTTTGAAACTATAATCAAAATCGGTTGACTAAAATGTAATCGTTCTCACCACCAATTTCTATGAATCTGCTTCGATTTCAATAAAATTTTTTGGAGAATATCTCGAAAAGAAAAATCTATCGTACGCCGATGCGTGTTTTTGCACTAGTGGTGAGTTCCACCCCAACTTAAGCGTGAATATATTTGATCCAAATTTTAAGCAAAAATGTTTTTACTTATGAAAAACAATTTTTCTTGAGAAAAAACCATGTTTTTAATTGATTTTTCATGTATAACTTAAAGAATTAGAGAAAGAAAAAAGAAGCTTATGAAAGTAGGAAGAGTTCGGTTTTTTAAAATTTACTTTAGGTATAATACAAACCGTTTTATGATTTATTAAATGTTGATTATTTTTATCGGAAAATTTTTTTTGAAAATTCAACGTTGATTAATGGAAAAACGGTCAACTTTTCGAGGTAATCGCATACGTTCTTTTTCAAAATACGTTTAAAAATTTTTAAAATGAGACTTGGTAAAACTCTCTAGCATAAAAACTAAGAAAGTTATGGTTAGAATAAAATCGATTTATATTTTTTTTGTATAAAATTAATTTATTCACGTACTAATGATTGCTGAGAGTTTGAATGATTTATAATGCACAATTTTGAAAAAAATTATGTTTAAAGTCGAAAAATCATATTCGAAAATTTTAAAAATTTCTCCTTTTTTTCAAAATTTCTTAAAGACTATAGGATATACATAAAAATTGATAGAGAGCAAAAAGTCAATTTTTTTTAACAAATATCTCCCCTTTTTTATAAAATTACTTAAATATGAACTTAAAATCGTATCTTAACGTATATCTTTTGAACACTGCTCTTCAAAAAATAGAGTTCTAAAGAAATTTAAAACGTTTATAAACTTATAGGTTATAAAATTCTCTATAAATCCACGTTTTGGGCGACTGATTTGATTGAAAATTAACCGAGATATGACCAAAAAACTAAACACACTTTTTTTTTTAAATTTTGGAGCAGGTACAAATGAAAGTACTATGTATCGGAGAAACACGATACAAACCATCGTGCAACTGGTAACATTTTGCAGTAACGGTCCGTTAATTTATAAATCATAACACTATCAATAGATAAATAAGAAAACCTGAATCAATTGATTCAAAGCTTTGGAACTCATTCCTGTTTGATACAATCGTATGGAAAATAGTTGCAGATCAAACGGTAGATCTGTGCAGATCTGTAGAATTTACGTGATCTTTCCAGATATTTATTGACTCCAAATATGCTCAGAAATTTAAAAAGTTTGTAGGATAGTTCTACTTCTTATGCTTTTTAATCTGCTAGAATAGCGATCCTTTTTCAGAGTTAGTTGCAAATCGAAATTAACTACAACTCGACCATAATCACTAGAGAATTTATGTCAACTAATAATTCTAGACGTTTATTTATTACAAATAGACTCAGATATTTGGAAAGTTTGAAGTTTAACTTGCTAGATTCGAGAAGAAAGGTTTGAAGAACATTCTATTTGATCCATTACGATTCTTACTACGGAAAAAGATTTTTTAAAAACCGTTGTGACTGACGATGTCAATGACACCAATGAACGCATCAAACAAACGAAGAGGTTTGCCGGTTTTTGTAATCATTGTTCTGGTCCACCAGCAATTTCCCAAATTGCAATTCCCATTGAATGGAAAATTTACCATTGTGACCGAGTAACTTTCTTCTTTTCACTGTATTGAATCGACTTGACAAGCAGTTCTTCCAAATTGATGCTTGAAATCAATGAAAATGTCAAACTTTACGAATCATAACTCAAAACTTAAGTAGCAGCCCTCGTATTCAGAGAGAAATTGTTATTTTGAGTAGAAAATTTCTATTTTGGTGTTTGTTACATTGATAAATAAAAGTTAAAAATCTAAATAGTGCTTGTAGAAAATCGAAAATTGGGTGATTCCATTATAACTGTGATATTCAATGTCCTGTATTGTTTTTTTGTACTAGTCATTAATTAATAATCAATTAATAAAAATTTTGTGTTAATTGAATAATTCTTAAGATATTTAAACATTATTTTTATACAATATGACTTGCCACTTAAAGAAAACTTATACTACATCACTTGAATGTCAGTACCGTGTCATGTCCATTCCTAGAATTTACCGATAAATTATTAATTTTTTTTGTCGTAACAAATGATTTAAACTAATTACCTTATAAATTCTAATGTTTATGATCAAACTGAGGAAAATTGATGCACTTGTTGTTTAATATCTTAAGTTACCATGTCAGTACCGTGGATAAATGAGTCAGTACCGTGGAACTCAAAATCCGACATTTGTGTCTTGCTCGTGATACTTTGAAGTTGTAGTAAATTCCTCTTAGAGTTTTATTTTTACAGTAAAATAGATGAATAATATGCATAAAAAAGTTAGAAAAGTTAAATTTTAAAATCTTGAAATTTTGAATACAAAAAATCACAGTTAGAACGGAATCACCCAATTATATTTAAAGAAAACATGATCTTAAGAGGGTAGCTGAAACTTAAATTGATTTGACGTGCAACAAGATTCATTCAATTTGTTCATAATGGAGCACGATTTAAGGGTTAAACATTACAAAATTATAGTAATATTTGTGGATAGTTGTAAAAGTTTCAGCAAGTCTGGAATAAACTTCAAACATGATTAATTTACCTGGCGTTTCGGCAGGTAACTTTAAAAGTTTACATACTTCTTTAGAAATTTAATCAATCAATCTATTTTTCATATTTTAAATCCCCTTTCGAGCATTATAAATCCATTTGGTGTAACGTGGGAAGTTGAAATGTACGAACGTGTTATTTGAAAAGTTTTTATCTGGTTTTCCAGTAAAAATTTGAATTTTAGCTTTGTCTACTACTTTTACAAGTATATTTCACTGCATTTGTAATGTTGGGATCGCTCATAATTCTTACGGTCCATGAAAAAATGTGGAAACAAAGTTTCCGAAAAGTTTATCGAGCCGGAGAGATTCATTTGAAAATGATGGGATTTTGGAATAAAAGTTTCTGCATAACCCGATATTTTAGTTTTGTATGGGAAACAATATAAAAGGGTTCTATGGGATTATAACTCTTCATACATTTCGAGGTATTTCAAAACCCTACAGATTCTTTCAAATTATGACAAATACGGTATGTCAAAATCAAGAATTCTGTTAATAATTTCACCATGTCTGGTATTATATCGTTTCCCAAACTCATGGAACATGAGATCAAAACATTTAGGTATGATGTGTATATTTCAAAATCAATTATGATCAATTTGTGTTGACAAAGCAGGTCTAGAAACAACTATAGGAAATCTGCCGTCTTATTTCGTTCTTTAGAAAATAATTTCCGTAAAAACACATTTTTTTCGAAAAAAATGAAGAATCTCGCAAACTCAATATCGAGTATCAGCTTGTTTGCTTTGTAAGCTTCGTTGGTAACAAATTCAACCAAGATTTCAATGTACCTCATCTTCTGAGATAGCGAATACGTTGCCTTTTGATCGTAAGTGCTCTAATCTGGATGTTTTGACCAAAATATCTATCTTCTCAGTATATAGAGATGATATCGCTCTCAATTTGAAACAATTCTTTTTCTGATCATGTGTGTAAACGAGTTCCACACATGTCAGTCGTATTCTCTTTAGGTTAAATCTAAGCGTGTGTTGACCATCAAGCCGATCGTTAGTCTTCTTGCCATGATTTAAGTGCATTATTTTGAATCGAGGTTGAATTTATACAGAAGAAATATTGGACGAATCACATCCTTACCTTCTGAAGATGCGAAGTCTTTTACAGCCCTAATTTTATCTAGATTAAATTGAAGTCTATTCGGTTGGAACCTCAAAACCGTAAGAACAAAATCCTTCCAGCTGAGAGCTGGTTTCTATATTTGGCTTAATTTTTCAATTGTACTATTTCAATTATTGATAGTGTAACACAGAACATTGCAATTAGTTCTTCGAGTAAGTTCTAGTTCTTATAAAGTTTTTGCTACTCGTTTTGTTGACGCCAACCGTTAAACATATTTTGTTATCTATGGAAAAGTCAACAATAATCAGTGAGTTAATGATTTGTCACTTTATTTCATCCATTTCCAAAAAAAAAAAAAAAAAACAAATGGAAGTATGTGAAATATTGAACGTAGAAATCACTAACAAGGCAGTATTTTTTCAATGACCATATAAACTACAGAAACGGCTCTTTTGTGAATATTCGGAAGGGCGTATTGAGTGAAGGTGAACAAAAAATTGAAATAGAAAATATTCCTAAATGGATTTTTCTATAATGCGTTCAATAAAAAGGGATTTCACACACAGAAAGTTCAGTAAAATTCTCATTTGTGGAAAGTCCTTTCATCCAATAATTGAAATGTTGAAGTTTTTCGTTATATTTGTCACATTCTGTAAAACGTTGTTGAGATATAAAAATTGCCATTTCCACTTTCACGATTTTTAATTTCTACAATCCTTTCAAGTTTCAATCCATTAGATAATATAGCTTTTAGAGACACTTCATCCACCAATACCTCCAGCTCTAAAATCAATATATACTACTCTATATTTTTTATGATTATTGCTGAAATATTTTGACGTATACCATCTAATTAAATTCAATCCAATTACTTTTAATGGATTCAATCTAATCATTATGCGTTCCCCGAATCGGATTTTAGAATTTTGGGAAGGGTAAAAATACATAGGGGTCAAATATGGGGAATACGTTGACTGAACGATGATTATCGTTTGTTGTTTGACCAAAAAACCAATCACAGTTATAGTGGACGCATTATCCATTGTCATGTTATGCAATACAGTTTAGTGAAGTATATTTGAACTTAATTTCACTAAAAACTTCATGCGGATACTTCAAAACGGGCAAGTAGTACTCCATTCCATTCCTTGGAATTGATTCCTGGTGAACCACACGATAATAATCTAAGAAACCTTTAATTGACCTGTTTTTTTTGACTTTGACTTTGATGTTACCAGGTTGTTGGACAGTTATATTCATAAACCCACATGTACAGTTCTCAGTTACGTTGTCTGTTCTATTTAGAAGATGTTGAAACACTCTGCTACTTGTCGAATGCCACCTATTGAAATATGGCGCTCAAAGTTCACACAAACATCAGAAGTAGTACCAATTTTGAATGAAAATGTCGACAATGTAAAACAAAAATCAAATTGTCTGTAAAATTTCTCTCGCAGAACTAATACGTGTGGTAATTTTTGAAATAGAGATGTGGGAAGTCAAGAGGAAATTGATATTGAAAGTAACATAGTCAATTCCGACTAGAGATCCGAATCACGTCAAAAAATTTGCTCTTCTTATCAAAGTGTCTATCTACAATGAAGCCAATCACCGTCGCGTTTCTAATGAAAGAGTTATTTAGATGGTTTCAGAAAGATTCTACTTTGGAGTAACGGATAAAAAAAAATAAAAAAACACATTTCACTCTTTCTTAATGTAAATTTAATGCGACTTACTCGCGCTGTTAATTTCGAGCATTTACTAAAGAAATTCTGAGAGAAAAAAAAAGGAAATTTGCGATTTTTTATAATCTGTCCGTAATATCAAAAAGGAAGAAATTAAATACTCACTGATCTCCGTGTACACTAATTAATTAAGAAAATTAAATTCTGTGGAGTAATTCGTCTCTTCCAGTTATTTTTTATGATATTCTGAGAAAAGTTGAACTATATAAAGCTGATGTAGAATTGTAATTAATGGAAAAATGCGGGGAATGAAATATTTTCCTTTATCCTGCAGACGAATAAACTCCTGTTCAAAAGTAGAAGATATTGAAAGATTTTAGAAGCTAGAACAATAGAAAATAACATTTTTTTACCTTACCATACTGGAAATCCAATAAAAAGTAAAAATTCCCGAGGGCTGTTAATAAGGTTTTGAGATATGGCAACACTGCTGTGAATATGTCAAATCTGACATTGTGACATTTTCAATGGTGAACGTACTTAGAACGTGTTGAGTTGTTTACTTGCAATCGTGAATATTTTTATTTCTCTCCACCACAATAATGCGAGTTTGAACACAATAGTTCAAACGAAAATTATCTTTATCTCGTGCGTGTCCTTTTGAGTGCTGTACACGCTTTAGTGGAGGTCCATTGACCGGAAACAGTGTCCAAAATCAACCAAATTGTGCGTCCAGATCGTCAAATGAGTAACCTGATGATTGTCGAGGCTGTAAACGCCAATAAAGAAAGCTGGTGTCAAAAAATCTGACTCCTGACTAAAAGCTTTTGCGTCACGGGTCTGCTCAGATTTCCTTGAAAGGTTAAAAGAAGATCTGCTGTGAAAAGGACCCGATGGAAGCGGTAAAACAAAAAACAGCAGAGCTCCTTAATGCGCTCACCAAAGAAGATTGTTGGAGATGGAAGTATTTTGAAGGGGGGCATTCGAATGTAGAATAATTTTTATAATAAACCCCTTTTTCGTAACCAGACCCGTTATTTATTGACACGTATCAAAGCAGCACATCTTCTTAACCCGATTTCAACTAAGTTGTCCAATAAATTTTCTGTAATATCTGCCCAAATTCGTTGAGGAAAATTCACTTTAACAACCTCAATCTTGTCGCAGATTGTGGTTGTTAATGTCTTTTTATATTTTTTTCTACTATGCTCTTTGAGATTCAGATCAGGTGACGTGGGAGGAAGCAGTAGATGAACAAAACCTTGATTTACAGGGGATCTATATCGTGAAATTGTGGCAGTAGGTCCTGCAACGATTTTATCCAATACAAACAAATTCGTTTCTTCATTAAAATAAATTCCTGCTCTAACCATAATTGTATTTCTTCGCTAGAGGTAATTTTTTTATGCAATGGTCACAATAGATTGATCCACATTTGCTCTCGTCTATTTTTGTGGTTAATCCATAACCAGAATCATCTGTGAGTATCGCATCCCTCCATTCATGATCCAGGCGTGTTGATCTAATGCCCAAGCATCTCTATTGTCTATAAGAAGGTGTCAATGATACTTCACTTGGAAGTCGAGTTTCTTTTCTCCGGGATTCTGCAAGTATTACAAGTATTTTACGTGCAGTAAATCTAAGGCAAATATCATCAATGACAGTTGATGATTCTTGCATTTATTCGTTTCTAGTTTCCTGAAACCGATTAAGCATCCTGGAAACGATACTTTGAGACACTTTTGATGGATATGTAGCATTTGCTTAGTTCAGGGATGGTTAATTTTTTTCTGAGTACTATTAAAACTAATCAGATCCTTTCAAAGTTGTGGAGTCGTTGAGTATTTTTATCCAAATGTGATTATAAATTCTCACAAAAATCAAAAATTCTTCCACATTTATTCATATTGATGGTACTACTAAATTAAATTGTTTAAGTATCTAACGAAATTGAGCTATGGACGGGTGTATTGGTAAAATGACTTTCGAGATTTAACACAAACATTATAGATGATTCCCAATTCATCCAGGTTGAGCTTCTCGAAATTTGCATCATAAATTCGTTTGGCAACACAAACAAAAAGCAGAACCGAACTTGCCGGTACGTTCCACATACATTCATAGACAAAATACAATAGAAGCTGACACTTAACTAACCTAATTGTGTTTTGAGGTTATGTCATATATAAAAATTTTGTCATTTTATTAACATCCATGTGAAATTTTATCAAAACATTTTTCCTATTGAGTTGAATAAGCTTTTTTTTTAAAAAAAAGTGATTCAACATCAATCCAATCGGCTGAATGATTCGATACATACTATTTTCCACTTTTTTCTGTGATTTCCTAACGGAAAACCGTTAATCCCAAGATTATTTTGTTAATAATTTCTCGAGTCGCTACTATAAAAACGATCATCAATTCCAATTCGCTCGAGGATTCGAGCTACTATAGAAAAAAATTAACTGGCGTTTTTTCATGATGTTGCTTCTGTGTTAAAGTCATAAAAGCTGATTCTGTGTTACCACTAACGTGAGAAAGAGAATCAAATTGAGATTGTGCTTGGCGGAAAAAAAATGTCAACTTTGCTGTATTTATTTTTCTTAAGAGTTCACACATTTTGATAATATATGATATTCTAGCAAAGTCTAGTAAAGAAGAAGAAAAAAGATTTACGGTGAAGTAATTAACACCATTTGCTTTTTGTGTGATGATCTTTTGGGTCTACAAAATCTCATAACTTATAAACGGGACTGAATGTCCAGCCAGCCAGAACGTTGAAAGGGTTTCCAATTTCCTTCACCCAGCAACTGGACTCTGATAAGGAAATTAGAAGCAGGATTGGATGGTTAGAGACATAGAATAATTCAATATTATTCTTTTTTGAGCTGTTGTACGTGATCTGGACACTGAAGGCCGCAACAATCAATAATTTTAAATGTGGTCACATAGACGAATGCTACCAGTACCATTGGTGGCTATACAAGGAAATGAATCAGGAAAAATAGTCTTCTTGAATGCCTAAAATTAACACTTTTCGATAATTCCATGAGTGAAAATCGTTACCAGATTCTACAACTTATAATACAACAAATTTCTTGGTTAAGGAGCGTCCGGGAATGGACAGGCATACAAATAATTCTTTAGACTGACTGAAAACAAAGATCAGCTTGTCAATGTAATTCACAACGCCAGGGAAATCTGACAAGGCTTAAAAAGAAGAAGATTCGATGGATGATCTTCTCTACTGCAGTTTTATACGATTTTTGCAAAATTTTCAAATGAAAAACGATCTTGTAGACTAAATAATACTGTATTAGAAAGTACATAAGTACAGCATATATTTCAAGACGTCACGTTGTTTAGTATTTGCTTGGTACTTGTCCAACAGTAAAATATTGAGTAGCAGAGTATAAACGAGGCCGTACGAAGGCCAGAAATGATGAAGAAACTCAACAAAGCGGTACAAAGCGTCGACTGGAAGTGCGCCAGTTAGTAGACATAGTAGGCATTCCAAAAAGTGTGATACATCGCATATTAACTGAAAATGTGGTCATGAGAAAGCTGTGCGCGAGATGGGTACCGCGTTTGCTTGCAATGGAACAAAAACAGCATCGGGAAGATGTTTCCGTCGAGGGTTTAACGGAAATAAAGTCGAATTTTTGCTCTGTTTCATAACCATGGATGAAGCGTGGGTCCATCACTTCAAAATAATGGATTGAAAAGGGGGAACCGGCTCCAAAGAAGGCAAAGACCGTTCCATCTGAAGACAAGGTTATGGCGTCGTTTTTTTGAGACGCGCGTGGAATAATTTCCATGGATAATCTCGAACAAGGAAAAACTATAAACGGCGAGTATTATGCAACGTTTGGCTATTGAAATATAAGTATATTTCCTTCAAAAATTTTTCTTTGTTGTGCCAGGTACTTTTGGAACCATCCTCGTATACCAACATAATTGTAGTTTTTGTTCAATTTTAATGTACAATTTTTGCCGTTTAACTATGATAATGGTTGTACCGATCTTTTATCTAAAAATAATTACTACGAAGTTGCATCTTTGTGAATAGACGACAATCTTTTACTTAGGAGTTTTGCTCACGTTCGTGATTACCTAGGAGCCACGGAAGAAGCTCGACAAAATCTATAATCATAAGAATTAGTTCCGATTTTGAAAATTAATATTTCGATCCCAATTAAAAAACTCACGATTCTATCCCTTAAAGTTCTAAATAACGAGGAAAAATTCATGGAAATATCAAACAGCGTTTTCATTTCCAATAAAAAAACATCGTCTCTTTTTTATTAATCATTTTCAAATCTCGCAATTCTCGTAAACAATTTTTTCAACCTTTGCAAACGCGTATATGTATTCCCTTTTTATATCAAGTACTAATTCCCTGATACTCATATCAGTGGAAAAATAATCCGATGAACCAATATTAAATTAAAATGGCGGCAAAGGTCCCTACTAATGTCAATTAAACAAATTGGAAGGATTTGCGGATTGGTATGACCGATTATTTTTGAACTCGATGTAATTAATAACAGTAATATTGCGTTTGTATACGTTACATTCTTCTCTCTGTTTAATCCTCTTTCGGAAATGTTGTTGGATTTAGTACAAATAGAATACGTCGGTGTTTTGACACAAATCCAGTTAGTTAAACATTTAGCGAAGCAAAACCGTGTACGAGTTTCACAAATAACACTGGCCTCCACGATTTTTGTAACACAGTACAAACAAATATTTTTATAATGATTAAACCTAAAAAATATCCATGAAATGCTAATATATATCACGTTTTATGTTATTCACATTCTTTTTTAATCACAGGTTAGTTTTTAATGGTCACAAACGGTATTTTCGGCCAAAATACAAATCATTGTTATAGCAAAGTTGTAGCAAATAAAAAGATCTACAACTTTTGTAAATAGACGTAACCTCAAAATCTATGTCAAAACTCAAAAAACAAAATTTATTTTTATCATTATTTTTTACATTACATATTTTGTCATAATATCGAAAGAGCGCTTTGATTTTGAAACGAAAATTGTCCCATCAAAATATGAGTTTTTTTGATCAGGTTAGGTTAGGTTAGGTTAGGTAATATGAGCTTTTTTGAAAAAGTTTGTAAGATTTTTATTCTTTGAGATCTCTACTTTCTGTTACCACTACCAGGGTTAATTTCCTAAGAAAAGGCAAAAAAAAACTTGCGTCCGAAACCAATATGTACAATTTTTAATTATTCAACAAAATTTCTCACTCTAATCACGTAAATGTAACTAATTAGAATCTAAAATTTCACATTACTGCCAAGAATGTGGAAACCAAAATGCAATACATCTCCCAGTATAATTTCTGAGCAAGAGATTGAAACAACGATTTCTGAATATCATTAAACCCACTCGTAATTAAATTCTGTATACTGATGTATTCACGTAAATCTGAGGCTCTGGCCAAATTTCATCAAACAATTGAGCAGCATCGTCCACCATCTTGTGCTTAAATTTACACAGGAGACATATGCAATCTGCTAGGTTTTCACTTCTGCAGCCTCCGAGACAATTATAACCAGTATAAGACGTTCCATACGTGATTAGTGGGTGAATCATTGGGCAATTCACAACAATAAACTATTTGGAAGATCTGTATCTATATAATGTTTATTTAATTATTATCTGTGTGAAGACTGAAGTCGAAACGTCAATTTTTTTATCAAACATTTAGAAGCATTAATATAATGTTTATTATTGTTAATTTCCAGGTATTATAATTAAATTGTGAACTAATAATTTTACTTTATCAGTACCACGTATCAATGATCTCTGTTATCAAAAAAACAATTAAAATGAGAGAAAATCATGAGATGATTGCCGAAGCTGTAAACGACGATAAAGAAATAGTTAGAAAAATTTTACACGCGAAATTACACACGACAAAAGTCTGTGCGAAGCCGGTGAAAAAAATCTAACTCCTGACTAAAAGTTTTTAGGTCAACAGGTCTGCTTAGATTTTTTTTGGAAGGTTAGAAAAAGATCTGCTTTGAAAAGGACCCGATTTGAGTCGATGGAAGTCGTAAAGCAAAAACGGTAAAGTTCTTAAAGGCACTCACCAAAGAAGACTTCCAGTACTGGTTGGATCAATGAAAAAAACGTATGGAATGGTATGTGGGGAAGAGAGGGAAGTATATTGAAGGGGAGCATTCGAATGTAGAATAATTTTTATAATAAAACCCATTTTTCGTAGCCAGTTTTGCAGATACTACTTTAATTACACGCATTTTTGTAGCTGCCATTTAAAATTAGGATATGCGTGACCAAAATTTGACTTTGACTTCGGTATATATCAGAGACGGATTTATTTACAATCATTTAGAAAATGCTTGATTCAAATCTCTTAAAGAACTTCTTGCTTTAAATAAATTATTGTAAATAATGTAGCGGATCCATTCTAATCTTTGTCACTCTGCGACAAGATTCAGCTTCATATTTGTTCTCCTTTGGCTTCCAATTAATCTTCTTTAGGAGGATGTAAGGAATATCTGAGGAAAATCAGAATCAGAAATCAGCTTCCAACCACCAAACATAGAAAATACCAATTTCCATAGAAAGGAATCTACGTTACTTTTTTTAAATAATTTTTGGAAGAGACAATAGATAGTATTGAGGAATATGGGTATAGAAATACAATTTTTAAACCCTATATAATTTCATTTTATAATTTGTGGTTCCATTTAAATCAAAGATAAGGCAGCCCTGTAGAAAATTTCGAAAAATATTTATTCCAGTAGTGTGATTCATTAGATATTATCGATTGAATCCAGTGGAACCACCGCGATAAAATCAACAATTTGATGAATAAAAGTCCATTTTTCAATTGAAAACTAACAATATAACAATGAAAAAAAAACATAATATGTTTCGATCAAAATATGTTTGATGAATTTGATTGTTCATATAGTTGACACGAAACTGGAATTATTATTCTAATAAATTTTTTGAATCTGGATAAGAGATTAAATGTTACAAAAATAGATTCGAAAATTCGGGTCTTTTAATGAAAACTGCTCACAAAAGTGTTGTTGGAAAATGAAGGTCAAAGGCGAAATAGTCAAGAAACAAATACATGGTAAGATTCAAGGTATACGTTGTGGATAAAAATTTTCAAAATTCGTCAATAATCGGGGTTTATAAATGTGGATTCAAGGTTTTGCCCTGCAATGTTCCATAGATGATTCGGTAAAAGGTTTTTCAAATTTTTTAATTTGGCGTATACACAGATGCGACTTCACCAATTTCAATGAGAGAAAAACTAGTTGTAACAAAGCATGAAAAGAGGCGTGCGACAGGGATGCATGTTGCCTCCTCTACTCTTCAATATATATTCAAAAGAAGTCTTTGCTGAGACCAAAGACCAAAACCATGATTGTCTCCGAGACATCCAATCATCCTCCCATGTCTATCAACGTAAATGATAACCCAGATATAGAAATACGGTTCGAGCAAGTATGTCTAGATTATTCCGAAGTGAATAAGCACCAATCGAAAGAGTTTAGATCAATTCTATAAATCAAGGCTCTGGTTTTCCCAGGAAATTAGTCTTTGTCTCAAAATTTTAGCAACAATCGTTATAATTGTAGTGATTTAATGAAAAAGGGACCCCAACAATCAAAATTCCTCAATTCACATTCAAAAGATATCGATATTGCAATGCCAGTAATGAATTGAAAGCCGAGAAATTTCGTTAGGCATCGAACTAATCTTGAGGATCTCTAAATTTCAGGTGGTTAAATCATCGGAACTTCTTTGAATAGTGGGCTATTAGTAATATGAGAAAAATTCGCCGTTAGAGGCACCTCCAAAGGAATAATTGAGAATTATTCTATTTAGATCAGTCTATAATGAACTCCGTTTGTAATTGGACGGTCCTGACAAGTATGTTGTGTGTTTGTTCAATTATTTATAATACTGAAATGAATTTTTTTCTTCCACATTCCTTAGCTTGTTCTCAAAACTATATTTTTTCATATAGTAGGATGAATTCCTTTTTTGTCATTTCAAATATTGTATTTCTAGCGAATCTTATCTTTTTTTGTATAAATACTACTTGAACCGGCTCTGTCCGGCAATTCTCCTCAACGACCCTAATTATAATAGAGTTGCCAAAAGTGATATGCCTTTTCATAAATCTTATTAAAAAATTAAGTGCTTTTACCCTAACTTTTGATTGTGAAACATAATGGCTAGAGGTAATTTGAAGGCAAATCTGGAAAAAAAGTGAAAAATGAGTCAGAAAAGTATAAAATGTTCACTGGAACTTAATAATTCTTTTGTTTATTTGTCTAATAAAGACTTGATTGATTAACAAGTTTTGTCAAAGCAATCAGAATATGCTTCAAACGACAAAAAATGGGATTATAGGAATTGAGGATGAATTTGTGTTTAGAAAAGATATCAAGGCATAAGAAACTGTCATTGACGCTTTCAATTAGAAAAATAAGTAAATTGGAATAAGTTAGATGTTCAATAAAAGGAATTTAAAGCAAACATATAAAAAAAAAAGGCGACGATGATGGAAATATGACGGAAAGTTTTGAATATCTAAAAAGTTATCGTAGTATTAGTCCCAGAAAATCTCAAGCCAAATGCAATTTAGAGCTAGTACAAGTTATTTTATAACCATCTAACTTTTCTTTATCCAAAATTTTCCCTTTGAAGATGATGACAAATTCCGAGAAGTCGCTACCTACACACATCAAACTTGTATCGTACGAAAATATATTTAACATAAACTAGTTACATACACAAAAATTTCGAAAACTGAAACACTTGCTTGGAATAGAAAGTAGAATATATGCAGTGTTTGGAATGTAAATATAAATTAACGGTAACATAAATATAGTAGGAAATTTGAAGATTTGAAACAAACAAGACAGTTTAATAGACAGGGAGCTTGCAACAAAAAACAGGGTCGATAAGGTGCGCGTCATTTCAGCTTGTAAACTAGCGGCCCCAACGTTGTACATCACCAAACGCCTCTTCTTAAGGTCACCAGAAGTCGGATATGAAAATGCTAGTCGGTTTTCCCGAACGAAAAAATTGGCTGGAAAACCTCAAATAAGAGCTGTGTTATAGCGCAAGAAGTTTTGCAGGCCGAAAACCCCTCGTAAGAAGTGATCTAAATTGCCGGAAAACTTATCTGAAAAACGTCATAACGTGCGCGCTCGAAACTTTTCTATTAGGTTTTTGGTGTCTCAACTAAGAGTAGTTTCTTGGGACACCACGAGCCGTTACTCAATACTGAGCAACTTTATCAAAAAGTATAACTATTCCCAGAAGTTTTATGAAAAATTTTATCAAAATCAATTGATAATTTCGGGTAGCTCAAACATATATCTTGAATGAAGACATCAAAAATAATTTTCCATTAAGCAAAACTTCTTGCGCTATAAAACTGCTCTTTGTTGAGACTCCAATAGGGTCAAAAACTCAGATGAGTTTTCCTGCACTTTCGGTCACTTCTTACAAGGGTTTTCTGGCCTTCAAAATTTCTTGCGATTCAACACCGCTCTTATTTGAGGTTTAAACCCCACGTTACAAAAGGTTTCATGCACGCACGTTATGAGGGTTTTCAGCATTTTCATATCCGACCTGTGGTGACCTTAAGAAGTGGCGTTTGGTGATGTACTACGCTGGGGCCGCCAGTTTACAAGCTGAAATGGCGCGCACCTTACGGACCTTGTTTTTTGTAGCCAGCTCTGGGACTATAATATGACGATCACTAAAATAGGCAGTAAAAAGCACGAATAAGATAATGAGGTTACGAAGAATGAATTATAGAATATGAGACATAACTAAACAAACTAAATTGATGGGATTGAAAGGAAGCTATAATAGAGAAAATCGAGAAGAAAGATGAAAAATAGATAAGAATTCTGAAAGTTTTCAAAAAAAAACAATATTAGAAAGTAAAGCGAGAAATACTGGAATTATATACCTGAGAATGCATAAGGAGAAATGAGATAAAACGAGATGAAAGTATATATAACTTTCCATTCAAACTAGTTTTTGTTGTTGGGCTAATTGAAATATTTTCATTAAGAATTAAATTAAAACTATCCTTTGGACTAGAACCAAGTTCGTTCGCCGAGAGGGCTAAGTCGTCAACATCTGGATTTGCCGGTCAAGGGTTCAAATCCCGTTCACGCTTTAAAAAAGATTTTTTTAGAAATGATGACCGTCATTCTACATTTGTCTGTCCTCTGTTGATGATTCACTAGACTACCTCCATTAGTATTTCTTTAGAATTTAACACATTGAATTATGTTGTTTAAAAAGAATGTTCGATATGTGCTTCCTGTGTTGGAGATTCACAATATTAATGACTTAAACTAGAAAAATTTTATTTTCGATGTGGGGAATAATTATAGTTTATAAGGGGAAAAAATACGCTTTCGTTTTCATTCATTCATTCATTATTGTTTTGAACTAATTTGAAAAAATTTTTAGTTTGATGTGCTTTAACAGCGAATTTTTTTGAAGTGCATTTATTTTTAAAAATGATTCGTTGTAGTTTCGCATCTATTCAACCGATGAATAAATCTCTCTCCATGTTCTCTCAACGCTCCACGAACAATAACCATTTGAATGATTCCAAACTTGTATAATTGTGTAGAGCGGTGGACAGTGTTCAAATAAACTTCAAATCATTATTCCAAACGTATTTTTGTAACGGAATATATTCATTTGGAAAAATTTATCAACTAATTTCATCAGCAACTTAGATACAAACATAAACCTAACTAAGCTATTGAAATGTAAGCGAAGTTTCCATTATTGTTTCATAAAAATTTACCATGTTCCATGTTTTTGTTTCATTGTGTAGACTAATTACTAAATGTGGGATATTATGTTTCAAGGAATTTTCTAAAAACTGATGCTTTTACTCAAAACAAAAGACAATATTTTCCAATATATCTTTGTTAAGGTATCTATTTCATATGAAACACGCTTCTAAAGTTTGTAATATGATACAACAAAGAATATAAGAGGAGACTGTTTGAGAAAATAACATTCTTCCCAAAAATTTCTTCACTTCCTTTTAAACTAAATACTACAATCAATTAGCTAAACTATCGAGAAAAACACCCCAATGTTAATCAATCTAGATGAAATCGCATTGGAACAACATCTTGTGAAAATTACCTGAAATACTTTTTTTGATTTGATATGACTCTGAGACAACACTATATATGTTTCCTTTGTGGTAATGTGAAGAGCAGTTTTACGCAATTAATCACTGTCATCGCTGATAAAAATCGTTATTTCAACGTTTCGGCATCTCGGTTACCCCATTCCGATCATTTTGAATGAAGTCTGGAGATTTTACGTAGACGAACCGATATGGTGGCCGTTGAAATGAAAAAACCTCGTGGATACACAGTAAAAACAGAGGTTTTTAGTTTCGAAACCTCAATTTATGAATATCTTTTTAAGCAAACAGTTAATCTCCATATCCGTTTTTGATTATTTTTCGTTAACTTTTCAATTTTAGATCAATGAAAATAATAAACAGTCAAGCAGCCAATTTTTGTTTTTATAAATTATTGTTACAAAAAATAGAACCAATAAACAATAATAAAATCGAAAATATTTCTAGTTTGCCTTTAGCTTCAATTATTATCATTTACTTCTTATAAACCAAATACTTTGTAAGCTTTTGAATGTCTTCGTATTCATCTTCGGACAGTGGAATCAGATCTTCAAAAAGAAATAAGTATGTCAATTTAAAAGAAGCTCGTTCTTTATCATAAAACGCATTTTCTCTTGTTCCTTATCATTTTTAGACTCCAATATTTTCAAGGTAATATCAGTTTGCTCGGAGGTGTGTCCTAGAAGTCTTTTTCAAACTTGACTTGATCTACCATGAAACGATGAAATGACTGTCAGCTTGTGTTGACGTTTTCTATGCCTCATCGTCTGAGTTTCATCGCATTCTATAGACCTATGAAGTATTTAGAAGGGTAGCAAGATAAGAATTCTGCTTATCATCCCATGTGTCCAAATATTTCTGATTCATTTGTTCACACGAACCAATTTCTATGCTAAGAATTTTTAGTTTCTTTTCATCGCATCATAATCTTCTGAAGCGTTTAGGTCTTTTTCACTACGTTTCACAAAATATGAACAAATTCAGAACAAATATTCATCGCAAACTTTGAGTTTGTTGTAAATTTCAATGGGTGCTTCTCGGAGAAACTGGTTTGTTATCGTTATTTCCAGCGTTACTACAATCATTATTTTTTCTGTTTCTCATAGTAATAATGTTTGGTTTTCAATTATTGGAACTGTAGAAACTTTTCTTATCTCAAGAATACCAGATACTAACATCAATTAACAAGATACTGAATCTACTTATAACATTTCTTCAGTCACGAGTTGTTGAAATGGAAAATGGGTAAACTTAGACTGAGGTAACTTTCAATTGGGTGTTAGATACCTCAGAAATTATTTGCATATTAATAACCAATGGATGTGGATGAAAATTATTCAAGTAATTTAGATGATTCTATGAATATTTTAATAAAGCATAGTATATAAATGGGATAACAAGATTTACTGTGTATCAACTTTCTTTTTATGAGTAACATTCCTACTACAAGAACAGTTTAGAATCAAAATAAAAAGCTTGAGGTTTTTCTACAACTCGGTTGATAAAATGATGTTGAACGAGAAAGAATTCTGCAATTAACCCACTTGCGTTAACGAGTATGTTACTGAACGTTTCAGAGAACGGAACTTTCAAAACAATTATTTCCTTCCAGGATAAAATGCTTGATTTAAACTAGAAATAATAAGAAAAGGAAACTTTTTTTAACCTATTTCATATAATTAATATATAATAATGGACAACATATTCTAATGAATTCGATAATTTATTAAAATAAAAGTTCAATTGCTCGAAGGAAAGTCTACATTTGTAAATATTATTCAAAGTATCTAATTCTATAAATGTTGACTTTAATTTTTGTTCCCTCGACTTTCTGTTCTAGTTTAAAAAGGTTTTCATTTAATAATATGGTTTGACATTGTTACTTGTTTGAAAATTTTCAGATACACTTTTCTCCGCAGAAGTCTAATTAAATCTTCTTATTTGGAGAAATTGATATCTGTTTGAGTTAGAACTAATATTGTTTCTGTTTGACTTTATAAATAATTCGAATTCATTTCATTTAAATGAATATTTACAATGTTTGTCTGCAAACAAATAAATATCAATTTATTATGGAAAAAGTGCCTCGAGCTACAAATGGAAGATATCACTTTCAATAATGAAATATATTTTCTCTTCATATTTACATCAGTGAAAAATAAAATTGATATTGTTCAGACGGAAACTAAGTTGAAAATTTGATTATATTTCTCATATAAAAATTCAATTGTAGATTTCCGAGTATGTTTCTAAAAATTCGAAAATATCATCACATCAATTGGGTTGTTAACTGAAAATTCTAGCTTTCTTCGTAATAGGAAAACGTTTTTTTCATATTTATTGCATGAAAGTTTCTTGTGTTAAAATTATATTTCTTCTGGACATTTATAACTCCCGTTGATGTCGCAAATCCACTGATATCTCAGGATTCATCAACATACCTTTCGACGACCGTTGATGACTTCCAACCGCAATGTTTCTTTAGTATCATCAAATCTCCTCCAGATTCAACCAAAAGTATAGCAGACATTCTTGGAAATGAAGTATCTGCATATAAGTTAGCAATTTCAAGCTGAAGGAAATTAACCACAACCTACCTGATTGATTAATTAATCAACGTACCTTTCAGCGACCGTTGATGACTTCAAACCGCAATGTTTCTTTAGTATCATCAAATCTCCTCCAGATTCAACTAAAAGTGTAGCAGAAGTTCTTGGAAATGAAGTATCTGCATATAAGTTAGCAATTTCAAGCTAAAGGAAATTAACCACAACCTACCTGATTGAATAATTAATCAACGTACCTTTCAGCGACCGTTGATGACTTCCTACCGCAATGTTTCTTTAGTGTCATCAAATCTCCTCCAGATTCAACTAAAAGTGTAGCAGAAGTTCTTGGAAATGAAGTATCTGCATATAAGTTAGCAATTTCAAGCTAAAGGAAATTAACCACAACCTACCTGATTGAATAATTAATCAACGTACCTTTCAGCGACCGTTGATGACTTCAAACCGCAATGTTTCTTTAGTATCATCAAATCTCCTCCAGATTCAACTAAAAGTGTAGCAGAAGTTCTTGGAAATGAAGTATCTGCATATAAGTTAGCAATTTCAAGCTAAAGGAAATTAACCACAACCTACCTGATTGAATAATTAATCAACGTACCTTTCAGCGACCGTTGATGACTTCAAACCGCAATGTTTCTTTAGTATCATCAAATCTCCTCCAGATTCAACCAAAAGTATAGCAGACATTCTTGGAAATGAAGTATCTGCATATAAGTTAGCAATTTCAAGCTAAAGGAAATTAACCACAACCTACCTGATTGAATAATTAATCAACGTACCTTTCAGCGACCGTTGATGACTTCCTACCGCAATGTTTCTTTAGTGTCATCAAATCTCCTCCAGATTCAACTAAAAGTGTAGCAGAAGTTCTTGGAAATGAAGTATCTGCATATAAGTTAGCAATTTCAAGCTAAAGGAAATTAACCACAACCTACCTGATTGAATAATTAATCAACGTACCTTTCAGCGACCGTTGATGACTTCAAACCGCAATGTTTCTTTAGTATCATCAAATCTCCTCCAGATTCAACCAAAAGTATAGCAGACATTCTTGGAAATGAAGTATCTGCATATAAGTTAGCAATTTCAAGCTAAAGGAAATTAACCACAACCTACCTGATTGATTAATTAATCAACGTACCTTTCAGCGACCGTTGATGACTTCAAACCGCAATGTTTCTTTAGTATCATCAAATCTCCTCCAGATTCAACTAAAAGTGTAGCAGAAGTTCTTGGAAATGAAGTATCTGCATATAAGTTAGCAATTTCAAGCTAAAGGAAATTAACCACAACCTACCTGATTGATTAATTAATCAACGTACCTTTCAGCGACCGTTGATGACTTCAAACCGCAATGTTTCTTTAGTATCATCAAATCTCCTCCAGATTCAACTAAAAGTGTAGCAGAAGTTCTTGGAAATGAAGTATCTGCATATAAGTTAGCAATTTCAAGCTAAAGGAAATTAACCACAACCTACCTGATTGATTAATTAATCAACGTACCTTTCAGCGACCGTTGATGACTTCAAACCGCAATGTTTCTTTAGTATCATCAAATCTCCTCCAGATTCAACCAAAAGTATAGCAGACATTCTTGGAAATGAAGTATCTGCATATAAGTTAGCAATTTCAAGCTAAAGGAAATTAACCACAACCTACCTGATTGAATAATTAATCAACGTACCTTTCAGCGACCGTTGATGACTTCAAACCGCAATGTTTCTTTAGTATCATCAAATCTCCTCCAGATTCAACTAAAAGTGTAGCAGAAGTTCTTGGAAATGAAGTATCTGCATATAAGTTAGCAATTTCAAGCTAAAGGAAATTAACCACAACCTACCTGATTGAATAATTAATCAACGTACCTTTCAGCGACCGTTGATGACTTCAAACCGCAATGTTTCTTTAGTATCATCAAATCTCCTCCAGATTCAACCAAAAGTATAGCAGACATTCTTGGAAATGAAGTATCTGCATATAAGTTAGCAATTTCAAGCTGAAGGAAATTAACCACAACCTACCTGATTGATTAATTAATCAACGTACCTTTCAGCGACCGTTGATGACTTCAAACCGCAATGTTTCTTTAGTATCATCAAATCTCCTCCAGATTCAACTAAAAGTGTAGCAGAAGTTCTTGGAAATGAAGTATCTGCATATAAGTTAGCAATTTCAAGCTAAAGGAAATTAACCACAACCTACCTGATTGAATAATTAATCAACGTACCTTTCAGCGACCGTTGATGACTTCAAACCGCAATGTTTCTTTAGTATCATCAAATCTCCTCCAGATTCAACCAAAAGTATAGCAGACATTCTTGGAAATGAAGTATCTGCATATAAGTTAGCAATTTCAAGCTGAAGGAAATTAACCACAACCTACCTGATTGATTAATTAATCAACGTACCTTTCAGCGACCGTTGATGACTTCAAACCGCAATGTTTCTTTAGTATCATCAAATCTCCTCCAGATTCAACTAAAAGTGTAGCAGAAGTTCTTGGAAATGAAGTATCTGCATATAAGTTAGCAATTTCAAGCTAAAGGAAATTAACCACAACCTACCTGATTGATTAATTAATCAACGTACCTTTCAGCGACCGTTGATGACTTCAAACCGCAATGTTTCTTTAGTATCATCAAATCTCCTCCAGATTCAACTAAAAGTGTAGCAGACATTCTTGGAAATGAAGTATCTGCATATAAGTTAGCAATTTCAAGCTGAAGGAAATTAACCACAACCTACCTGATTGATTAATTAATCAACGTACCTTTCAGCGACCGTTGATGACTTCCTACCGCAATGTTTCTCTAGTGTCATCAAATCTCCTCCAGATTCAACTAAAAGTGTAGCAGAAGTTCTTGGAAATGAATTATCTGTTAGAATTTTCAAGTTGAAGGAAATTAGCCACTGGTTTTTATCCATAATCTGATTGATAAAATTTTCATTGATATTGAAAAAACAGGACGCAATCCTCCTATTTACATCATTCTTTGTTTCCTAAGTTTGACTTTGCTGATTTCACAAATTTGACAAGCTCCTCCGATCCTAAATACAACATCCTTAATCATCAAATAAACTTCATTGGGAGCATTATTTAAAAAATAACGAATTTCCATACTCGTAGTTTTCTTGAGCTAGTAACCTTTACTAACTTGGAATTTCTGGAGCCGTTGGTGATATTTATACTGACCACACAGTGACATCGACTCTGATAAAGAACTAAATGTTCGATTCCATGAATTTTGAATACGCGGTTTCGTAAATTTTTCGCGATTTAGCTGGCAACTTTGGTTAAAGTCAAAGAAAACCGAAATCAGATATTTAACTTACCGAGTTCACAATTTTCAAATCACGTCAAAAAATTAAATTGATAGCTATTTGATTACTATAAAAGTTTCTTAGGTATAATTGTCACTAATAAGCCTACTAATTCCAAAATTCAAATTTTCTTAATTGAAAATTTCAATTTCTCTCAAATTCTTTTCATTTTCACCATCATGAATTTTCATTTATTATCAAGAAATTTACATTTTTGATATTCGTATTGGTTTGTAGTACAGTTTTTTTCGGTATTCACTGTTCATTCAACAACTTCTCCTAATTTTAATAGTTATTTTCCGATTTTCTATTTTACACTTACTATAAATATCGAAACGATGAATTATAATAAAAATGTCTCGTTAAACTGATCCAACACATCATTTTTAATGATGTCATGAAGTCTCTTCACTAATTGTTGCTCTTGTTGGAAATTTCATAGATTCACCGTGAGCTGTACGATCTTTGAGAATTTCTAATTGCTGTTTCATCTCAAGTTCTCGCATATTAGTTTCGTTCTAATATACTAGACACTTTTGATAAATCTCTATAGAATATGTAACGATGATATACAGACATTAGTGTATATCACTGTCACATCCTTGGGTCCGTTGAATTGAACATTCTCAATTTCAGACTAGTTGAATTATTGGATCTGCGAAAGTGACAATTCTTGCTGTAGCACTTCTGTTTAATTTCAATCGCGAATTTCACTAGGTTCTCATGGTGTTAAAATGTTCGGTATGGCTACAAAAAGGACTTCATTTCCAAGGACCTATCATAGTAGAATCTACAATTATCATTTTTGGGCATCTTTCGCGACTCTCACTTCTGATTGAGATGTTTATCGTTGCTAGTGTTGATAACTTGATTTTTGTTGAGTCATCGTGAAGCTCTCGGTCTCTGGACAATGGGCTCCGCTTGTAAGCCATCTAATTTTTTGACATTATACTAATTTTCAAACTTTTCAGTGTCTAATACAACTTGACGTCAGATTCTGGCGAGGTGTAGTTCAAAGTTGAGTAATTTCATTATCTTTCGGAAGTGTATGATCCTCACAAGGATCATTAATCCTCTACACCCCTCGTTTCGGGGTAATGTTACTTTAATAGTGGATGACATCGTGTGGTGGTTGTTGTTCATTGTCATCATTATTCGTATTGACTTCTGCATACCTTCTAACTCTCCTTTCGTCCCTTTCAGAATTCGAAAAGAAAATTTCTTTTCGTTGTGATTTATAAGTTGTAGAGGGTGTTTTAGAACATCATTTTTTTGGGTATTGTGTAAAACCGATATTGCTATTTCAAATTGAATCTCGTCGATGTTGAAGAAATTTTATAAAAATGTATACGGATTATGAATTCTTAGGCTGGAGGGAAAGCTGACCATAGAGATATTATATCCTTATATTGAAAATCTTGAGCCCTGGGCGAGATCATATAATACGTATCTAATGAAAAGATCCAGAAAAAAATCTATAAAAGAAAATTCAATAAGAAGCCAAAAGACATTTTCCTTATATATTCTAATATCCTTATAATATTTTCAATTTATCATTTATTGAGCTATTCGCAATACCACAATCCTTTTATTAGTTTTCTTGTCAACAATAAGGAAACGTCGAATATAAATATTACACTTTTGAAACTCAGTCTAACAAAATAGTAATTAACTCGGAAAAAATAAATTATAAAAAAGTGCCAAACAGAAAGCGAACGCAACGACATCTATTGGTCATAAACTACATTTTATTTTGTTAAAAATTGTTTGTAATAAGAAAAATTGTGTCCAAAGGTTCCAATTTTTTCTCTACGTTTGTTATTGAAACCTTCCTGGGAGTTAAAAACTTTTTTAATTGATCACTGTTTTTACGAATTTTGTGTATCATAATTTCATATATGTATCAACCAGGAACTTCGACGTCAACGATGGAATTACTTCTGGACTTTATGGAACATCATGTACGATGAGCCCTTTAGAAGGAACAACCCTAGTTAACTTGTTGTTTTAGTGGAACATGGCATCTCTGAAACTCGTAGAAAACTGGCTTTAAGCAAACCTTCATTGTTGGCGCCAGGAGCCGGGAAGTACCTAGGCTAGATACAAAACTTAGATTTATAAAACACGTAGAGAAGTCAATCGAAAAAAGCAGAGAAAACTCTTTCTGCTCTGACCAGCTGCAAGTAAAAGAGATAAAAGACTAGTAGGAAGAAATGTCGAAGGCTGACGCAAAAATAAATCTCATCCAGAGGGGACAACGGAATATATAGCCTCTCGTTGTTGCTCTATCTTATTATATAAATACCAGTCGATTTTTGAGATTGAAATCTGATAAAAGTTCGAACATAAATAGAAAATAGATTTGATGTAACAGTCAATTTGATACGAATGAGACACCTAGTGTTTTATCCAACGGACAGAACGTAGATTGACGTATCGTTGAGACATTTTCTCGTACATTTTAGAGAGTGGTAGTATACACGGTAAGTGAACACCTTTCGACGCTAAACAATTCTGAAAACCTAATGGAAACGCATTGCTCGCAGACGAAACGTATTAAATTCAAAAATGAAATATTGTTTTTGTCAGAATTGTCTGTTATCACAATAAAATCGGAGAGATTTCAACATGTAATATAATAGAGCACATGGGATAACACGTTTTTTCAGATATGCCTCCATGAAAAATTCATTTGAACAACATATGAATCAATTTATTTTGAAATAACCTATTTCTCTCAATGCATCTGGAAATGTAGAAACCTTAAGTTGTAAATTTAATAATCTCGTAAGGGTGGAATTGAAAGGAACTATAGACCTTGTTCGTGTCTTCAATAAGTCTTTTGAAACTTATAAAATTAATAATTTAAAATTCATAATTACATTCACAACATATTTCTTAGGTTCTAATATCTATTGAAATATTATAATTAATACCAGGACGTTCTTAATAATTGGAGCTCTACTAAAATAACATTTTTGTTATTCTAAATTCATACCATTTATTTCATAACTTAGTTTTTTGTAATAACCCCATATAAATATTTAAATCAACTCATTTTTTATTGAAACAATAATCTAGTTTTACTATAATTTAAAATTTTAAATCACAGTCCAAAAAGTATTTAGAACAGACAACTAAGTATCCGAGATCCTTATCGAGAATCTTGCATACATTTTTTAATCGTGAGGGTGAAGTACAAGACCCAATTTGACTTTTGATTGACAAATAAAATCAAAATATTGTTACAGTTTCCGAGAAATCAAAAGTAAGTCTCCATAAAAATCCAGATTTCATCGCTAGAACTGTCATTGGAGGTTTTTTCTTTATCATGACTGAAACTATGACTGAAATACTTTTAAAGATATAATAATGAAAAAACTAAATATAATCCACATACAATTTTTTGTTTTATAATCATCCAGGTGTGCACCATCTCGCTGCAAACATTCCTCGAATCTATATCTCAAATTGGTAAAAACTGGAATTGGAATAGCTGCTATATCTTCTCGGATATCTTTAACTGATTAAGCGTGGCTGGGATATTGGAGTAGACTCTACTTTTCAGGTATCCCCGCATAGAAAAATCCGGTGGTGGTAGGTCCGGATTTCTAGGTGGCCATGCAATATCACCTCGACCACCAAAGAGGCATTAAAAGTATGACATGTCGCAACATATTGTTGAAACCATGTAGTACGATTACAGGCTTCAAATTGTTACAGTTGCGGAGAGAAAAAATCCCTTAACATGGCTATTTATCGTTCAAAATTCGCAGAGGCAGATTGCCCCCGTTGATTTTGAAAGAATTAGGGTCCGATAATTCCGTACGCTGATATCGCCGCCCAAACGGTTTCTTTCGGCGAATGCAGAGGCTTTGCAGCCCAATAACGGATATTGACATGCCCATTCAAGTGAAAATGGAAGATTGTTGAAACACTGGAACAAAATCTAGTCTTGAAATTGAATCATTTGGCTGTAATTTCTGCACAAGTTGAATTTTAGACGGTTGTAATTTGAGATCTTTCGCGGCGCAGAGTTGTTCTAGATACCACAAGTTCGACTGATCGCTTGTGATTCCATAGACCAGGATTACGTTGAACTAAACCTGTAACTTATTGAATTGTGTCTTCTGCTCTTGTTGATATTGGGCGTCCCGTAGGCTTCTGATTGAGAGTAGAACCAGTAGCTTCGAACTTTCCCTCGGACACTGATTTATGTCATATAATCCAAACTCACTTCGAAACAAACGTCGATGAATAGCACACGAATCGCCATTTTTGAACGTTGCGCTCCGTGAAGTGATCCATCGCGACTTAATTTCCGTGCAACTACCTCTCATAATATTCAAACAAGTTTGTAAAATCGTACGCCTTTCTGGCTTACCCTATATAATATGTTTTTAATGAAAATTCTCCATGAGAACAATGAAGTAGTTCGGTATCTATTAAAACAGAAAACGTTTAACATTCCACGTCTTTTACCTTTCCGACCTTTCCTAATTCTAAAGTTGTAAACAAGCAGTGACCCATAATATATGTGGTCGGAAGTCTCCCCGGACCGAAACGTCGTGTCTGACGAGTCGGCGAAACAAAACGGATAACGAACATTGTTTCCGATCCCCACGGGGATATTCTTCGTTAAACTTCCATTTAGTCAACATATTTTCTACAAGGAAACTAACAGAGAATTTTGTAATCAGTTATATGGTCGTAGAGGTATAAATAAAAAAAAACATTGATTTTTCAGTAGTTATGAATAAAATCATCACTTTCTAGACCTTTCACAAATAGTGAGAATACTTCACAATGGAAATGGTGAACATGAACTACAAAAAAAATTTGTGAGGAGTAGACAATTGTTTAGTTCGATCAGGTGATTATGTATTAAAAATCGCGTATACTTACTGAACTATTGGGAAAGCCTTTGTAAGTTATTCCTGAAGAAGACGCCTTCATAAATGTTTCTAGTCATAGACCAAACGTTAGTTTTTAATCACTGCTTTTGCTAAGAATGAGCTATAGAAAAACCTTGGATAATCTGCGCAAATCCTTTAAGTAGAATACAAAAAGTAAAGACAAAACTATTGAATCTGGAATGAAGCTATGATACCGACATATGATGAGGATGGAGCAGAACACATGACCGAAGAAAACATTGACGTTTCAATCGCAGAATAGAAGAAGACGAGGAAGACCATCAAGACCTGGAGGAAAGGAAGGAATTGAACAAAATATGAGAGATAGAGCTATCCAGGAAGACGAATGAATAGATAGATGTGTACGAAATCCGGGATAAGACAAAGAAAGCTCCAGATTTATAAAAGAAGCTATGATTAAAACCTTGCTAAAAAATAGCAAGACTCAAATCTTATTATTTCGTTAGTTAGTTTGGAACTGCGCATCTAGCAGTTGGTAACTCAAATTGGAAAATTATTTCAAATAATGAAATAAAAAGAATTGAAAATATAAAACGCCTTTCTGTATTTATGAAGCACATATGTTTGAGAACAATAAATAATTTTCCGCAAATCCTCAAGGGATACATGCTTTAATAAAACGTACTCATATTTTTCTTTTATTTTTAGTAAACGGGGATACTTCAAACCGGAAAACAAGGGAAATAATTTGTGAGCTAATCGCTTAAGAAGTAAAAACATTATTTGATTCTAAACTTTTGTTCATTATTGGATTTATCGCTGTATCGTGAATTCTACATTAAAAAATAATATACGATAGATTTCATTGGAAACCAATCAAATACAAATTATACCACACATATTTTCTTTGCTCTATTTTTTGTATATAATACAATAAATACTTTTCTTAGAAATAACATCTTATCAGAAAAATCATCCTATTGACGATGTGCTCAAGAAAATAAACATCAAAAGTTTGATGTATTGAAGGCTACGATGAGAAATGACGCGGTTGTGGTCGGAGCTGCCACCAATTCCTCGCCAGTACTAACTTAGACTAGGGTCTTTCCAGGTACTGAAAGATGTGTGTTAACAAACAAGGAAATAAACTATCCAATATATTAACTAACAGACCACTGAGCTTCCATTTGATTGATTCAAATTCATGGCCCTGGTAACTATAATAATCTTCTTTAATTTGGAATCTCAATCATTCGATGTAGTATGGAAAAGGATCTAAGAAAGGATTATCCTCATGAATCCAAACTGGTTACTGGCTTCTTTTTATGAAATAGGATGCAGCAATAATTGACGTCTGTGGGAATAGACACAGAAGGTTGTGCCGTGCTTTGAAGGACAAAAGCAGGTCTGATAGGAGGATCCCATCCTTGTAAATGTATCTGTGGTACTTTAACCTCGCCATAACTATCTTTTTGACATATATTTCTATAAATAATGGAACTGGCTTATACAATGCTAGTTATACTATTTGCAAGGCCCAAATTGGGAATACCACGCGTGAACTTACAGAGCTCAATTTTTTACGAAAACATGACAAAAATAAAAGTTAATAGAAGCGGTAAGGACAAACAACATTTGAGTTGTAATTGTGAAGTGTCCAGTGACTCAAATTTCTTCCCCATCAAGGAATAAAACATTTCCTCTTCAGCATCATCAGATTCTGATTTAGAAGTTAATGTCAGACATCTTTTGATGCCGGTTTGTCGATCAAGTGCCGATCAAATCCAAACCCCGCCGTTTCCTATTCGAAAACGCTTGTCTCAATATGCAGCACGTGTAGCACGTACGAATCGTGTCACGCTACCTCACACGTGCTATACGTGTCCCAATTAGCGCCTCACCTTTTAGTCCGGGAGCCGGGTGAAAATTTGGTTAATTATTTCCTTTCGAAATGATTCCTCCCAACTGAAAATTTGTGAGTTGATTGTTGTTATACTGTTGTGATATGTGAAAAAAATCAGCTAGCAGTCGAGGAAAATCTGGATCCTTAAATCTTAAATAAATATTGTAAACTGGAGACTGAATCAGCGGTCGCTAAGAATCTCAAAGTGACATTAAGTTTAGGTTCTGCTGCAATCGCCAATCTCATATTGGTGTTGAGCAAATAGTAATGTAGACTTGGATCCATTCTAAAAAAATTTCTCGACATACATTATTAGTCGCATCAAGAGTATTCCGTTTTTTTATCCAATCACGCACCCACACACGTTTTTTTTTTAACATTTTTAACGTACCATCAACAACTAGATGTTAGAGGCGGTTCGATTCTGATCGCAACGACTTTCAGACAAATCAAGCAGTCGTTGGACATGCGCGACTCCGTGTGAACCCGCCTTAAGCTGGAATTACCTTCAGTCTCTGAAGACGATAACTTGGTTATGGAAACGAGACAATGTAATTGTGAGTGTTGGTGAAAACGGTCTATTTTAGATTGTATCCATACCAGATGGTCCTATTCGAGATTTATGGATATTGAGATGGATCCCCGTTGGATGCAGATCTAACATCTTTGGTCTGGGTAGTGCGGTCAAATTATTTTTAAATGAAACAGTTAATGGAGAAAGATATGACTAAGATATTGCATTTACTATGAAAATATATCAGTTTGACAGTTCTTCATATTAGTTTTATAATAATATTTAATTATTAATAAGTAACAATGATTTGGTTTGAATTTACACGTATTTATCTATCTCTTAAATACAAACTTTCTTATCCAACAATGGAACGATTGAAATCGGGTTTCTGTCAACAGTTTCTTTTGATTTGAGAAATTTCTAAGATGGAACTTCATTCACAGTCCCAACGGACATCGTATATCTTTGTCATGATCATTCTAATAAATCTTCTTTTCCTTTTCAATAGATGTAAAAGGAAATTGGTATGAAGATTTATCACCAATTTTGTTCCAAAATCGTGTAAGTAACTTCTAGTCAATCAATTCGCAGTTACAATATTTTTTACTTTGATTATGATAATTTCACGACATAATATCTAAAAAAAATGTGGATTTTTAAACGATATTAATGGAATTATGTTCTTTGTATATATTACTAATAAGTAATAGTATAGTTCTATAAGAAAAATTAAATAGGAAAATGTTTTATTTCTATTCGAAACAGATTTTTTTATAAAATAACGTTTTCAAGTAACTCAATGGATTTATTTTTTCTACGGAACGCAGTCTAATCTACTGACAGAACCGATTGCTTCAATTTCTATTTATACCAGCTTTAAAACCAACCAATTACTTAAATCCCATCTACTTTCGTCTCTTTCGCTTTTGTCGACAAACGATTGACATAGAAAAGTAAAAACTCCAACAGAAACATGGACAATCCATTGAGTCGATTTTGTATAAAATGGGATTTATGTGACCGAAATGTGTCGACCTTTGCCGCAGACACCAGTATGAACGTGTTCCAATACAAACTACACAAATTGTGAGGAATTTTCAGTTGCAGTTTCAATCAGATGTATATTAATAGAAAAATCGCCCTAGGAGGAAACGAAAGTGCTTATCACTATGTAAAAATGCATTTTTTGAACGTTCTATGCGTAAAATTAAAACTGAATTTATAATATACAAATTGTCCCGGCGACAAAGAGCAGGGGCATACGGAAAAGTCCGAAATATGGATGCAATCTACCCCTATACAAAGTTGTATCCCTGAGGGATTATATGGACTCAAAATGAATTTCTTTACAACCATTTTACTCGAAAATATCAAATTTGGGGTAACTTGACACATGAAAATCCGCAAAATTTTTTTATATGTTAGTTGATTCAAAATTCTGATCAAAAGTTGTATAATCTAAATAAATATTAACATTCATTGGTAAGAGTAGATGAATTTTGGACAGAGCATTATACTTCAAAAACAGAAATATTTCTGAAATAATGGATTTTATCTGTAAAAATCGATTCTAAACAAGCAAAAACCGATTTTTCAGCTCATCATTGATTCCAGATCCATTATTAATCAACGAAGTTATCAAAACTTGAAACAATGTTGATAAAAAGCGATTCCAGCTAAAATAAATTATTCTGTAGAAATACAGAGTATTGAAAAGCGACTGATTCTAGCCGCGTTTTAAGGTAGAACTTGTTTTTCCTTTGTTTTCGTTTCCATTTCCAAGAAATTTATACCAAAATATTATTAAAATAAAAATTTTTAATACTTATAACAGTTATTTCATTTAAAGAAGCTTTGAAAATAATTTGGTATTGAATTTATCTAATCGTAATCAAATCGTCTCTCAATAAGAAAATCCTTGTGAAACGATGAAGTTTGTGAGATTCCCGCAATTATAATTCAAGTTTACAGTTCTAATTTCAAAGAAACTACCGAGGATAAAAATTGGAGATGTTCATTATGATACGAATTTATTAATAATTTTATTCGAAACTTTCAAAAGAAGTTTCTATTATAATGAAATAATTCTAGCATTCAAAGTAGTTTGAGGAGCAGAAAATAATGAGATACGAAGATGGCAAATTCATATCCGAATTAATTATTATTTACTCAGTGAAATATCGAGGAAAGTTTAATCTACATCGATAAGAATATTTTGTGCATTAGATTTTCACCCGAAAGAGCCCTAAAACTATTTTTTTCATCGATTTTTCATATATTTTTGAAGAAATATATGGAGCTCAATATACAGTGAATAATTTTTTATAAACTTCTCACTCATTAAAAGGTTTACAACTTGACATGGAAACAAGACATTTTTTTCACGCTCATCACCTTATTAACCCTTCCAAATAATTAATGTACTAGTCGAATGAAAATATGTTTCTTGTAAGTAAAACTTTAAAAATAAGAAACACGAAAAAGTCACTGGGAACCTGATCGAGGTCAATAAATTTTTCCATGGGGATCATCGAATTGTGAGATGAAGAAAATTACTCTCTTTTCTTTTAATGAAGTCGTTTTTTGCAAATTCTCTCTCCATATTATCTTCTGGTATTGTTTTATCTTCATATAGATATTCGGTGAAAGTAATCCCATATTATCCTGAGAAATAGTGACCATTCCACACCAGTTAAAGTGGTGCTTCTTTATATTTTTCTCTCCATATATGTGAATATGAAATTATATCAAATTGTGATTATTTTTTTTTTCTGTATCCTTCTTTTCTTATCAAGTATTTCAAAATCTATTTTATTCTCTTTCTTCCATTTTGGATTCAAATGTAATAACCTGAACTAGTGTTTGTGTTTGTCAAATTAATAAACGGTTCTTTCCACATTCTTCTTTACTTAGTAAACAGCAACATGAAAGAGTCGTCATTTTTCCTAAATATAGTATAATAAAGGGAAAAATTTTCTTTGACGATGCCTCCGAAATATCCCGCTTTCGGTTTATAATAAAGCATGTTTAAATAAGATATTCCTTTTGATGTTTTGCAAAGCATTCGATTGGATTACGACAGAAAATGACATGGAAAATTCAAAAATGTAATATAAAGATAAATAAACATCAATTTTAGTATTTTAAGAAGTGCAAATAGTTTATCCAAAACCTAACAGTTTTTTGATCTTTCCAAATAATGTTTAGAAAATAAATAACTTTATTATCTTCCAAAAATATCAGAAAATTGGATTTCTATTGAAATATATGGCTCATTTAAAAATATAATTGTACCCAGAAACATCTTAAGAGCAGAAAGAACTACAAAGTTGAAACAACCATCTTTCTACAATAAGTAAAAATAGCAACATCCAGATCATCCAACGTCTTCAAAACAAAACCTTGAAGAATGTTATTGTTGAGAATTTGAAGACGATTATTACCAAACATACATCAAGTTTATAAAGAAGTTATAAAAATGCCTCCATGAAAGATGAAGTCATTTGGCTTGTCTCCAACTCTAGAGAATGAATCTCCTGTTTGTCCTTATTTTTTGATACGAAATAACCTTCAAATGTTCTCCTGGTTCATTAAAGAAATTATCGAATTAAGTCGATCCAACGTTAACAATTCCACGGTTTCCATTAAAATTTTTATTCCACAATAGTATCTCTTTTAAATCACTGTTAGAGAAAGAACACTTTTCGGCGAAATTTCTAGTGCTTTTGAAATAGAAAGGAAAAGAGATTTCCCAAAACTTTCTGTTAACTTCTGGTTTCAGCTCTAAGTAAAGATATTAATCAAATTAAGGTTTGTGCGAGGGTTGTAAGCTTCGTATTAACCTCTGTATCAAGACAGAAATGATGTTGAACTAATCGCAATTTTTTCACTAATCTTCTCAGTCCCTAAAATGAAGGTTGGAAGAGGAATCAAGAAATAAATATACAAGTTGATTCGCCTGTATAAAAAACTCAGTTTATTTAATATAGAAACAATTAAATGTATAATGAAAACATCTCCGAATTGCTCTAATGAAAAGGGAAAAGAGCTAATAAAAAAAGAAGTGCAAACGAAAAAATAGATGAGAAGGATATAAAATTGGAAAATATTAACGTAAATACTAGAAAATTCCAACTAGATATGTACCTACAAAATATACTCTCGTGTTTTGTTTAAAACAATTGACTAAATTGAATGCACGTTACTGCTAATTACACACACGGCTCTAAAAAACTACAAATTGATTATCAAGAAGTCAAGTTCACTACAAGTGCATTGTTAAAGACATATAAGGAGCGATTGACAACAAAGATTTGCTTTAGCAGCCTTCATCGACACAGAAGACGTTTTTGACTTAATATCAATCCATCAAAAATGTGCTAGAAGATCGGTTACTCTCTGTAATTCAGCAGTAATACATAGTTTCCCAAACAAATTCGAAAAATGATTCCCTGTCCAGTTACTATAGAATTTTGATGTTTATTTGTATTTAATTTTTCAGTAGCAGGCGGTTTATTTACAGTATTTCTTCTAAATAATGTCTAGAAAACTCTATTTATTTATTTCTTTTGCTATAAAACTTTCATTTAGGTATATAAATGTATTGTGTAAACGCAGTTAATTAGATTTAAATAAATAGTCATAGTCAAATGGACGAATTTGTGAAATTAATCGTAGAAATTCTCTAATAAGTAAATTGTCCAAGGGACACCCTTAATCAATCATCTATGATATAGATCCCCATTAGGATCGTGTACCATAAATCTTAATATTTATGATTCGCATTAATATAATACAAAAATTTGGTAATCCTAAAAAACAAGTTAATAGAGGGTAAAAAAATGAGGAAAGCTCTTGTATCCTTCAACTAAATGACTAACAGATCTCAATGGTTCGCAAGGGGGTGAGTTAATTTACAAACAACAGATTATATCTCCGTCTGAGTTACATTTTTGCAACGTTTTTAAATTTAAATAATTTTAAATGAGAAATTATTATTGTATAAAAACAAGCTTTCGTTAAATTGTAAGAATCGAAAACGTACCCTCTCAGGATGCTTATAAGCTTGTCATGAAATCCAAAGAAGTTTCGGTTTCTAGAATTATTGAAGAGATGTGGAAAACACCCCTTTTTCAATTATGAAAATCTACAAGCTTTGGGGAGAGCGGAAAAATGCATTGGAAAATATATTCCATGCGAATTAATGAAGTAATGGATGTATGATATTATTCAAATTAACCCTCAATATTTGAACATCTTATTATGAAATAATGGACCACAAAAAATCACGATTGGTTGGTTTCATCGGCGTCTACACCAACTTTCTATTTTTGCAAAAAATGGAATATCTCAAAACGATACCTAAATCAAAGTTGACCTAAATATATTTGATTTGTTTAATTATTTTCGGGACATACTGTATGGTTGGAAATAATTTTATTTGATGTGGCTACTATGGGAAAAATATATTGTGTACCTTGTATAAACGGTTTGATTAAGAATTCCAGATGGAAACTAACATTTCAACAGATATTTTTCAATAATTTGACTCTAACCAGAAACTTTTTTTCCACTGTTGGATTCAAAATTTCAATAATTTGTTTCAAACTGCAAAATATTTTTAAATAATAATTAGTCTGGAGTTTTATAAAATACGATATCTCTCTTAGAAGTTTTCTTGTATTCAATGGCACATCCATTATTCCACTTACGGAGGCTGGGAAAACATTAAAGAACTTTCCGGAAAACAGTTGAATATAATTGTAGTTCACTTTTAAACCCACCAGTTAAAGTTACTAGAACTTTTTCAATTTCTGACAAAACTGTTTGGATTGCTATTGTTCTAGTTATTCAAGAAACGAAACTTTTTAATTGTGACTACTGAAACATAAGCTCATAATATATAATACAAAATATTCATGAAGAAAAATGCACATGATCGTGTTTTCATACATAACAATTTTACAATAAGTACAATAATCAATTTCCTCATTTTCATGTAAATGTACTCGATCTTTCATAGGAGTTCGTTCACAGGAAAATTAAAAAACATTGAAACTAAAAGATCTTTAGTAAATAATTAATTTTTATTGATAAGTTTTCATAGATTTTTATTTTTAAATCAATAACCATAAATCTCGATCATTACTCTCGGATCTTGATACGGTCCTACTCTTAAAACAGTCTGCACATCTCCACCAGCTACATCGATTCTTAAACAATAAGCTCGTTCTCTACCAAAATTGAGCACTCTTACAGAAGAAACTCGGCCTCCGGAAATAGAAACTGACCTAGAAACACCAAAACGTGATTAGTATAAAACAAAGTTTATCTCTTATATAATAAGACGTTGTAACATCACATTCGTCAATGAACACATGAAATATTTTAATCTTGCTAATCCCTTCTACATTTGTTTCTTCTTCCTCGTTCTTTTTTGTTATTTATGTTGTCGTTTAATGTAACATTCGGCAACTGCGGGCGACTTCAACCCTACATTTTTCAAAAGATTGTATTTCAAACTTGATGACTATTAAGTGGACTGAAAAGTTCGTAGGTTGATTCCTAGATTAGCGTCAGTTGTATTGTATAAGCTGTAGCTGTCTTACTATTGGAGAACCTACTTATTAAGAGAAAATGATAAAACTTAAAATGCAATAGTTAAGGTCTAAGATCCTTAACTATCACTCAACTGCTAGAAAAAAAATCCCACTGAAACCTTTTTGGAGCTATGGGACACTGCATTCAACTCTAGATTTTATTCAGGAATACTTGGAATGAAGTCAGTTAAATAAGATCAAACTTCTCTCTGGAATATGTTCACTACATTGGAAATCATCCCAACGTATTAGCTCAACCCAGATAAGTCTTGAAACGCATTTTCCCTAAGACCAGTCTAGCAGTACATTGTTGTGTAGTAATCCCTTAATCCAACTTTTGGTATTTGCAAGTGGCGACCTGATATTTACGATTTAGAAAGAACATTTCAAGAAACAGATAAAAATCACGAAGCGCAAGATCAGGAGAATAAGTTAGACGTTCCAACACTAGATATTGAACTTATTTGGATACCTCTTCACATAGAATAGGGTTTTGTCGTAAACTATCATCTAGTGGTGATTGAATTTAAAATAAACTTACCAATGGATATCTTGAGTACCAGAAGATAAAGCTTGAACGATGACAACTTCCCTGACAAGTAACTGATCTCCGTTCTCCCTATATCTGTAAATAAGATCTCCATAATTTCCCGATCCATTATCCTGAATTAGGTCAGTTTCTTTAACAGTATCGGCAAATTCACTTTCGAATTTGATACCGTTTTTATTACGATCGGGAAAGTCAACATTTTCATCGGGTTTCGTGTACGTCACTTCTGATTTGTATTCGAACGCAACAGCTAAACGGAAAGTATAAAAGAATGTTATTAAAAGTGTTTTCTTGTCGATTAATATCATGTTCGTGGAGTTGTCAGGAATTATTTACTCAATGAAACGTTTACAAACGAAGTAACTGCTTTTATTAGGGGTTTTAAATTAATATTCGAATCGTGTTTCAGATAAGGCTTTTAGGCCGATGATTTACATTTAGATACTATTTAATCAATTGGGGTTACCTAATTGAATGCTTTTATACCACGAGTTATTTCATCGAATTTAAATAAGTGATAAAATATTTCAACGATGAAGTTGATTCATAATCTATGATCCTGATGAATCTTACAATCTGTTTCACTATAATTTTACAACGTAAATTATAAAATCAACATATTATGTAACCCTGTATATTTATATTTTGTTATATTAAACTCAACTTCTTTTCAACTGAATCGTTTCAATTATTTTCTTCTAAATTACAAATTAATGCGTTATTCTATGACAAAACTGTCACATTTCTGATAGCTAAGATAGAAAGAGTCCAAATCCTGTTTTAGGTTATGTTAATTGACATTTGACATTAAAAACTATTTTTAATTTTCACGATTCATTAATTCAAATAGTTTAATAATGAAATAATATTTATATCTAGAAAATTTACCTTACTTATTTGTCATTTGAATAATTTTATTATAAATACAGGTGAATATTTTATATATTACTTTCACCAATGTTTTATATAAGCGTTTTTATATTGGGAACGTGGCAATAAAACACCAAATTAGACTAACTTTAATATGTATTCAGAGCTTTTCGAATTCTTATGTATTCATCGTTTGGAACCGAAATTATGGTCAAATACAATATAAGAAATATGTATAAATGTAAAACAATAATAAAATTTCACTTACAATAATTAATTAAGATTTGCGTTGGCTTTAAATTGTATTAATTCTTGTAAAAACTTGAAATTCATGGGATTTGAAATTCGAAATGACTATAATAGAAATATTGATTAATTGAAATAACGATTCTGGTTACTATAGGAATTTTTATTAATTTTTAATTGGTTAGATTATGAATGACGTTGAATTTGTATATGTTGGATAAGTTGTAGTGAATGATACTCACTATTGATTGATTAATTTATGAATGACATTAAATTTCAATATCCCAGGTCGTTATGAGTATTTATTGATTCGAATATAAATGAAAATAAATTTTATAGGTTAGGTCGTTATAAGTGAAGTTGAAATTTATAGGTTAGGTGAGGTTAATTGTTTGTTAATGGCGTTGAATTTTTATAGAATTTGTTTTTACTAAATCTAAAAGATAAGACTTCTTTTAGTCAAAATATGATATTGACACTGAAAATTTCCGTATTTATGTTAATCAATAAATCACCTAAGTTATGAAAATCAAAGTAAAAATAAAATCTAAATATAAATAAGTTGCAGTCATCAAAATGTTTTGAAAAAGACTGAAATAAGTCGAAACGTCAATTTTTATCTTTCTTCAAAAATTATTTTAAAAAAATACGAAATTAAATGAATTTATATATAAATATAGATTTTACCAGCTAATTTATGAGCGTTGTAGTGGGATTGTATTGAATAAATAAGCTTAATATTTCTATCAATTTAAATATTGAATTTTGAAGTTGATGAATCTAATATTTGTTAAAAGGAATTACAAAATTTATCACAGCGCAATTTTTAATTGATTCCCACACGATGAATATTCGAAAACTCGTGATATATTAGAGTTAGTACACTTTGGTGTTTAATTCCCACCACAATCCCACCACTAAAACGCTCATATATACAGTTTCCTTTGCTACATCCCGAATTTTCCTATTCCATCCACTCGTTTTCCTAGACAGCTCTGTATTTCATAGTTTGTTCAATTTGAATTTGAATTTGTGTATACTCGATGTGTTTTTCGTCGTAAATCTTCATTTCGTATATGCTCTGTTCTAGATTTCCTGCCTGAGCTTTTCAAGTAGTCAATAGTCTCCATTATTTTTTCCTGTTTATCCATCATTTGCCAGAGCTCGTATCCATAGGTTAGGATGGGCTCCACAATGACTTTGTATGTGGACAGTTTTACTGACCAAAACCAAAAATGAGTTTTTAAAGTTGACTAGCCTAAAGGTTTCAGCTTGTTGAAGTTCTGCTGATCATTATTATGAATATGAATGAAATCGTGTTCCTAGATTTACGTTGATTAGAAAATTTTGCATTTTTTAATGTACCTATACCTAAAAAACTTCTCCTTCACCTGGAAAGTCATCTGAAATTTATTACATAAAATAGAATGAATGCGCTTTCAAATTTAAGATCCAGTTACTTGAGATTTTATGTATAAATTTTATAACCAAACGTGAAAATGTCACCCCATGATTTCAAATTTCATTGGGGTGTAAAACTAACTTCAGGTGAAACCGAGTAGTGTTGTATAATTTATTACAAAAACATGAAATGTTATTATAATTTAAAACGAACATCGAACGTAATTTCCGTGTTTTATAGGGATGGTATAAACCGTTCTAGAACGAAGACAATCACATGATTTAAGAGTATTAAAAATTTTCACTCAATATCCATCCAATTTTTTCACATACAACTATTGGATTAATGAATCTCTTGCAGTCATACACCTGCTAGTGAGTCCTCAAAGTAATTAAATCACTTTGTTCCTGATGATATTTTCCTGAAAGTCCTGATAGAAAACTAAGATCTCTGACACATCTCACATCTCAAATTTCGTATCGAGATCAAAAATTCAGCTACAAACATTGAGTATCATTCTGAGATTCTTTGGGTCGCAGTGTATATGAGTTTTCATACTGGCGGATATGTTTTGTGTTTGTTATACACTACGTATTGAAAAAAAATCTGTAGTGAATAATGATTGGAAGAAATTTGAATAAATGAAGGAATTATTTGAAATTCACCCTCAACTTCATTGTACTCTAGCTGAATTGTGCTGTTCCAACATGTTCAATGAAAAGTACAAGCAGACACTCAGCCATTACTCTTTCTGCTTGACACGAAACAAACAAAATCTCATGCTGAATTCCCCGCTGCTTCACATTGTTTTTAACTTAAAATAGGGATAGCAGGTCTATTTTTTTTTTGGTAACATTCGAAATGGGAATAAAATGAAATTGTACTAAAAACCCCATTACTCAAAGTGTATTTTCATCTAACATGGCCAAAAAAAACAATGAAGCTTTCAGAATTCCACTACTAACTGAACAACCGATAAATTTTATTTTGGATGGACTATTTGTTCGAAGTTTTGAAAATATACGAAGGCTACAAAATTATTTAGTTATTTCACTCACCAAATTCGTGAAATTTCGTCTCAATTAATTAATTACGCCTATGATACAAACACTTGCAATTCATTGTAGCAAATTATTTGCTAAAATCGAGTAATGTTATTGAGGTATGCTGAGTTTCATTACAATGTCATCTGATTTGCGAAAATTTAGGTCTCTCTATAGAAACGAGATATCTAAACTACATCGTAATTACTTAATTAATGAATCAACCACCAAAAAATTACTATTGGCTACTATTAGGAGATGAAACAGAGAAAATTTTGAATCAAATTGAATGAAAAATCTAATAATTCATCTAAAAATATTGATACAGCTTTTACATCTATAAATTTCATAGTACCTATTAGAAAATAATATTTTTTAGAGTACATACAGAACCATTTCGTTCAGGTGATTATGTGTTACGTGACATTTTTCACGTATTAAATAGAGGCTCTTATTTTTCATTCTTCGTAGTTCACGATATCTGTCTGGGGAAAAATAAGTATAAATAGGAAATGAACTCTAAATATGGAACACCAGAAAAAGGCTGAACGATAAATTTAGAATAGTAATGCATTTGTGATTACCCGAATAATATATTGTGTTTATATTTCTGCAAATATCATTTACTGCATCGAAAATTACAACTACGTTAATTCAGTTCAAGGATTATCTAAGGTTTTGAATCAGGATAACAGTCCCAGTTATATGTATGCAATTGGAACAGCTGTATTGTCTAAGACATGCTTCTAATTAATTGGACATCCAGTATATTCTCCAGAATCTTGTATATTCTTCAAATACAATTGCGTGTTGAATTATTTTCCGCTGAAAATGAAGCAATTTGTGTAGTAAATATTAGTTCTGAAGAAGTAGAAAAAAATTTTTTTTTCGAGACACATCAAAAATTATAAGAAATGTAATAATATCGTGGTTTTTATTGTATATCAATGACGAACTGAAGGGAAATCAACACTCGTAATTATCTTCGTTCTTAATAATTTGTTCTATCCTATATTACCAGATCTTTTTGGACTTCTGGCATAAGTTTTTATAATTTTCTGCGATGTTTAACTTTTTTCTTGATGGAATATCTTGATTTAAGGTCTTTTTTGATAGAAAATCGGTTTTAAAAAATTTTACGTCTCGATCTATCGGGGTTTTTATCAAAATATAGACCGCAATGGGTCAAAATTATTATTGATAATAGTTTTTTTCCTTCCATTTTTGATACATTCGATAAAATCTGAAAAAGTAAATTATATTTCTTAAGAATAGAGCGTTATAAATTTGATATATCAAAATTCAACGAAACATCTGACAACAATGTAAATACCATTATGTTACAATCGGAAAATTATAAAAATACACAGCGAACGAAACGTAAAATGTCTTTTTCGACGACGCAATTTTTTAAAAACTCTTGATTGGCGTTCAAAAAAGACTAATTTCAATTTTTACATACGTGAACAGTTTGAATTTCTACAAGAACTTCGATAATTTCGACACATCTCAATATCACATTACCGCTAAAAACGCTGGACATTTTCATTCCATTAGGATGCTCTTGTTTTCTGTGCAATTAGCGTAACCCTTTTTTTGTTTGAGGTTAGTCTTATCCTGAGGCACATAATATCCAGATAATGTCGAGGTTTCATTCCACCGAACCCCGATCTGGAGTTCAAATGTTGTAAAACAGGGTAATTAAAGTTATTTCCTGCCGCTTTTACACTGAAAGAAAACCGCGTTCAATTTATATCCAATCGCCAGAAAATGTTTTAATCCCAAAGAATTGTATTTTCGTGGTGAAATATGGGTTTTATTTCCTCTTTTTTATTGGTAGATCAATAATATAATTCAGATTTAGAACATAAACTTTTATATTCAACGAATTCCCTCTTAAAAACACGAAAATTTATATTTTATACACTACGCGGTTAATTTAACAAGCAAATTACTCATTTTGAAACCGGGACCGGGACCCTCTGGGTATATCATGACAAAATGGATCTTCAATTGATTATTTCACAAAGAAGATACCAGAAATCGGACGTGGTTCAAAGATGACTTACCTTAATATCTAGCTGGAGGAGCTGAAGACCGGAAAACCAACTGGAAGAGTACAAATTAAGAAGAGGTACTACCTATTTAAAGGTGTGCCAATACGTGCAGAAAGGATCTAGGGTGGGATCAGGATTATCAAGTTGATATTTCAAAATTGTTTCTAGTTGTAATAGATCCATTAGAAGGTACTTCTTGTAGATGGCAAAACCAGATGCACGACACTACATTTATGAAAAGAAGAAGAGAAACAGTATTAAAGAAATTTTGAAATTTCAATTATTGTGACAAAATTTTATATGGAAGAAATGCAAACACTCCCGCGTTGGAAACTAAAATTAAAAATATTTTTTTTACTAATTCCCGTTTATAACAAATATTGTAAATATAACCATTTAAAAGTGGTAGTTTACCCTTTCGATTTAACCACCAGACAGTCTCATATCAACAACATGAGCAAAGTTAGATACCCCCGAATATGTAAAAGTTGAACATTTCAGTAGAAATGATTTTTATTAGTGTATCTATTCCAAAACCCCTAAAGCACAATTTTCTTCGATCGAATTAACAATAACCCTTTTTTTTGTTTGTTTCAGGATGCTCTTGTCCTGGCACCTAATATCTCCGAGCTTGATTATATTGTGGTTATGTTCAATCGAATCCTTGTGCCCTGAATATTGTCTCTGCAAACAATCCGAGAAAGGCCAAAGAAAAGTTTCCTGCATACGCGGTGGAATGCGAGATCCCATCCCAATAACGGACATCGATCCAGGCATGGAGGTTCTGGAAATATCAGCTCCAAACGATAATTTCAACGTACTATCCATCGGTCCAATTTTTCAACAATTCAAACGGTTGGAGGAAATTATAATAAGGAGATCGAATATTCAACAAATAGGACTACATCCTTTTTGGGGTGTGCCGACTATTCGAATTTTAGATTTAAGCTATAATAATATAAGTTCTGTGTTCGATCATAATTTTCGGGGTCTAGTGAATTTGGTGGAATTGCATTTAGATAATAATCGAATTGAACGATTGCCGGTCGGTGCGTTTAAACATCTGACGGAATTGAGGATGTTGACGTTACGGAATAATTTAATTAGTGATCTAGAACCAAGGATATTTTTAAAATTGGTGAAACTGCACGTACTAAAACTTAGTGGGAATAAATTCGAGGAGGAACTGAATCCAGAAGTGTTCAAAGATGTTCCGGTAAGTTTAAATATTAGGTTAGAATTTCAAAAAACTAACCAATGAGAGGCATTCCCCATTATCGGCCATATTGCTCTTATAACCAATCAATTCAATGCGGGAATTTGAATATTTTCGTTTTAACATTGTTATGGACGAAACGTTGAGTAACGAATGTGATAAAAAACTATGAAAAATACCATACCAGCGTATGGTAAATTCTCAAAAATAATGTAAATTTAATAATTTTAAATAGATTGCAAAACTTTTTGCCTAATAAAGAATGTATATTATAAATTTTTTCGTTAACAAGGAGAATTAGAAGATAAATAAAATGCGCCGGGTGTTTTTTAACAATTATTAAAACAAATTGTGAAACTTTAGTTAACATAACAAAACACATAGTTGTTGATTTCTCTTGTGAGATTCAACATACGTGTCATAACTATAAGAATCAGATCTTTTCCTGGATCTTTCACTGTAAGATATAATAGATATTTGTAACTCGTAAATACTTACCGTGTTGGAGGTTAAGTTGACTTTTTCCACAAACTTTTTTCCATTCGTTAAGTAATTTACTATCTTTTGTAGAAATCTATTTGTGCATGAACTACTCTCTACACTCAATGTAAATAAATATAAGTGAGTCAGCTGGTGACAGCCAATATGGCGGAAAGTGGGACTGCGCAGTAGAGATCGATAAGAACACACCCTGTAGTTTTTACATCGTGGTTACAACGATCTTATTTCACGTAATTTTGGCAGTATGTAGTACAGCGTGATCTTGTTAAAAAATAATCTACTTTCGGTTAATTAAACCTGGATATTTCTTTAATAAAACTTCAAAAAATTTGAGGTTAGGAAATCCATGAGAAACTTCTATCAAGCAACGTGCAATTTCCAATGCGATCGAGATTTTGATCGGTATTTATAAATGAGGCACTCAACTTTTGGATACCTTTTTGATATGCAAAATCTCGCATATTTGTTTAATTGAAGTATTGATTGCAATAAACCATATAAAAAACCTTGTTTGATCCTAAAAATTGGTACTTGCAGGACCGTCTCGGTTCCATAACCGATGGTACGCAGTATTTTGGTTTGTATAATATTTTTTTATCCCAAGTTCCAGCGAATTTTTTTGGGACGCTATACTCAATTCTTGGTACACGTTGTTTACTATTTCTTTTCACTAAGCTCTTAATCTGGGATATAATCGGGATTCATCTCAATTATATTTTCCAGGGACGAAATATCTTTGAAATTGAAAAAAATACAGATAAATAGTGAAAGCTTCAAATTCCATCTAAAGCAATAACAATAAAAATTTTGATTTATATATTTTTTTATGTTTTCAACGTCTATTTTGAGAAAAAAGACGACAACTATCATTTGGGTACTTAAATAAAGTGAAATGATTGCTGTACTAAATGTATACATAAAATGTAAAATAATACAAATGATTTTTTGTTAGTAGGTTTGAAATTTTTCAGACAACCTTTGTATATGTCGAGTTATGAATGCATATACGTGGCTATCTTTTAAAATAAGATATCTACTTCCTTTTTTAACGAATTTTATCCCTTGAAGTGAATAATGCCTACAAATAATAACTAAGAGAATAAACGATTTGAGAAAAAAGAGTAATTATTGCTTTTAGACTACTTTCTCCAACTCTATACGCACATAAATGGCTATATAAATCTGCGGGTCTAATATTGCCACAGACAAGTGGATTTTTGAGGCTTTTAACGATAAATAATGAAAGCTTGATGTTCCTTGAACATTATTTGTAATAAGTACGGTCGAATTTACGAAAAACATCCTTCACAAGTTGATAGAACTTATTAAATTATGTGAAGTGGGTATTTTATTATTAATTCAATGTCACTGATCATTTGAAGACAAGTTCAAAACAACCCAAACAAAATGGCAATATTTTATCATATTTAGGAATCCTTCACTTGAAACCTTCAAATTCATCATGTACCATTTGAAGTTTTTGCCTTTTATACAACAAACTTGGAAAAAGAAAAGATATTATAAAAGTGCGATTACATGAATTACCAAACTCAATAAATACGAAATTTTCTCTAAATGTATCGAAACTGTCTCCATATTTTTGCGTCAAAATATAGCAGATAACTAAGTTGGTGATGAATCGTTAACTGCTTTTATTTGAAACATTCTATTATTAACATTGAAACAAAAAATATTGAGAAACATGAATAACAATATAGAGAACAAAAATATAATAATAGAATCAAACTTCATTATGCGTTGAATAGACATTTTCTAAAAAGAATTTGGACAAAAGACATAGTTGAAGATCGGGTTTGTGAATTTTGACTCCGGGATGATTTTCGTCGAGAAATGAGTTAGGATTTGATGTCGAAAAGTTTGGACTTCTTCACTTTATTGAGAAGATTATTCTCTTGACGGCTGAAAAGACTGCAATATCTTTGAGAGCCTGTGGCTCTGTGGAGAGGTCTGGTTGGGAGGAGGAGGTTCTGATGTTCGAAGGACCTTGGCAACATCCGGCCTGATAATTTCGAATTGGTTCGAAGGGATTTCAGAGATGACCATCTCTGCTTGGCAAATAATTGTGAAAAAAAAATCGAAATTAGAAGCTTTAGAATTATCAACAGAAATTCGAAATAAAAGGCTTCGAAAAAGGAAGAAACGTTTTAATTATGAAGCCGGTGATGAATCCCATAAATGCATACAAGGTATATTTTCGTTGTTTTAGATAAAGATGCGGAATCATTAAAAAATCGTTTTGAACAATTAAAAATAATTGGTATATTTGACGATTCTAGGAAAAGTTCAAAGTAAGGAAAAAGAATTACTTCAAAACCACGCACCTCAACTAGAAATTTCTCCGGCAGCTTTCAAATTAACAGAAAATGGTGTACCAAGGGGTAAAATAAGCTGATTTGAACAGAAAAATGTTGGTTGAAGATATGGAAATTGTGAAATATTCTTAACAATTCCAGTAAGCGTTGCTTTTGGACAGAGATCATTTTCCAGGTTAAAACTAATAGGAAACTACATGAAATCGTCATTGAATCAGGGTGATGTAAATTTATATTCAATTTTTATGTAGAAGTTCGCCCATTTGATGATCTATGAAATTTTATCTCGGCCTACGTGGAATGCGTGTCGCACTTTTCTTGTCGATGCCGCATTGTAAAATTACTGGAAAAATGTTGTCTTATCATCAAGCCGATGATATAAGAGTGTCGATCTCCGTTTCCAAGCAGAATATACCCGAAATCTGCGTTTTTCGTATTCTCCACTGAAGATTTATAATTTTTTTCAACTTCTCCTTCCAAACACATTCCGACGTAATTATTAAATGTTTTCTATCACTTTCGTGAAAGATCGTCATAATATTGTTTGAATTAAGACTTTCGATTGTTGCGGCGCTTCCAGAAGATTAGGAATTGCGTATGATATACGTGGTCCACCCTTAACTGCGATGTGTTTATTCCAACTTTTGTTTCCACGTAATAATATTTTATTTCCATGAATTACCAATTCTGTTTCAATATGATTAGCAAACAATATTAAATATTTATACTCGAATGAAAAACCACATATTCTCAATATTTTATGTGGCTTCTCTGTAACCAAAACACGTATCTGGTTTAAAAGAAAAAATATTTGAGTTCGCCCCGCGTCGCTAATTCAAATTATACTTGTTAGCGTGAAATTAAGTGAGTTGAAACGAAAAATAATTATGCTTTTCCCCATTTTCATTCGCTTGGATATGGAAAAAAAAATCTTGAATTAAAATATAAAATGAAAATTAGAAAGTTTTGCAAGTGGTTGTATTGTAGTTTTTCCTACCGTTTCTTGATGCTCGTTTGCATATTTCTGGAAAAAGTGCTTCGCAGAAAATCAAAGTTCTTGAGGGTCCGATGAATTTTCATTGATTTGTTTTTATTAGCCACGTAATTATTAATATTTCTATAATGACAAATCTAATTAGAATATAAGTATTTCAATTATTTACTACAATTAGAAGTAAATACCCTCCGCCAAAAACGTTTTTAAAAAAATGGCAAAATTGCTTACAAAATCGGTTTTCGCGGAATTTTTTTACAATCTCACCACCAGAAACTAACAAAAAATGAAACAAGAGATATAATAATTATTGCTGGTCTTCGAAAGAAATGTTAATTGGATTCTGTTTCTTATCAGTATTTTATTAGGCACAAATCGAGAGCTTCTATTTTTAAATTTATATTCTCTACGGATGAACTCAAAAATTAATCAAATTTAATAAGAGAGCAAATTGTTAAAATTTATCGAAGACGAGAGCAGTAAAAGGTAGCTGCCAATATACTGGAAATTGATTAATCAACTGTCTTCCTGGTAGTCAACGAAACGGCAACAAAAATTAACTGAAGCTAGGAAAATATTTTAAGAAATGCTTAAATTACAATCAGAGTAGCTGATTCTGCTCCTAGTGGAAAGTTGAAGATTGCGGTATTGTACTTTCCACGGACGAATCCAGATTGAAGGATTCAATATATTCAAGGGTTCACACTGAATTGGTACTGTTTACGGCCATATTTTGTTCATATAATGGGCAATGAACGTCCTCATGTCGTTAGAATAATACACCGGTACCTTCAAGAGTTGAATATTGTAATAGTAAGACTTGCCTGCACTTAATCCGAACTCAAATTCTATTTGGATCAATATTCACACAAAGATGAGATCCACAGAACTCATACCAGAAAATTTGGACCATAATTACTTGGAAAACTTGATCAGAAATATGATACGGCGTTAAAAATATGATTAGAGCTCTAGAAGGCAAAACTTTCATATCACTTTCTAATTACCAAGACAATTTTGGCACTTGTATGATATTAATATGTCTTCTAGTGTACAATTATCAACATTTTGCAAAATTTTCTCGTATAGTCATGAATATAAATTACGGTTATCATGTATGATAATTTTCAGTCATACAAAATATCCCAACAGTCCTAACAAGTTAGCAAAAATTTTTTGTATGTTACTATAGTGAATTTCGGTTTAAAAGTTTCATCTTTTGTTTCAGGATCTTCGGGTTTTAGAACTGAGAGGCTGCGGCCTGAAAAGAATCAACGCACAACTCTACCATTTGCTGCCTTATCTTTCTCATTTGGATCTGGGATACAACCAGATACAATTCCTCTCCGAAGACGAGTTCCACGAACTTCATCGTCTGCATATCCTGAAATTAGACGGGAATTTATTACCCGTCATTTTAGAGAAGACTTTCATCAACCAACAACAACTGAGATATCTGTGTTTAGCTAAAAATCGTTTAGCTAAAATAACGGATACCGCCTTTTTGAATTTGACTAATTTAATTGAATTAGACATTAGTTACAACAAAATGAGCAAATTGGAAACGTTCGCTTTGACTCACGTCGCTGATACTTTGCAAAGGCTTGTGATTAGCGGAAATAAATTTACATTAGCTTTAATTAAATTAATTTTACAGACGTTGTACAAGGTGTGGCATCTCGAGATGGCGCACATGAAACTATCGGAAATACCTGATCGATTTCTACCAGATAGAATAAGAAAATTGAATATATCATGGAATAATATCACGAGTATGAATATACAGGCGCTTCCTAGACAAATTATCGAATTGGATCTATCTTTTAATCGTATCAAAGGTTTGAATGATAGTACGGTGATAAAATTAGAAACATTAAAATACGTTAATTTCACAGGTAATCCTTGGTCTTGTGATTTGTGTCACATAACCTCAATATTGTTCCGTGTAAATAGAACAAATATGTTTAGAAATTCAATATGTGCCTCGCCACCTAAACTAGTTGGTAAAAAACTTGTAAATTTGCGTTTCGAAGACGTGACCACTTGCGAACCTGATAACGGTTCTAGTGATAAAATGCCGGCGCACAAATTGAGCCTTCTCATCGGTCTGATTTGTATCATTGTGTTCGCTATTTTCTCGATAATATTCGTTGTGTGTTCGTGCGTTAGAAGACACTCTCAAAATTTGGCGAGGCAGCGCAAGCGCGCCGAAAGACCAGAAAATAATATCGAAGACTCTACGGCGGCGGTTTTTTGTAAAGGCGAAATTAGTTTCAAATTCCCGTTGGATTTGACGGAAAGGAAAATGTCAGTGTCAACTATCGACGAGATCAAGAGGGATTCTCAACAGAGTTTACCGAATGGTACAGCTACCGGAATCTGATAGAAAGATAGATTTTTCATGCTTGGTCGAGTTTAATGGATGGGTTAATATCGTATCAAATTGTATATTTTATTTGGTTTTATCGAGAAATTGCTTGTTAAGGAACTTCAGTTACACACAAGCTTCAAACTTTTCGTTTATATCTCGTTTTCCGACATGTTCTGTAAGAATTATCGTTGCAACTTTTATAGGTATTAAATTTTATTTCATTACTTACACATTTTACAAAATATGAATTGTGGTAATCATCTTTGGTACATTTTATACTTCTATCCATTCATAATATTTCAAGGCGCGAAGAAAATGGAATTGCAATAAAAAATATATAAATTGTGATAAAACTTGATACATATTTTGATAATTTTTCTCATTATCGAAGCTCTTTTCGAAGCAATACAAGCATGCCAACGCTTAATCCAATTTTACACTCAAATATCGTAAGCTTTGGCCGAAAAAGCCTTTAGCACCTCAATTTATATGGCTTCAATGGACTAGAAGCCAATTTTTGATTTCAAGAAGAGGAAAAAGTGACATATATCTGATACAGTAAACAGTTGATAACCTTGTTAAACCTTTCTGTGGTATCAGCTACAGAGCAATGGAAAAAGCACTGGAAAAGAAGGTAGATAGAAGCAAAACCAATTATTGAAATAACCTACAAGAGCTGAGACAGGCGGAGACTATTCTGGGAAACTATAACCAGAGTAGATCTGCTGAATGTATCAGACTAAGTAATAACAATCTACGAATACTAACAGGAGTTTTATGGGGTCACTGTCGCCTCAACAAACAACTGAAGACGCTAACATATAGGACGAAACCTCTACCTCGACGTATGTGAAGCAATGCACCTGGGTGCGCATGAACTAGAAGACGAAGATCTCTAGTAATGGAAGCCATTCCGCATTCTAGATTAAAAGGAGTGGAATTAATGGATCAGCTGTAAATATTGGGTAATATCGCATAAACAGAGGGGGACCAAATAGATCCTTTGGGTCGCAGTGTATACTATACAAATATGGCTAATACGGTGGCTAGGTGATGACTCTCATTTCGTGTTTGATCATTACTTCACGTAGCTGTCTTAAATCATCTTCGTTGTAATCCTTATTGACCATTTATTAATCTGAAACGAATTCATGGTGAACCATATGATGGTAATCGAAATAAAAAAGATTTTCGACTGATTTTGACGTGGTTGTTTCAGTTCAGTTCAGTTGTTACAAAAATATCAACCAAAATATGATGAGTCGATTGATAAGAGATTTTGTATACTTTGCGATCAAATCATTTCCAACGATATCTTAGCGGTAATTCCATTAGGAAAAGAAAATTTCGAACAAAAAGGATGCTCTCAAAAAAATGGAACACATTATTTAAACAATTACTACACCAACTTTAACAATGAACTGCCTGACGCGCGTTTCGATAACAACAAATTATCATCTTCAGGGACTAAAGATAAAGAATGGACGCAAATTGAATGAGAAATAAAACGCGAAATCTAATAGAGACTAGAATGAGGTTTTTTTCAGTTTACTTAAACCAAGAAGGATTCAACAGTCTATTTACTACCAATGCTCTTTTCCATGAGCCTCACCACTCTTACTGTATAGTACAATAAAATGATTTAGTATTTTCTCTTGCAATAATACCTTCTTTAGACCAACTTTCCTTATCAGCAAACTGTCTCAATCGAATAACGTTGATGAAACGTCTTCTGCAGTAAAAAATTCGTTTTGAACTAACTGCTTCTTTTTTTACTACAAATAACTGCATAGTCCATACAGCAACATTCATATTCGGAATTTCAGTAACTGCGGATAGTTCAATTCGTGAAGTGTTTTAATCAGATTGAACAGAATCCGAAATATTTTATGCAAATAGTCATTAGGCTTTGTACTTCGTATTTGTTTATCATTAAATTTACACTGAATCAAGTTTTTGGCTTCTTTGAATGCATTTGGGTTTGGATTTTTCTCAATCACTTTTTGACAACTTTTTTGAACGAAGTTTACTTTGTATAGAATTTATTTTAATATAAAAACTCGACAAATAGTTAAAAACCTTTAGACTATCATCATTTCAATCATTAAATCAATAAAGTTTGGCAAAATGAATGGTAGAACTAATAGTTTATTGATTTTTCCCGTTTATTTAATTCTGTTTAATACAATTTTCTAAGGAATTCAATATAAAAGTACGATATCGATAGGGGTGGATTTTACGGTTGAACTGCTTTTCTAATATCGCTTTCACTGTTTTCGTCTTTTACAAAAGCCTTTTTATTGAAAAATTCATCAGTGTCTTCAATAAAAAAATCAAATCAATTAGACTAAGGACTCCTTTGTATGAGTTTATAATCAAATTTGTGAACAAAAATTGTTTCTGAATCGTGAAAATCCAGGGACCAGTTTCAATGAACGGTTCGGGCAGATTATTCATTACAACCCTAGTAATTTTTCGGTATAGTCGACTGTAGCCTTTGCTTCAAACATTTTCCTGCAGTTACTTTGTTTTATGCAGCCAGAATACAAACTAAAATATAAAACAAATTTCTAAATATCATCCTGCACCACCCGCATCATTCATCGTCTAACCCAAATAAAATAGGATGAAGATCCATGAGGGAGTGATGGTGTAAACTTTTCTTTACTCATTTCTACTCTTTTTTGTGATTTAGAGCAGAATGTGTACAATTTACAAGCACAAAAAGAGCTCAACTAGATGTCCAAATCATCAACTAAACTGCACTTCAACGTTCAAGGACTACAGTCAAGAATATCTACAGACTGTTATTAAGAAACTAATGGAGTCAACTTCTGTATGAACTGAAGAACATGACATGATATTATTGTATCTATTCTGTCATAAAATTATCGTTATCTAAACGAGAGAAAGAGCTTTTTCAAATCACTGAAGAGCTTTTATTCATTTGAAAAACTATTATGTGAATCCTGGCTAATATCCACCACAACAAATGATGCAGCATATCAGTGTATTAAAATTGGGATGACTCCATTTCATACTAGTGATATTCCATAATCCAGTTGCTTTAAAAATAAGCGTAATCAAATTCAATCAGCAGCTTCTGCAGGTTTGGGAAGAGATTTGCTGGAAGACACTCTTTTCATTAATAAATCGTCGCCATTTATCTCGTTAGAATCAAGAATTAACTTCTTTGTCCTTGAGAAATAAGTGGAAAATATTCTCATGATTTAGATGACATATAAAATTTTGAGGCAAATATTGAGCAAATAAAAACACTGAGGAAACAACAATAATGATAATAAATAAAAACCAAACAAAAAAAAGAACGTAAAGAAATACTCAGAATAACACAGACAGTATTTTAAGAAGCTAACTAAATATTTCCTCTGGAGGGATGAAAATATAGTTCTTAGAAGGGCTATTTTTTCGTAAAAGATGCCTCGACGAATCAAACAACTGTCGGATGGTAATGGTTGTCGTAGAATGGGTACAGTTGCGATTATATTAATTTTTATTGTACTGCCAATTGGTTGGATGACAGATTTCACTTGGTTGAAGGAAAACTGCCGAAAACCTGCAACAGCGACGATTTAGATGTGCCGAAGCGCGACATCTGCAGCTGGAGCAGGTGGAGAGGGTGAATATTCCTAAAAATATGAGTATCTCATCCGGAGTTACCTTTATCTATGACAGGATCAAGTAGAAGTTCTATCTTGTCATTTACAGATTTGTGCACTCTTATTAACAGTTTTAAAACAGTAATTTCTGTATAACAGTCACCATATTTTCCGAAATAAGAAAATTTACAATCGGATTATATCCACTATCGAAAAACTCAAACGGTTTAGTGTAAAAATTGTAATAAATTTTCAAAAAAGATGTTCTATCATCTCGTATCGTCGAATAAACATATTCACACCCCTGGATATTATTCAGTGTATGAATTTTGCATAACGTGATAACACAGCATCACTTCATAAATTGTTGTCGGTAGTAAATCCACTCTCGTATAGTCAGTTGAATGTTTTCATAGGTCCTGAATATTCAACATGGATGGGAGTATTCAGACAGTCGGATATGTTTTGCTTTAGAGGTACAAACGTCAAAATATACATAAATCTTCAGCTTTACCGATTTATTGTCGAGGTTATATGTTAACTTCAAGTTTTCTCACAGAAATTATTTTCTTTACCTTAACTTTTACCCTATAAGTTTTCGAAATATAATAAATGTAGTGATTCAAGTCAAAAAAGTTATGGCGATGTAACGAAAAACATATTTCTCGTTTAATTGAAAAAAACTCCGACTGAGTGCTATAAATTATTGCAAGAGGCCTATGGGGATGATTCTCTATCTCGTACGCGTGATTTTGAGGGTGTAAGCGCTTGAGTGAGAGCACTGAAGGTGACCAAAGCCCAGGTCGCCCTGTGACTGTTTTACTTCCGGAAACAGTGACCAAAATCAACCAAATTGTGCGTGCAGATCATGGAATGAGCATCCGGATGATTGCCGAGGCTTTAAACGCCGATGAAGAAAAATTTTACACGAGGAATTACACATGACAAAAGTCATGCGAAGTTGGTGCCAAAAAATCTAACTCCTGACCAAAAGCTCTTGCGTCAGCGGGTCTGTTCAGATTTCCTTGAAAGATTAAAGATCTGCTTTGAAAGGGACCCGATTTGAGTCGATGGAAGTCGTGAAGCAAAAAACGGTAGAGTTCCTAAAGGCCCTCGCCAAAGAAGACTTCCAGCACTGCTTCGATCAGGGAGGGAAGTATATTGAAGGGAAGCATTCAATTTTTATAATAAAACCCTTTTTCGTAATGAGTCTCGTTATTTAATAGCCAGATCTCGTATGAAATATACAAATCATAATATTCAATCGGCTGTTCAACAATTTCTTACGTTCACTGACTTTAGTTTCATCGAAGACAAGTCTTTATAAGCACGTGTCAAGTTTCATAAAATTCGATCAACTCTTCCTCAGATCTTCAAAATTTTAATGAAATTCTAAATATTTGAAAATGTAATACTACAATCAAATCAATCTAAGAAGGATTGTAAGTAATCTATTTATATGAATATGCAAATCGTCAATTTTTACCTTTCATTTTAAACCTTTTATCAAAAAAGCCTTAAATTAAGACGACTCTTCACGAAAAAACATCAAAAAATCCCAAAAAAACGATCTACGTACGAGGATGATTCAAGAAATAACTGACCTGAGCTAGAGATGGCGGTAGTTGCTTGAATAATACCATCGGGTTAGAAAGTACACAATAGACGACTTGCGAAGACCAGCATAGCAGTGGTCTACCAAATGGGGTGAAGATTCATGAAATGTTGAAGAAAATCCACAAAGCGGTACTAGATGAAGTGCTCGAGGTAGCGGACATTGCAGGCATTCCAAAAAGTCTGGGATAAGTATGAGGAGCTAAAAAATAAACAAGATTTTTGTTTGGGAACTTCAGTTACAGAAATATCTATGCGCTGAAGATGCTCCATCACTAGTAATGAAACTAAAACACATCCTCAACAACATTTAGAGCATTTCAGAAGAGAGAAAGAAGCTGGTTTCGGTACTTTGAGAGAGTATTTCTGTAAAAACTGTCTATTGAGTAAATGTAAAAAATCTAACAGTTTATTTAAAACCTAACCTAACCGGCGAGATGGTCGAATAGTTACTTTCACTGTTTCTCACGTATGCATTCAGTATTGTGGCATCTTGTTTTGATTTCTCTGAATGTTTGTTTTCTAAACTAATTGTGATTTCTTCCCAATATACAAATGGGATTGTTTGAGCTTCAGTGCTAACTGCTTTCTTTTGGAGAAAGTGTGATTTTACAAGGTTAATCTTCGATCAATATACAAACCCAAATATTTAGCATGATCGAAATAACGAAGTTTTTGTCCTTTGTACTTTATCTTGCACTATTTGAAGATTTCTTGAAGCGTTTTCAAATATAGTATGAGATGTTAGATGTTGTTTAATCAGTGTAGGTTGTTTTTAAATTTAAAAATATTTGATCTAAATATAGTTTATCGTATAATCTCTTCATTTAATTTCAAAATTATCATCAGCAGACTAATCAGCTTGTATGAATTTATATCTTTCGCCCTTTAAAATCATGACCAAGTTTTCATGGACGTGGAAAGTAATTTATTCTTAGTGCAGCGTTAATTAATTGCTGAACGACTTTTATAGCTTTATATGTTTATTCTTTTTGGATTTTTCCTGTTATGAAATTGAAACGGGGACTTTTTTTGGGATTAGCGTTTTTAATTATAAATTTTATTTCAGGAAATTAAAGTCTTGAGTGGAAAATCTATTTGGAAGAGTGCTTGAATGAATTTCTCATCGTTCATAAAATGGTTTGTTTGTTACTGTCGATCCGCTGAAGTACTTGGAATTGATGGAATATACACTTGAGGTAGCTATCCATAAAAACTAATCTATACTGGAGACTTCGTTAAGATGTTTATTTACAGATTGAACTCTAATGTCAAGTAGTAACATTTATAATTATTTTATTGGTTCTTGTTTACCTTGTTTTGTTCTTTAGCATTCTGGTTATTTGCTAATTCTTTCTTAGTTTAGATTTTTGTGCAATTTTTTGGTAACAGATTGAGGCTTGTTTTCTCTTTTATATGGAGCTCTATCTAAAGGTTTCCAGAATCCCATTATCATAAAATCGTACGTAATCAAATGACAAAATTTATTGAACAACTTAGTAAGCTTGTTGTTTGGAAAAAAATTTCCTTTTTCTAACACTAATACTACTCTAAATATCACTAATTTCAAATTGTTATGAATCAAAATAAGTTAAAATTAGTGATTTTTCTTTGATAATATTTTACAGATAAATAAAATATGATATTGTACGAGAAAAAAAGGACATTTCCAACCAAAAGTCATCCGGATTTTCGTTGTTTCTTAAAGTTTATTATGTCAACCGACTGGTGTATAATCAAAAAGGAATCCTCTGGGACTAAAGTCTAACTTTCTGAAAAATCTCAATTCACAGCGTGAGACACACTTCGACCTTATATTCCTATTTAGAACATATCGAATGACAACTGTCCGTCTGAACCCGAACTAGTTTTCACTCATATAGGCCAGTCATTGAACTGGTTCAAAATTCAATAAAAAATATTAAATTTTCAAACACGAATATGTCCATTGAAGTTTGATATAATTTATCTAATAAATAAACCCAAATAAACGCTTCCAAACTAACATTTGGATTATTCGCAACAAAATATTTTGTAGGAAAATTTGATATGCTTGGGGAAGATAAAGTTTTAGTATGATTAATAAACATGATTAATAACATTAAATTTCAACTCTATTTCAACGTAAATAAGATAATAGTATATTGAGAACTAACAAAAGAAAAAAATTATTACTCTGATAAAGGAAAGAGTATCTGAGAAAGATAATTAATAATTTCGAAGTGTAAAAAAGTTTTAAGAACAGGCCAAGGCAAGAAACTAAACCATAGAATTGTTTTATGCTGTTGATGTATCATGAATTCAACAAAAACTAGTAAAACTAACTTTAACTAGTAGATAATTTTTATTTCTACGTTAATACATCGAGTGTTAGCTTGAGGATTCTGTAAACAGGAATATAACAACCTCAAATTGACCTGCATATTGTCCCAAACTTAATCCTATCGAAAACTTTTGCAACTCTCTCAAATGAAGGAAAAGAGATTTTCGAGATAATCCTCGGGATTTATCTAGATAGCATCAGCAGAATGTGAATGTTTAATTTAATCCGGAAATATTCCAGTATGATTTCAAGAATGTATAAGGGCAGGGGATGTTGATGTCTGACTGAAATTACCATCATTTCCTTGATATTCATCATAGCTTCTATGACGGTCTCTCTTTGAGATAGAAAATAGCGACGATGGATATAAATTTATCAAAAGTATGCGCAAATGAAAATCAACAATTGCATTTTATGTATTTTTTAACATTCATTACATTTGTTTCAACAGTCTTTGTCTTGGACGGTAACTCTAATCGATTTTTTATTGTTCAATAGAAAATAATCTTGAATAATGTCAATCATTATATGAAATATATTTTGACGTTGCAATTTCTAGTACAGCAGATTAAATATTCAATCTTTGGAAGGTCATGGAGCATATTTTGAAAAAAATGAACCGCTTTCAGTTTCTTCACCTCAACTTATGACCAAATTATGAAGTGAAATCTCGTTCAAATACTGGCTTATTCGAGAGCTTCTACAGATAATAATATTTAAGTGGAAGGGCAACTGAATTATGATTGGAGGACTTTCATATATATGTTTATGCGTGTCCTTTTATTTGGGTTTTTATTGAGACCTTTCGTATATGATATGAGTTTCAATTTTGTCGAGAAGATCTATACAACCAGATATAACTACATAAATTTTTTTCTAATGGTTATTTTAATACACAGTGAATGTACAATTCTTTAATCCTTTTAGATGAAACCTTGCACAACAATGTCTAGTCTAAAATCACTCGTGCAAAATGGAGTCTCACAATTTTATATTTAGAGATTACTCTAAATTTTACACAAGTAAATACTTGCTCGCACGACAATATGTAGTTAATCAGTACTCCGAATACCAACTTCTTCACCTCACTGTACCAATCTGGAAGACTATTCATTGCTTCCAATATAAGAGCCTCAACTCGCGGCATCTCTATCAGAGCTGTCCAGTTTTGTTGCACATAAATACATTTCTGGACCTCGAAATCTTCTAATTTGCTTTTCAATTTTCTAAATGTGTCCAATCCACTAGGTTTCACTTTTCGAATCGATCAATTACATTCCTAGAGATCCAGTTTCAATACCAAATAGCTCAATGTGGATTCACTATAAATGCTAGAGTAGTTTTATATTGCTCAAATCTATCATCAAATTCATCTTCAATTTTTATCATAAGACTGCTGAAGTAAAACCTTAACTTTGGAAAGCCATCGAACTTTATTATGAATTAGGAAGTCGGAATGATGAGTCTCCAACAATTCTTTGAACT